>NW_005841995.1:590835-595705 GCF_000455745.1 Alligator sinensis
AGCAGGAAAGCTAAAATTGTAGTTTTAAACATGGCACCATTTTTGCCTCCTCACCAGTCAGCAGCCAACAGCATGGCTGTCTGGGGCCTCTCTGCCAATTAGTGGCAGAAGGGAAAATGGCGCCATATTTAAAACCACTGATTTTTGCCTCTCCACTGATCAGGAGTGAGCCGCAAGTGGGGCCCCTTCACCAATCAGTGTGTGTGGGGAGGCGGGGTGGGGCACACAGTGGAACCTGCAAGATTAAAGGAGCTACAGTGCATCTCACTTCCACCATGAATTTGGTAGGTCCCTAACAATAGTGTTGGCATATATTAATTTGATATGGCCTAATAACTCTACATACATAGAATAACTGGCTGTTAGTGTAACCATGGATGGGAGTAGTGGAGAGACCTGTTATATATACATTCACCAAGATTCTGGGTCCTGCGTATATTATTAGGTAAGCAAAATTAAAGATTGTTTGGCTTACTTGGCTTTTTTGTCTCCTTTCCTCTTCACATATGTTGATTCAATTTTCTTCCATTGCCGGGAATGTTTGTATCCACCTTGTCTCAGAACTTCTATTTCTCACAGGTGTACATTTATCACCGTGCACTTTTGCACACGGCATTACTGGTATAGACTACTACATCAACTGCATCATCTCTGACCTGTCTCATTCCAGCTGGTTGAGTACTACAGCTAGCTTTACTGTGGCTTCCATAGTTCCCAGATCTCCAAGTTTCATCTTGAGCTTCCTTTATAGATGCAAATAAGCATGACTGTACCACATATATCCATCTACAACTTCAGTGATTTCCCATCATTTGAGGATGTTGTTCATTATTCCTCTCTTGCCTCAAGGTTGTGTGAGTTTTACTCTGTTTATCCAATTCACTCTCATTAGCTAAGTACAGGCAGGCAAAAAGCCTGAGGCTGAATTGATTCCGTTTTCACAGGTCAGTCTAAGATGTGTAGATTGCCCTGATAAGCAAGTGAACAGACATTCACTTTTGATCCGGGAAATGCAGCCACATGCCTGCAGTGGCATAAGCCATAAGCTGGGGGTTGCTAGAGCATGCCTCCCTGCTCTTCTGGAGTAGATGGCTTGGGCCAAGACTAGCCTGCCCTTCCTGCAAGGGGAGGTTTGCAGGGGAGGTGCAAAGCATCTTGGGGTGCTGGGGGACTGTGAATTAACTTGAATCAAGTTCAGCCCCCCTGTCATAGGCAGGAAGTTTGCTGGGATCATTTGTTATGCTACAGATTTGAATTGGTTTCTGATCACTTATACCAGTTTTTGGGTAATTTCTGTCTCTAGCCATTGTGTAGAGCTTGTGCTTTTGCAGCATTGGCTTTGGGACATTCTTATGCAACTCCCTACCTTTTGCACTCTCCATTGCCTTCTAAAGTCTTAGATTAAATTGCATCTTTTTACACTTGGCGTGCTTTGCAGAAATTATATTGGATGCTTAACATAGATTATCTCTACTTCTGCTTTCACCAATGCTGTGTTTGCAATGACTCTTGGGAATGGAGGTGTGTGAAGGATGCCACACAAAATAAAACTGTACTGTGTGGGGAAAAAAAACGTACAATGAAATTTTATAGATTCCACCAGGCTGCTTGAGTGCTCATTATCCATGTCTTCCAACTATGCCAAAAATTGCCATGTGCATAGAGAATCTTTTATAAAGCTCAGTATATCACAATTTACCAGGAATGTTAAGTTAGGAGGCTTAATGGATTCCAACACAGAAATTCCTAGTGTAGTTGTACTAACAGCAAGTTGCATTAAAAGGGCTATTTTCCTCTACTGGGATTTCTGTAAAGAGACAATGTTTATTTTTTCAGTGGAAAATTGATTGTAACTAAGAGGATACTTGGCTTGAAAGTAGGGAATTATCATATCATATGATTAAATGAAAGCTTACCTTGTTATAAGGTAACTAGACATATCCCAATAGAATTGAGACAATGTTTGATTAAGCCAGATTTTCCTACTTTATATTCAAGGAACAAATTAAAGAATAATTGAGATCCTTTTCAGATCTTTTATAAGCTGAATATATAAAGCTGCAGCTCCAGGTGGCAAAGCAATTAGCTGATGAATAAAATCAACCGTACTGTCATTCGTCAGATGTTTAAATTCTATAAACCAGATAAATTAATGTGTTCCTTAAGCCAAATAAACGGTCATGCTCTTCATGTTACCACAGAAATCCCCTGGGGATGAGCTCAGGAGCATGTTGATAGAAAGCCTAGGAACTATTTAATCAGAAAGGTCATAATTAAGTTGCCTGTTCTATTTTGCCAAAATAAATTATCTTTTTTAATAAAAGATGGTTATAATAATACTGTTCAGGCTTTAAAAACTAAAGATTACAATCAAAACTGACACGTTGGTTACATGCTTTTTTGTTATGGCTTGGGTTTGGGGCTAACATCAACCTATTAGGCTAGATAGTTTCATAGAAACTATGATACTATGAAACTATCAACCTATGAGGCTAGATAGTATCTATTAGAGTCCAGGGGTGGGCAAAATGTGGCCTGCAGGCCAGATGCAGCCTGCCAGGCCATTCTATCTGGCCCCCCCGGCCCCTTTAAAAATTTAGAAAATTAATATTTATCTGCTCCGGCTGCCTGTCATGAGGCCCTTGATGGCTTTCCAAAACTCAGCAAGTGGCCCTCCACCTGAAATAATTGCCCATCCCTGTATTAGACACAGCCCATCCTAGGGGTGGCAGGGAGCATACTGCCTTAGGGATTATTGCAGTACCAGTCCTCACACTCCCTTGGGTGCAGTGAGGTAGGATATGCAGCTTGTTTCCTGCCAGCAAGAAGACTGGATGGAGGCATTTTGTATATGATAGCAGAGAGGTACTAGTCTCTGCACTGCTACAAGTGGAAGGGCCAGAATTGTCACTTGCCTTTGTGTAGGCTATGGCATGGAGTGAAACCATCTTGGTTACTTTACCCCCTTTCATCTGGATAGCTGCAGGGAATGATCTAAGCCAAAGTGGACTTCCCGTTAGTCCAGGGGCAGGCAATTATTTGGGCCTACAAGCCACATAGGCAGTTCTGGGGAACCGTCATGGGCCAGTCAGCCCCCCCCTCCCCCAACAACAGCCCAAAGCCCATGTGTCGTGCAACTTTTCCGCAGCAGCAGCAGCAGCAGCAGCAGCTGAGTGCATGACCCTAGCCCTGGCCCAGCCCTCCCCACACCCACTCTAGACCCATCCTGACCAGAGTGGATCAGCTGGGATTTGCATGCACAGCCCTCACCCTGCCCTGCTCTACACCTGCTAGTCCACTCCAGCTGAAGTGAGTACAGAGTGGGCACAGGGCGAGCTGGGCTCAGCCTAGGGCTCTGCATATGGGTCCCTGCCAGTACCATAGGGCTGGGGCCAATGGCAATGGCAGCCAGAAGAGGCCACCGCTGCCTAGGCTGCCTAGAAATTCAGTCCAGCTGTGGAGCCACCTCAGCCCTGCTGCACGCCCAGGGGTGGCAAGATGCGCCACAGGCTGGACTGCGCCTGGGCCAGGTGGGACTGAGGGACCTGCCGCAAGCTGGAAGTGGGGCCATCTTTTGCCCTTCCCTGCTTTGGTCACACAAGGACTAAATTTGGCTTTCCTTCTTCATTTTGCTTACCACTGAGATTTTTAAAAACTCTCACTAAGCTGGTTGGGAGCTAAACTGAATCTTATTTCTGCACTGGCCATTGAAGTGCAATTGTGATTTGACCTCTACCACTTTTGCTTGGTGTCTTTTGCTTGGTATCTTAAACTGTATCATTTGGAAATGGAATTATACTGAAAAAATTAATTTACCTGGTGCATTTATAAATGTATATTAAGTGATGATGAAGTCAAAGCTGCTTGATAGCCGTATGAAGTCTCGTTAACAGAGCCATATCCTGAGGCTTAGTCAGCGTTCCCTAGGTAGACATGATATCTTTTATTAGGCCAACTAAATAGTTGGAAAAATGTTTTATGCCAACTTTTGGGCACAAACACTCTTCTTCAGGCATAGGGAGAATTTGTTGGTGTATGGTGTAATGTGCCAGGGTTCCTAGTGCTTTTAAATATTTGACTGTTTGGGAACATTCATCTGTCCACATAAAATTGCTATTGTAATGACTTCAGCATTGTTCAGCTATTTCCTGCTTTGGTAACAAAGGGGACTCAGTTTTCCATTCTTGATGAGTCTGTAGCCAATGGAACTGCATGCTCTGGGGAATCTAGTGTTTGGTCAAATGTGACTTCACAACTCCTGAGCCTAATTACCAGCTGAGTAAAAACTAGTTTTATGCTTCGACTGTAACTGAGCTTTGCTAGTTTACCTTAGCTGCTGGACTTATGTGTAGGACCATGTTCATTTATAGCAATGAATGAATACATCTCGTCTTTGGATGCTTCTGCTTTACCACACCTGCTGATTTCCGCATCTGACTACAGCTATCATCTTACTATCCTTTTTTGGGTATGGGCAGCATGTCCATCTGGATTTTTTTTTAAAAAGAATTTGGGTGGAAGTTGCTGATTAATCAAAAGGAGACATTTTCATACAGGTTTCAGTAAGTATACAAAGTGGATGTTCATACAGGTTTCAATAAGTCTGGCCCAAATTAATTAAATTGAGATAGATACCCATGAATCTCTCTACCTCATGGCACTGGCCTATGGGCCAATTGGAGTTATTAGGGATTAAACACTGGGCTGTGGATGCTTGCCAGGAATGTGGAGAGATTCACTCAGGTAAAGCAAGAACTTGAATATTGGTGTTTTGCCTCTTAGGAAAATGCTCATCTTCTGGCAATTTTAGGTTGTCTGAGGGGTCAGGGTTGAGTTCCTCTAATAATAGGGAAATTTTAAAAATCTCAGC
>NW_005841995.1:595715-597166 GCF_000455745.1 Alligator sinensis
TATATAGTCTTTGTGTGTGAATGTCTTCCAATAAGTATATGATATTAACAGTCCTGATACCAATATTGTCATAACGATGGCTATGTTTATTATAGACCAGAATGGGGATTCAAGGAAATAAGCTCAGTGGAATAAACCCAGCTGTAACCTTGTAATTATGGAAAGTCAACTCTCCAACACAAAACCCTAAGTGCCCATTATAGTTAAACAGCGTTCTGTCTGGACAAGGTCCATCCAGAAATCACTATCTGTTTTTTTTTCCCCTCTTTCTGTATCTCTCTGACACTGTTTTTTCTTAAACAAAGACGCATCTGTCTCCATTTTGCTCTCTGGTCTTTCAAGCGATTTCCAAACTAACCTTTTGGCACTGTCACCGTTTCTCATTTATCTATTTGGAGGCTAATTCATATTTCTGCCCTGAATGCTAATTTGTCTGCACCATGTGTTTATCATCTTTTCTGGGAGGAAGAGATGTAAAAATGAGTAATTGTTTTTGGTTATTAACATTGGCTTGGTCTTTTGATCATTTTAGATATTGACTACACATTGGTAACAAGGATTATCACAACATTCTGCAGGTAAGCCGCTTGCTTAGACACCCAAGTAGAACATATTCATGTAGCAGTCTCATAGAAACTTACATCTGATACAATAGAATTGCCCATCATTTGTTTTTTCTGAATACAATCTGTTGTGGATGGTGACTCCCTGTATTTTCTGAAATGTTTAGTTTTGCAAAGTAGCATAGGGAGCTCATGGAGCGCCCTGGGGAAGGGGAAGCTGCAAGGGTATGCTGACCACTGTGCGTGTGTGTGTTGGGCAGGGGGTACAGTGGAATGGATTAAGGGAAAGGAAGTCTTAATTTTCTAGGCTGGTGCTGCTCAGCATCAATAGTGTCATCTCTTGTATGGCCAGGCTGGATCCTAATGCCTGTTCACTCCCAACTCCTCACAAACATATTGGGAGGAGGAATATGCCTGCTTTTGCAAAGGCCCTGGATGGGGAAGGGGGAGCACGATTCTGTTTTCTCCAGTTGCCCCCTCGCCCCCCATATGCACTGTTTGATGCAGCTCTGCACTGCCTGGCTCCTGTGGCTGCGCAGAAACAGTGCAGAGTCTCCCTGCAACTGCAAAGGTTTTGGGGGAGGGGAGCACCATTCTTGTGGATCCCTTTTCTGCACTGCTTGGTGTAGTGCTGCACTGCCCAGGTCCTATGTCCAGGAAGGGGCAGGGCAAGAGCTTCCCTTATCATGGCAAAGACTGCCAGTGTGGGGAGGGAGGGTATTCTGGTGCCCCCTCACAGTTGGCGCCCCTTACAGTTGTCCTGCCCTAGTTACGCGATTGGTTTCAAAACCCTTTGGATCCAGTTTGAGGTGATGTTTTGGTCTGTTTGATTTTTCTTTTTGTTTGCTTGTCTCTACTATGTTAGAATGTAGTAAGTATTTACCATTC
>NW_005841995.1:597176-609246 GCF_000455745.1 Alligator sinensis
GAATATATTGTACTACTGTTGGCAGACTGTGTTTCTGAGCATTTCTTTATTACACATTTGTTTCCTTTTTATTATAAAAGTACTCTAAAGTGGGAAATGCATTCTGTTCTGGTTATTTTTTCCCCTAAAGTCTTATGGACCACATGTGAACGTACTCCTTCTTTTGTGAATGATTGTCTGTGTTGAATTTTAAAGGCTAACGGTTCAGACATTTCGAGATTTGAAAATAATGGGAAAGTAATACCATGAAGTTTCAAAAACAACTCCGTAGCTATGGTTGTATGGGAGTTTCCATACTAAGTCTACACACAAAACGTATTTGGGAAGAGGGGTGTGATACCCTTCCCCCACACTTATTATTGTATCTTCCCACTGGATTCTGGGTAGATTCAAGTATAACTTGTTCTGTTTTCTTGAACAAAGCAATCCTGGGGCAGAGGTAGTCAGGTAGCATTCAAGGAAATAATGTTTTTTCAGGACCCCCAAACCAATATCAATGTCAAGTTCCCATAGGGTAACTATGTTTCAAGACTTGATTTTAATCAGAGACCAGAACAGAGAGCAAATCTCATGCTGTTCACACAGTTCTTTTTGGAGGTCCACTGATTTTTTTTTCCCAGTCATCATGGAAATAAACCATAGAAAGACAATGTCAGAACCTGTCTTTCCAAGACTGTTTGTATTGGCTGAAACCAAACAAACAGAAACAGTCTGCATGCAACAGAATCCTAGCTAGGGCTGCATGAAGCTTCAGTCCCTGATTCAATTTGATGGAGATTCAGCCCAATTTGGTGGCCAAATCTCTGAATCCGAATTGAACTGGGAGACCCTTTAATTCCTCCAAATTGAATTGGACCCCTCCACGTGGATTTGGAGAGATCTGGCGATTTGGATATAGACACAGCTTTACATTTTTTATTCTACATACCTCAAGGTACCAGGTGGTTCATGAATGCTGTGATGGTGGGGTGGATGAAGCATCCCATAAGAGCATGGGGGGTTCCCCAGCGCACTCGGCAGCACACCTGGAATTGGACCAGAAGTAATTCTGGTTCAGCAACTGGTACCTCGTGTTTGGGGGGGGGGGGCACCCAGGGTCCCCCCCAGGCCCAATCACTCATTCAAGTGGGGGTGCTGGAGGGGGCCCCCCCTGTGCGCTCGGTGGTGGACCCGGAAGTACTTCTGGTCTATTTTTGACTGCCGAGCATGCGGGGGCCCCCCTGCACTCCTATGGGATGCTCCATCTGCCCCAGCATTGCAGCATTCACAAGCCACTCCTGGTACCTCGAGGTATATAGAAAAAACATTTAAAGCTGTGTCTGTGGCCGAATTACTGATTCTCTGAATCCACATTGAATTTTCAGATTTGGATTTGGCTGAATTGAATCGGGGACAGTGATCTGAATCAATAAATCAAATCACTGTCCCCCAATCTGAGCCAAATCCAAATCAAATATGGCCTGTTTTGCACACCCCTAGTCCCATAATGCTCTCCAGCCCTGGGCTGGGTTGTGCTGTCTTCTCTAAAGAGTAGAGCTGGCTCTGCCCTTTTGCTCCCTAGCTGGAGCAGTGAGGGCTGGCTGACAAGGGGATGTGGGGTGGGGGGTGGCAAGCCTAGCTGGGGATGAAACCCATCTACATGGGATGGACTGTCCCCCACCCCCGGCAAACCCTGGCTGGGGTCTGGGGCTAGGGAAGGGAGTTAAACACCCTTTTCCCTGCTCTAATGCACTGCTGGCTACAATTGTGGACTACAAATCCCAGAGGCACCTGGAAACAGGAAGAGGAACTGATGAGCAACACTGCAGAGTTCTGCTGCTGTAATTCTGGACTGCAAATCCCAGAGCCTCTGGGGCAGGAGGAAGAGGAAGTGAACACATAGCCAGAAAGCCATGTTCTAGAGCCCCTCGGCTTCTGGCCTGAGCCACTGAAGGCATATAGCTGCATTTCCTGAACCAAAGGTAAGTGTTCACTTCTGTTTCAATTTAATCTGTGCAGTTTAGATTAATTTGCAAAGACTGAATTGATTTGGCCTTGGGCTTTTTGACTGTCTAGACTTAGCCTTGGACCCCAGAGTTAACCCTCTTCTCCAAAACTGTTCCCTGCTAACCTTCAAAGTCCTGGAGATGGTACAGCTCTTCCAAAAGAGTCGCAGGAAAGTTCAGAATGGAATGGCCAGGCATTTTAGAGAAATGTTTACTACTTTGATCCTTAAAAGAAAAGGGAAGTTGGAAGCTGATCAGGCTAACATTTAGACTTGGCAAAAATGGGTGGCCTTTTATATATTAAATTGTGGGAAATCTTTTTTTAGGTCCTTTGAAGAAGAGTATTCTTAAAGATTTAGGATCATAGTTTAAACCGAGAGCCTCACTATTAAGTAATGTGTAGGATACTTTGTCATATTAGAAACACATGACACTTTCTTCCCATTTTCTCCATATACAAATTTTATTCAGTGTTCTAGGAAACTTGTGAATGCTTTTCTGACTGACATACAGGCAAATGACTTCCACAAAGTCTTGCAGGCCTGTTGTTTTATAGATCTCTGAAATTATATAAAGTCCACAGTAATAAGCTTATATAGTCCACAGACTGACAATCATGTTCAAGAACTTATAGTGGCCCTATATATATTTTTTAATACTCAATGATTCAGGTACCTGCAAGTAATTGCTGTAGCTGTTTATATTTTAACTTAATACTGTGTTAACACCACAGAATAGCAAATGCTATTTTTATGGTGCCCATGGCACAAGGTCTTTAGTGATGCCTGGCCAAGCTAGTCAATTCTGTACATAGAATAGATTTGAGTCAAGGTGCTTCCTAAGCCTACCAGCAGAAAT
Organism: Alligator sinensis; assembly: GCF_000455745.1. NCBI lineage: Eukaryota > Metazoa > Chordata > Crocodylia > Alligatoridae > Alligator > Alligator sinensis. The sequence goes on from NW_005841995.1 coordinate 600,020, forward strand.
GTCTATATTCTGTGGTAAGAAATTAAGTGGGATTAAATCATTAAGGTTGTTTTGCAAGAGGAGTGAATAAGTGCCCCACTTAGAAGTCCTTCTTGTAGAAAATGTTCTGCATACAAAAACCTTTCTTTTCTCCCTGTGGGCACTTGTGTGGAAAAAATTCTACCAAAGTCTTTCCAGACAAGATATGTTATTTGCGATAAGCTTATGTGTACAATGTTTTGTAGAAGAACTCCTTCCACAGATTCACTTTCCAGAAATGCTGCAGGTGGCACACTGGAGAGAATTGGCCATTTACTTGGACCATCCTTTCCTTGGTCTGGCAGTTTAAAAGGGAAAGGATGTGAGATATCTAGGTTTGGAGAGTTGCATATTGCTCCACATGCTTGCTGTGGATGTAGGTGGGGAATATGATATAAAGTCCTGGGTGTGCTGTTCTTCCTGCTTGTTCAGTGCTGCCCAAAGGGAGAATTATGAGGGTATCTCTAGTGTGAGAGTGCCCTGGCTAATACAAGAACAACAGCTTTTCTTGTATAGAATGAGAACTAAGAACAGGTCATCTTTGTACCCTTGTATTTCCTTGAGGCTACAGGTTGGGGGTATAGGTGCTGACTCTTATTTTTGCTGGGGGTGGGGAGGCCTAAAATGATGGACACGTGGAAAGTTTTATGCATTTCAGGTGACAACTCTCTTCCCAAGGGGGCCAGGGCCTTCGGGCCCCCATGTACTCTTTGCCTCTGGGTCTCCTACCAGGAAATGGAGAGGTGAATATGAATGAGGAATTTAATTAAGGTGATGTAGACAAGGGTAGCACCAGTAATGATGCTCAGGATTCCTTTCCCATCAAGCATTTAATATTTAATTAGACACTTCTAGGAGCTATTTTAGTGACATACACTATCAACTGTAACCATATCCTAATGAAGTCTGTGGCTTGTGATTGTAAAATATAATGACTAGGGTGATGGGGAGATGCTTCCTTTCCTGATTGAGAGCTGACCAAGGTGGAGTCTGAGAGCTTTATGACTCATTGGATGTAATTTATATTTAAATCTGAGGGTCAATAATTTTACCTGTCAACTAAAACTAACACTCTGTGGTCTTTATGGTCCTCATCAAGTGGAGCACTTCTCTGTGAAATCCGTGGTTGCATATGATGGTGATGGTTGCATGTTTAGAGTCGTGTATGTTTTCAGGTACTTTGCTGGGTAGGATCCAAAAAAAATGGACTAAATATTTTAGCATTACCATATTACAGTATTGTATAGAGATCCTAACCAAGATCTTGGAACATTGTACATACATAAAGAAAGAGTCCCTTTTCAAAAGAACTGTAATATAAACAAACAAGATGTACGAAGTGTGGGAATAGAAAAATGGAGGTGGTGATGATGCAACTCACCAAGGGTTACATGACAGGTGGCAGGCAGAGCTAGGAAGAGAATGTAAATCTCCTGATTTCCAGCCCAGTAACCCTCTGTCTTCCCATCTCCAATTTATGGGAGCCAAATTCTGCTTTCCTTTAAGTTCATGAAACTTAATGTAGTTATTTTGGATTTATGTTTGTGTAGGTGACAGCAGAACACAACTCTTTCTCCACCCACCCAAGCATTACTCACATGTTCCTTTCACCAGTATTTAAAAAAAAAAAGGTAGGGAAAAGTATAAATTTGAGGCTGCCTTTGCAGGCTGCCTAAATACACAGTTGTGACTTTTAGATTCTGGCATTTAATGTAAGCTAAACATTTAAGAAGTAATAAAAGATACTTTTTTGTTATTTTTTATGTCAGTAACACATTTCATATTCAACTGCATAGTTGTAGTTTAAATTTAATTTTTTTATTCAGCTTTCAATAACTGCATGTAACTTTAAGCAATGCAGGCCAAAGTGGTTATTATCTCAGCCTCAGTAATCAGAATTAACAACAGCTCTGTTCTTAAAATTAGCATGAATATAAAAACATTTAGTTGAATATAAACAATTTTCTCTCAGAGGACATTGCCCTAATTGAATTCAAGATAAAAGCACAACTAAAGTTTTCTTTCTGATGCACCAAAAAAGCTTATAGGAAAATAAAAGATTGCTGATTTGTGTTTTATTATTTTTCAGATTGTAGTGTTTGGCAGTACACAAAACTACCATAAGGTGGTTGGGTGGTTTACCCTTATTCTATAGACTATAGACCATGCCTACAGTAGATTACAGGACTAGATGGTGTTAGCTGTTGCTCTTTTCTAATGCTCTCTTGCCATTTTCACTGCAATTTTACCTCACCAGTATTACAGAATTAGCCAGGTTTTCAAAATGGATCATCATCTCAGGTGGGCCCCGATTCAGCAATGCATTTAACGACTTGGCTGACTTGAAGCTATGTAGAAGGCCTGCCTTCTGTCTCATTCCAGATTAATACAGCTAATAACCTCTCTTTGAAGCTGTGTGCCATTCCACTTCAACCAGCTGGAGCAGTGCTCATGCTTAGAAGCTAAGCAGCTGCTCAAGTGCCTTGCTGAATCTGGATCAGGTTGTGCAGATATCAGCTAAGGTCTTTGGAAAATCTGAACCCTTTCAGGAACATATTGAAGATTTAAGCCTTGAAGAGCCTGACCAGTAATAGTAATCAAAATTCTGCATACTTATAACACCATATTATAAAAACCTTAACCTTCAGTTTCTTTATTGTAGGCCTAATGTTTTCCACCATAACACTGTGTAATGGAAAACATGGTATTTAATTGCATTCCCCTTTGAAAAAAGGGATAAAAGTAGGGACATTCATTTCTCTATCCTTGGCATTTGAAAACTGTGGAATTCTTTTACACAACTCTATAAAAAAAGTGAACTACTAAAGATGCCCATAATCCTAATTATGAGGCCACTGCATGCCACTTTGTGACTTTTTCTTCAACTTCTTGGTGATGTAGGAAACTGTATAGCTTAACATTTAATACAACTTCACAGAAGGATTCTAGAATAATTTCTTAACTTTATTACACAGTTCCCTCTGCTACCCTTGGGCCCCCCCCCCCCCCATTTAATTTCTGAGGTCCAAATACATGTAAAATTTCACTTTTTAAGTAAGCACATATATATCTTGAGTTGCCTACATGTCCAAGGCATAGGCGACCGGTATGGGGTGCACGGGCGTGCATGTGCCCGCCCCCCACGATGGGGCCGGTGCCCCCGCAATGGCCGACACTGATTGTGTCAGTAGGGCTCATGCCCCTCCAACAGGGTCAGTGGCTTCAGTGGGTGCCCCCCCAGATTCAGGAGGCACCAGTCACTTATGGCCCAAAGTGTCTTATTTTAAATAGAAGAGGCTTTTCTCTTGCTGGCTGGATAATTACCAGTAATTGAAGGTATTTTCTCAGTCTTTAAAAAAACACATCTTTGGCCTGATACCAAGCATGACCAATTTTAAGCTCAAAAGGGGAAACTTTTCTGGAAATCTTGAGCTACTGAAAACCTCTTTAACTGAAGTTACCTTGCAACCTTTAGCCATCAAAGATCACTATTGCAAAATCTATTTTTATTCTAAAAAACCCCACCAAACTGCAAGAACACTAGGCACAGTATGTTATCATATTGACTGTACATTAACTAATGTGTATGCTTACATATAATGTAATAGAGCCATATGAATTTACAGGTGTGCATGGCAAGGGAAAATAAAAAGTGTTGTCATGGGACAACTGTTGCATCACTCATGAGTAGCAATGCAAAGCAAAGCCACATGTGGTCTTCCTTAATGAGAGAAAATGGTTTAGATTAATCTTTCTGGGGTGTAATGTGTGTGCGTAATATTGTACACCTCACACTTTTCTTGTCATATCCTTATTAAACATGTACTAGATTATTTTATAGAAGTGGTGCCAAACATTGCAAGCCTCGTATGGTAAACTACTTTTGTTTTGGGCCACTCTTATGGAAGACTGTTATGAAAATGCTTTTAACTTTACGATTTGGATTTTTTATTTACTGTGATATTTCTAAAATTATGCTGATTCCAAATTTGGTTTAAACAGCATAATTTCATCAGGGTTAGTAGACACATGCCAGTTTACCTTAGCTGTGGAGTTAGCACAAAGTGACTCACTGGGTCATCAGTTTGTAAGCAAGAAAGCACTGTCTGAAATCAATGATGATTTCTGCTTCAAAATCAATAGCACAGTGTATCTCAAACTTATTTGTTTAGTTTCCCTCCTTAGCGGATTATTTCCATGGATGGGCACGTGTGGGACATAAAGAACAGGTGTGAATTCTTCTGAGGCATCCCAAGTGGTAGTTGCCTAGCGACTTTCTATCCTTTCTTTAGATAACTGGATTCATTCAATTTTTTAGGTTAAATAATTTTGAATTGACTATGGGTGCATTAGTTAGATGTGGCTACAGATACTGCTGGGCATAAGAACAAGAAGAACAAAGTGCTATCCGGATTCATCACTGCAATTCTTTACTTTTTTGGTTTGTATCACAACCTTTATTTTCTTGAAAAGGTGTTTTTGTCTTTTTAAGGAAAAGTCATGGTGAGACTTCTTATTTTTTAGGGGCAGGTTGGCTTCAGGGCAACTGGGACAGATATTCAGCAACGATGGTATGCAAATTAATTGAATTCTGATTTTTTGTTTTTTTTAGCCTACAAAAGTAACTGTGCAAGTATTTCCCCAAGCATCCTTAAAGTATCCTTAATGGATGAAGGAGGGCTTTGCATAGCCACCTGCAATATCTTATTTGCATACCTGGCAGGACTCATGGACTTTTGTGAATGCAAATACTTGTACTTGCTTTTTGGTGCTCATACTGTTGAAGACCATGCAGGTGATGTTTGACAGTTTGGCCTTTATTTTGTTCAGGCGACAGGGATCCTGTTCACCTCTGTTGGGATACCGGTTTAAGCTGCTTTAATATGTGTTTGCATACAGCTAGCACAATTTTAAGTATTTAGGACTTGGCTACAATGGGCAATGGAGAAGGTACAAATATTGTGTGTTGTATCCTAGGATAATGATCAGGCATCCCAAGTGGCAAGTTCCCAAGAGGAAAGTTCAGAAGTACAGATGCTTCTGTGCCTTATCAGCTGCAAAACATTTTGCCTAGGAGATGAAGCCATGGCTGTGCCTCAGGTCCATGCTACTCTGATCTCTGGTCTCCAGCAAGGTAGCGGAAGGGGAACAGTTGCATCATCTTAAAGGAAAACACTGTTTGTTCCTCTGTGTATACCACAAGCTGCTCTACGCAAGACTGGATCTTGGAGAACCATTCCTAGCTGCATTACTTCAGAAGTGCAGTTCTCCCCACCCTCTCCTTACCACACACACTTGTGTGGGCCCATTGCATTAAGGTTGTTTTGGCACTAGGGAAGAGCATGCTCCTTTCGATGGCTGCGCGTAGCTCCTTATTCTACCCATTAAACTGTATAACAGATAATCTGTGGAGGCAGTGGGATTAACACATTTGACCTTAATGGCTCTGAAGGGATAACTGTGACATCTCGGGTCAATAATTGTGTGAACTAAGGAGGATTTGCCTGATGCATAATGCTTCCTTCTGAACTATTCCATTCTTTTAGAGAGCAGAGGAATCATTGGAACTTTTAAGTCTGCATTCATTATTCTCTGTTCAAGTGTGTGTGTTTGTGTGTGTGTGTATGTGTGCGCACGCATGCTTTTTGTTTAATGACCTGGTACACTTGAAAAGTAAACTATCTGCTGAATTGACTTAATCCAGAGTTTACTTCTCACCAGGATACCGTTTGTGCTTCCACAAAGTCCTTCTGATTCACGACTATCCTCTTTTTAAGTCTAATTGAGGGCTGCAGCCTGCAAATACTCTCACACAGGCTCCATTTCCCTCTAGCTGGTATTACAGTAATGAACCCTGGGATACCTATTCCCTCTGCAATCACAGCAGTAGGTGTGCAGGCCTCTTCCCCTCACCCTACACTAAAGCTGTGTGTGTTATTCATAGGAGTTATCCTTCTGTTGGATTTTCCAAAGGACCCTGTTTAGAGATGGTCCTGAGAGTGAGAGTTTTGTAAAATGTATCACTAAATAGAATAACTTGCTTTTAAGATCCTTTTTGGGGAACACTGGGGAAAAAAGTGTGAGGAGTCAAGGGTACATGACCTCAACAGTTCAATTTAAGAAATGAAGCCTTTTTGGAGAATATAGAGCACAAAAGGTATTTGAGACTGAAAAGCAGTACATGTTTTGTCTTTGCTTAAAACTAGCTGAACTGATTTAAGTTTGGTTTAAAGAAAATAAATCCCACTTCAGACAATGAGTCAACATATTTTAAATGTCATCCTGAAATGAATTTTTAAAAAATCACCTGTAGAAAAAGCAGAGCAATTAAGTGTGAGATACTTACAGGAAATTCTGTGAAGCTTAACAGATATGCAAAACACAATTCTGTTTAGGGGACAGTTATTTTTCTGGTTTGTATTAATGATCATTAGGCTGTAGAGGTTTACATTGTTATAATACGTGCCTTCTATGTTGCCTCAAAAATACAATACAAATTATGGCCCCAATTCTGGAAACACTATATGGTGTAGTGTTTGCTTGTGAATACTTTCATTGTCTTCACTGTCCTTCTCACAGCAGCAAGGGCTACTCTGAGTTGTGTTTCCAGGATCCTCTACAAGAATCGTGAAGGTGACTCTGCTGTGAGAGGGTAGACAGCCAGTGCTCTGGATAATGCAAAACGGAAAGTTTGGCTATGTACTCAAGGGCCCTTCCTTTCCTGTGCATGGAGTTCAGTACAGAAAGCAGATAGGGCCTTTGTTTTTAAGGTATCTTTGAAGAGCCTTATTCATCATAAAACACCCAATTAACGTCACAACTGTATCAGCACATTCACCCTTATTAATTGTTAGGACATTTATTGATTGAATGAAAGTCTCGCCCAGGATAGGGCAATTCTTCTGTGACATGCATCTGGTATCAGATAAAACCTTTGTTTTTACTTTACCATAATCATTTTTATTTTGTGCCAGCAGGAAGCTTAGTGCCATGCATATAACCTATAAAGCCCCTGATTTATACAAATTCTGCACAGAATGCTGTAGTTTCAACCCCACTCTTTTTGCTTCTTCATTGAAACCACACGGGAGCAGTGTGGTCTAGTGTTTGAGAAAAGCATAGCTATTCTTTTCCTCTGATGGCTGAACTTATCTGTCATAGGATGTCTCAGCCTGAGATATAAGAACACAAAACTGATGACAAGTAAAATATTTCACAGAATATCCATCTTTCACCTTGCAAATGTTCCTTTGTGAGAAATCAGATTGTCAGTAAGGGCTAGTCAGAATACTTACTATATTGAATGAAATAAAGAATAAAGACGGTATTTTGTGCTGTTACATTCCATGATTGGATAATAAGAAGTAAAAAGAAGAAGAAGAAAAAAAATCTATGACTATGATGAGTCCATTAGCTATAATCAGCTCATAAATGGAAAACACTGATATTTCATTTCAGATCTCTGGCAACATGTACTTGGAAAAAAAAAATCTACCTGGGAAAAAGTTTTCAAAACCCTGATGGGTTGGGACATAGATGCAAATGTTCAAAGGTTACAACGCTCTGATGTTACAATTAATGTTTGAATGATTTTTATATCAAGCATCTCTGTGCAAGCTCTGCAATATAATTAATACTTTGCTTTGCAACAGTAGGGTCTTAACATTTTGAATGAGTTCTCTTGTAGAAGGTCTGATCTGCATAGGGATGGAGGAGCAGGGTTTGTAGCATCAAGTACTAGCAAAGAAAATGAGAATGAAATGAGAGGAAAACAAAATACTGTTTGCTTTTTGGCAGAGAGCAGCTGCTTTAGAGAGACAGAAAGAGCAAGCTCTCTTCAATTCCTTCAAAGGAAGTGGTCCACTGCTTTATCCAGACAGATTTGCTATATCCAGGACTAACCAAAATAAAGGGAGAAAATAAACCCAGAGTCATAGAACCATCACTGGCTGTTCCTGTTGCTTGGGGACAGGACACAGTTTTGGTCACCCCTGAAATAATCCTGGGTCTGATGCCAGGAGGAACTCAAGATGAGTGGGAAGGTATGGGAGCTTACCATAATGCATTAGACATAATGGCATTTACAGATTGCTGAGTTCAGGCAGACCTGTAGCATTGATCACAATATGCACTATAAACATTTTTTACTTCGTTGCATTTGCTAACTGGCCTGAAATTTTGGCGGAGCCCAAATCGAAGAAATGTTATATTACTGAGATGGGAGTGGCTGTGCTTTGAGGCTTCTTTACATGATCTAGTTGTTTCCTGAGGGCTGAAATGTTCATAAAGCTAAGTGTTGTGTCTCCTTTCATGATGCACCCGACTCCTGAGTGCTTAGAAAACATCACAATCCCCATAGCTGGACCCTTGTTCTTGCAGCATTTTCCCTCCTCCCAAAAGCAGAGAACAAGGTCATTGATTCCATCATGAATGAGGGATTTTATTTCAGCAGCCCCTCTTAGTCTCCCTCCATTCATGCATGAAAAGGAAGACCTTTCCTTTTGTTTGCATGGTGCTCTTAAGGTCACTTTTCAGGCTGGTTCTAATGGGGCTGAATTTAGGCTTGTAGATGGCAGTGTTGATGATGTTGTTTTTTTATAAAGCCTGTAGATTCTGGAGTCAAGTGATTACATGAGACTCTTAGCTTTCATTATTAAATTTCATTTTTAAAACAAAGTATGCATCTATCCCTCATAATAGCAGAGAAAGACTTGAAAACATGACCTGAGTGCACTGTGCAAACTCAAATAGTGCAAAGATGAATAAGATTCTCCATTTTTAAAAAACATATGATTTTACTAATCTAATTATTTTTGGGGACAGACTCAAAAAAATTTGAATGCATGGATTTGGTAAGACTGAATTAGGCTTCCACATGTTTTGTGGACTTTTATACCAAACAAGACTCCTACTTTCTGTGGCAAAATGGCAATACTGGGATTTTCTGAGTTTCTCTGTTGACTTATATTGGTACTGTTCTAATAGTAATGTTACCAAAAACCTGTGGGTCTTAATGCTGTGTAATTTTATCAATTCAAAACAAAAAATAGAGTGCCTTGCAGTCTAAATTATAGTCAATGAGACATACCCTTTCTTTGTGGCTGCTGGGAGATAGAGGGAGGATGGGAATGGGGGAGAGGACTGGTAATGAGATCCAGACCCTTAATGGGAGAGGTAGTCAGGAGTTAATATGTGGGACAGGGGGAAAG
>NW_005841995.1:609277-615308 GCF_000455745.1 Alligator sinensis
TCTGCTCAGATCTGAGCAAGTTGGGAAGCTTTTTTGGTGCAGTGAACAAAACTTCATTAGGCAATGGAATATCATTGCCAAACTCGCAGCACATAAGTCATTCAACAGCTGTCAGGTGGTAATATCTGTTGGATTTACAGTATATGCCAGGCCTGAGTTTGACCCAGCAACTGGAATACTGTATACCAATCCACTTGAGATCCAGCCACCTTCCCAGGACAAATTTTTAATACCACCACACTAGTATCAGAGAACCCTTCTCAAGTGCTTAAGCCTTATTTCAGCAAGGTCCTTAAAACTGCTTAAATTCAGTCATGTACTTAAGTACCTTAGTGAACCAGAGTCTTATTTATTTCTCCAGAAACTTAGGACGATAATGGCAAGTTAATAGGAATGTATTTATAAAATGAATGTAATTTAATAATAGTAGCACACGAAAAAAAACCTATAGAATAAAAAATTCAGGCTCTGGTTCAGGAAAGTAGCCAGTTTAAGACAAGGCAATTAAGCACATGCTTGCATCCACTCCTGTTCAGGAAAACACTTAAGCTTAACTGAATTAGAACCTTAATGATCGGATTTTGAACTTCCAACTTTTTTTTTAACGTGTGCTCAAGCACTCCTGTGGTGCTATTTAGGGTGGTTCTATTTGCCTGGAAACTTCTGTAGCAGATCTGTTTGTTTCACAGAATCTTGATAAATTTGGTATTTCCTTTCCTATTTTAATAGTTGTTCATTTAATCGGGATTTGCTCCTAAAAGTCTTGCACTCTGTCTTGTTTTTGGAAAAAAAATTGCTAATCTGACTCTTGCTAAGACAGCAATGCAAGTAACATTGTTCCCACAAAATGAAATGTTTAATACTGGATGACAATTCACTATTGATGGTTCAGGAAACCTCTGATATGTGACTCTGACCCTAATTACAAATTAACCAGACTCTCAAAGCACCAGGCTGAAAGATCCTTGGCAGACAACAGGGTTCCTTCAAGACAAGGAGCTTCTGTCATTTCAAGAGCAGAGCATTCCCTACAAAAATATAATCAATAAGAAAACACATGAGATGTGATGTTTCGTTAATGTAGATTGCACTGATCTCTGTGTCTTCCTGCATTTAAAAAAGACGACATAGAGAATCAGCACATTGTAATTTAACAAGATCAATGTAAAATCCTTTGCACATGGCCTCTTTTAGCTCTCTTTGGTTGGGCAGAAGTCCTAGTGCAGTCAATGGGGAAATCTTGAAGGCCTTATTCAGGCAATGCCTTCTGTGTAGGTTTTCGTGTGGGAAAGGAACTCTGAACAAGTACTTAGAATTTGTAAAGTGGTTGCCTGAAAGGAAGGTCAGCAGATGTTCACTTGCAGCCTTGTTGCCTGAATCATCACATGGCTCTGCTCTTGAGTTTAGTACCAAAAAAGGGACAACATTATTCACTGGTCCTAATTTTGGTGTGTTGTACCAATGGCAAACAGAGGGAAGTTAGTTCAGGAGCAACAAGAACCCCATTAATTTATTCTATTCATAAATATCTGGGCACCTAACTTCTTAATACAAAGGTTAGGGGATTTTTGGTAGTTAATGAGATATGCAAAATGTAGTACTTTATATTTCAAGTGTTGGGTTTTTGTCTTATATAAATTGACCTAGCTATACTAAAACCAAAGGAGGCATCTCAGTTTACAGCAGCTGAAGAACTAGTCATAATTTTCTTTACTGTTTTATGTGGCATTTTTCCAGCATGAAAACACAGTGAAATAATACATTGCAGTATTGCTAGGGGGCATAAGAAAATGGCCATAAAAATATGAATTACTGCAAAAACATGCGAAACAGGTGTCGTGATTTGGGCAATCTGCCTACATACAACTTATTGTGGGTGACCACCTCCGTTTATATGGTGCTGTCAATCCAGTGGCACCCCCTTCCAGTCCTTCTAAGGACAGTGGAACATCATTATGTCTAGCTAGGTGTTCAATTGGGATGCCCTTAGAACAACAGTAAAACTAGGGAAGCCAAACCTGCCATGTTTGCATACTGAAAAGAGGTTTCCAGCAGTGGAATTTCCCAGAGAAATGGAACAAAGAGATAGTAGATCTTAAAACCTACAGAGCCTGAAAGACTTGAGTGGTTCTCGGAGGGATTCAGAGTTCTTGGGCAGGAGAATGGACCAGAAAGGCAGGCATGCTTTTGTAGCAGAGGAGTCTATGGTAACTTGGGACCAGCTAAGGAAGAAGAAAAGTGGCTGCACAAAAAAGAGAGACTTTGTAATTCAAAGGAGAAGCTGTGAGCAGAGATATGGGGAGCCTGGAGTTCTTAGAGAATTCTGACCTAAACCCAAAGAACTCGGGGGAGTGGTGAAGAAATATAAACAGGAAGGTGCACATAGTCATTTGTTTTCCCTGAACATATGCTTGTTTTGCTCCATAAAGCAAAGAATGATTTGGTTTCTGGCTGAGTCTACATGTCCGTCTGCTTCTGGCATTGCATGCCCCTGAAGAGGAGAAATGTACACCCAGAGGACCCACCAAGATCAACTAATGAAACACGGTGGTCAGCACTGAGGCAGCTGGGACATGCAATCTCATGTCTGGAAAGGAGTAACAGAGTACCTGTGCTCAGGAAGCATGTTGGAAATACTAGGGGGAAGAGACCAATCTACAGTCAATTCAGGCAGAGGAAGCTAAGAGTCCCAGTGTGGAGAGACCCAAACAGAACAGCCTGGTGAGAGTCCATCTGGAGGAGTTCCTATTGTGTGATAATAGGCTGTAGAGAAGAAGGATGTTCTGTGGTTAAGATGATGGCTGTGGACTTAGATCTAGGTTTAGTTTGTGGCTCTTTGCTAGGTCACTTAATCTTCTCATGTGTCAATTTCCTATTTGTAACATGGAGATAACTATATTTTCTTATCTGTTGTTTAGATTATGAGTTCTTTCAGGTAGCAATTGCTTTTCCTACGGCTTTTTATGAAGCCTGGCTTTAGAGGATTCTGAACTTTAAACCCAATGCTAATAGCTGTCAGGTATCCAGGTTGTAGCTGTATTGGTCTAGAGGAAAAAGCAATCGGGGCTTATGGACGGAGGTGATATCTTTTATAAGACCAACAAGATTTTTGCAAAAACAATCTTTAATTGCAAGCTTTCGGGCACAAACACCCTTCATCAGGCATCAAAGATGGAAAAAGATTGTAAAAGTTCTCCTTGGTAAAAATGAAACTTCATATTTCATAGGATTTCACAGAGGGGTCAGTAGATGGAAAAACCCTCTGGGTAGCAGTTCTTTACTGGTAAGGAGTCTCAGCTCTCCTGTGAGGCTGTGATGATGCAAATTACCTTAGACAAAAGCAGGAGCAGGATCTCAGGTTTCAGGTGGTCAAAGGTGTTTTCTGCTCGGAAAAATATGAACATTTCATTAAAAAAAATTGGCTAAAAACTCTCTATCTTCCATATGTCAAGTATCCAGGTTGTAGCTGTATTGGTCTAGAGCAGGGGTTGTCAACCAGGGGTATGTGTGCTCCTGGGGGTACTTGGGAACACCCAGGTGGTATGCAGCAGTGGCGCAGAGAAGCAGGAGCTTGTCTGGTTTTGCTGCCGGTGCTTCCAGTTTTGCTTCACAGGAGAGCTGAGACTCCTTACCAGCTAAGAACTGCTGCCCAGAGGGTTTTTCCATTGATTGACTCCTCTGTGAAATCCTATGAAAAAATGAACTTTCATTTCTACCCAGGAGAACTTTTACAATCTTTTCTCTGTGGCTTAATTAAGGGTGTTTGTGCCCAAAAGCTTGCATTTAAAGAAATTTTTTTGCAAAAATCTTGCTGGTCTAATAAAAGATATCACCTCTGTCCACAAGCCCTGAGTGCTGATAGCTGGGCTTATTCACGATGTTGGCCGCAAGATATGCCCACAGTCAAAGGTGCTAATCTCTCACTGACCTTCAGGGCCCTCCTAAGTAGATATTGATATCTGACTTTGTGTGGTGACTTTTTAAATCATGGCTCTTTTCCTTGAACTGGACTGTGGCACCTAGGATACAAAACCTGTAGAGGCAGAGAGACTTCAGGGAAAGGATTTTTTGAGGGCTTTGTTTTTGTACCAGAGGAGTCCGATGCAGATATGGGACTGTGGCAGCTGGGGCTGCTCATAGGGGTCTGGGATGCTGGGAACAGACCCCGACATTCCCAAAGACAGGCCTAGGGACCCTGGTGCCACTGAGAACTTACCTGGGAGGGAACTGGAGATGGGGCTGGAGCTGCACAAGCCGGAGATGCACCAGCTTTTCAAACATCCTCTGGCTGGGGAATTGGCTCTGTGGTGAGACCCAGAGGGTGGTGGTTGATGAAAGTCAATCGTTGTGGTGTGCTGTGACCAGTGGGGTCCCTCAAGGCTCTGTCCTTGGACCTATACTATTCAGCATCTTCATTAATGATGTGGACATCGGTGTCAGAAGCGGACTGGCCAAGTTCACTGACGACACCAAACTTTGGGGTAAAGCATCCACACCTGAGGACAGGAGGGCGATCCAGGCTGACCTTGACAGGCTCACAAAATGGGCGGATGAGAACCTGATGGTGTTTAACACTGAAAAATGCAAGGTTCTCCACCTTAGGAAGAAAAACCTGCAGCATGCTTATAGGCTTGGCAGTGCTATGCTGGCTAGCACTACAGACGAAAGGGACTTGGGGGTCATGATTGACCACAAGATGAATATGAGCCTGCAATGTGATGCTGCAGCTAGTAAAGTGAGCAAAATGCTGGCTTGCATCCATAGATGCTCCTCAAGCAAATCCCAGGACGCCATTCTCCCATTGTACTCGGCCTTGGTGAGGCCGCAGCTGGAGTACTGCATCCAGTTTTGGGCTCCACAATTCAAAAAGGATGTGGAGAAGTTTGAGAGAGTCCAGAGGAGAGCCATGTGCATGATCAGAGGTCAGGAAAACAGACTTTATGATGAGAGGCTGAGAGCTATGGGACTCTTCTGCCTAGAAAAGCGCAGGCTCAGGGGTGATCTGGTGGCTGCCTATAAGTTTATAAGGGGTGCTCACCAGGATCTGGGGAAACATCTGTTCCCCAGGGCACCCCAAGGGATGACAAGGTCGAGCAGTCAAGGGATGACAGACTCCGCCATGACCATTTCAGGCTGGACATAAGGAAGAACTTCTTTATTGTCTGAGCCCCCAAGGTCTGGAATAGACTGCTGTTGGAGGTGGTTCAAGCACCTACTTTGAATGCCTTCAAGAAAAATGTGGATATTTATCTTGCTGGGATCTATGACCCCTGCTGACTTCCTGTCCCTGGGGCAGGGGGCTGGACTCGAAGATCTTCTGAGGTCCCTTCCAGTGCTAATGTCTATGAAATCTGTCAGTCAGACTGGGCAGTGGCTAGCTGATGACATCAGCTGTGACCACCACCACAGGAGGTTTAAAGCTCTGGCAGAAGCTGGGTGTGGGGGGAGGATGAATGTGGTGATACGCTGAGCTTACCAGGGTGCAACCTGCCAGCATGGGTTCCCCCATGACGCTGACCTGTCGGAGGTGAGCAGAATCAATGTAAGGGAGCCAGAAGGGACTCCTCCTACGCAGAACTCCCTGAGAGAGGTTTTGGGCTTTGTCACTGCCCTGGAAGCTCTTGATTATTATAGACATCCCTGAACCCTTTGGATGGGTAAAAAATTGGCTGATGGGGCACACCCAGAGAGTAGTGGTGGACGGGTTGTACTCAACCTGGTGAGATGTGAGCAGTGGGGTACCCCAGGACTTGGTCCTTGGGCCTGCACTGTTTAACATCTTCATCAGCGACTTGGACTAGGGGGTGGAAAGCACGCTGTCCAAATTTGCTGATGACACTAAGATGTGGGGCGAGGTGGACACACTTGAAGGGAGAGAGAGGCTGCAACTAGATTTAGACAGACTACAAAAGTGGGCAGACGAGAATAGGATGGGGTTCAACGTAGACAAATGCAGGGTGCTGCACCTTGGGAGAAGGAATCCACAGCATACATACAGGCTGGGGAGTTCCCTTCTTGAAAGCACAGAGGC
>NW_005841995.1:615763-616466 GCF_000455745.1 Alligator sinensis
GAACCCAGCATTCACTCCTGCCTGTGGCAGGGGGGCAAGCTAGATGATCTGTTCAGGTCCCTCCTGACCCTAGCTACTATGAAACCCATGGAGGGCACGGCAGTTCCAGGCCCGGTGAAGGGATGGAGCATGACCCAGGATTAGGTACGAGTGCCAGACTGCAAATTCAAGCCTGCACTTCACACTGAGGTCGACAGGAGGCCATAAGGGGCCAGAGCCAGTAATTGGGAATGGCAGCACGATGGCCCTCATGGTTGGTGAGTGGACTGGGGTGCAGTGGAGGCGGAGCCCCAGAACCAGCTGCATCGATGCAGTGAGTAATACCATCTCTGGGACAGAGCAGAAACGCCACTGAACCCCTGCTTCAATTGCGTTTCCATCAAATCGTGGCAGGATAGTTGGGGGTGCCTGGTCCAGGAAGACGGGAGATACTCACAACACCAACTGAGGGCATCACAGGGACCAACTGAGGAAGAAGACAACTGGCTGCCTAGGAGTGGAGAAGGAGAGCACAGTTTGCTAATGCTTTGTCCACATGCATGTGGATTAAAGGACAGCACAGAACAAGTAAAGATGGAAGAATTATTAAGATATTTGAACTGCTTTCCTTCTTGCTGCTGTTTAAGAATTCTTGCCACTCCTGTTTCAGCTCAATGACAGATGACCCCAAAATGTTAATTCAGACTGAAGTGTGACCTCTTTC
>NW_005841995.1:616497-620055 GCF_000455745.1 Alligator sinensis
TCCCTCGTGTGTACCATCTTTTTCAGGTCAGACAATGATCTTGCCTCTTACCACTTTATACAGCAGTAGATCAGAGTTGGCAGGGTTAAAAATCATAGAAACTTGTCTAAAGCACAAGGACAGTTGAAAGATCATTGAAGTGTTTCTTGTGATAGCTGTTACGAATTTGCCCTTTCCTTTTAAAGATAAGTTTGAAACCATTAGAAGTTCATTACCCCCTTGTGCTGCCTCAGTGGGAATTAAACAACCTGGTTACACAATATCATTCCATAGTTCTTGGATTTTAATGCAAACTTGTTCATAAGGTAAAGACATGTAATTAGATCGAAATTTGAAGGCTGCAGCCTACCCTTTTTTTTTTTTTTTTTTTTTTTTTTTTTTTTTTTGAATAAATCCTGACCTCACTGAAATCCAGTGATAGTATTACCATTGGCTTCCCTGGGGCCTGGATTTTACTGCTGGTAAATGTTCCAATAACATTGTCCAGTAATGTGCCACTAATTCCATTACATTCTCCATCATCTGGTATGCAGAAATTTAAGCTTATTGGAAAGAAGTTCATCCATCCTTTGCAAAAGATAATGTATTGATCATAGGATCATAGGAAAGGAGGGCTGGAAGGGACCTCACAAGGTCCTCTAGTGCAGTCCCCTGCTCAAGGCATGATCATCCCCGGCTAAACCATCCCAGCCAACTGTCTGTCTAATGATGACTATTGTGGCTGGCTGAAGTTCTGATCTTTTATGCTGACCCACTTCTTAGGTTTATTCAGAGAGGCTGAATGGTCATGTGGCAAGGGCAGAGATTTAGATTTCATGAGAACCAAGTTAATTTCCAAGTTCTATCACATATTAAGAACTTTGGGGGATTGATTCTGTCCTGAGTTTAAGCTGTAATAGACTCTTTGGGAGTCTTTTCCCACTCCCTGAGCATTTGATTTGACTGAATAAACTTTAGTGCAGTTTGTGCTGGAGTTTATTGCTTCTGAGCACCATGTTTACGTGCACCTAGGACTGCAGCATGTTGAGCTGGGTTGGAGCAGCCCCAGTCCAGGGAGGTCAGCCTGCCAGCCTGGGGCTGCTCTGACCTGGCTCAACGTGCTGCAAAGGACTGGCTGGGGTACGAGGGTGCTCCAGTGTGGGGCTAGCCAACAGGCAGCCCCTGCACTGAAGCACCCTTATGTCCCAGCCAGCTCCATCAGTGTCTATACATGTATTGCAGTGCAATAATCCCTACATGATAGTACTTGTGTTTACAAATACTAACCTATGGTGACATTTTTAAATTTTACTGCAGCCTAATAGGGCCCCACATGTAGATGCTGTGACTTTACTGCAGAGCTAATTAGGCAACTCCACAGTAAATGTCTTGTGTAGATGCACCCCCTGTCTCTAAGATCTAGTCTAGTTCTGCCTGCTTTTCCCAGGCAACTTTAAATTTTGGGGAGAATGACTCTACTACACGTCTTTCCTTCCCTGTTCATAACTCCTACCCTAGAAATGTGGGGGCACAGAGCTGCAGAGGCACTGTGTAGTATAGATGCACTTGCAAGGAGTTCTTCTCTGATGAGGCAAACCTGTGCTGGAGCACATCTGTTGCAAAAATACGAACAGCTTACAGAACAGCCCATTTTACAAATTGAAGATGTTCTGCTAAAGTATTCTTCTCTTTGGAATTATATCCAATGCCCCTCCCTTCCCAGTTGATGAACTTACTGAGGACACCTCTTCCTAGTAGAATCTCCCCTCTTTCCTCCATCTACTCCTCTCCCTATACTCCCTCCCCCTTTCCCCCACTCTTCCTCCTCTCCTCCCACCTCTAACTTCCCTCCTCCCTCCTGCCTCCCCGGCCATCCCTTTTTCTCCTCCCCCTCTTTCTCTCTTCTCCGCTCCGCTCTCTTCCTCGCTTTCCCTCTCTTTGCTCCTCCCCATCTTGCTCCCTAAAAACAATTAAGCCAGTGGATATGTGCTGTTGGAGAATGGGGCAGAATAAAGAGAGTGCTCATCCTTGGATCTGCTGTACCCTCCTTTGATTTTGTAGTACCTTCTCTTTCAGGTGCTGGGAAGCTGCTGCAATCCACATCCTTCTTCCTTATCCATTCCTGTATTGGTCTAAGACTCTTCTTTCTTGAAGAGGATCATTGAACCCCATTGGCATTGCTAAAAGTCTCCTGTAAGAGGTACTGCACTACAGGACCTCCAACCAGGTCTCTCTGAGGTCCCATCCCCTCCAGGGCTTCCCAGGTGCCATTTAGTCTCCCTTTTTTTCTGAGTAGCATCTCCAGAAATCAAAAGACAAACAACACACAACTCTAGCCACTTCAGCCCGTCTTAGGCTTGCTTGTAGATCATTCTGGATTTGCTGGGTCCTTCATCCCTCCACAAGACATCAATCGGCAGGACTACTTCCCTGTACTCTTATACCTGTTTTCAAGACCACCACCAGAACTGGCCCCATTCCTGTCACATACTCATGGCCGTTCCTGAGGAATCAAGCACCTAACATACAGTAATATAACTAGGGCTGTGTGAGGACAAGCCCTGAGTACTGATTGAGGGAATGATGCTGAAACTGAGGCTGGGGATGCTGAAATAGAAGTAGCTCTGATGATTTTCCAGCAGCTACAGACTAGGGCCATGTAGAGAGGGGCTGGGAAATGGGCAGTGATGTCGAGGCTTTTATTTCTTTGTTCAGCATGGTATTCAGCAACATATTTGGGACAGCAGGTGAGAGGTTTAACTCCTTAACTGGGGGACACGTTCCCCCACAGCTGTTAGGACTCTAGAGCTGCCCTAACTCTACCATAGTCTGCTTCCCCTCTCTGCAGAGCTGGAGTTTTACAGGTGTTGGGACCTGAGAATCCCCTGTCTTTTCCTCTTGAGTCCCAGATACCAGCCAGAATCTTGGGGATGCCCTTGGCTGCCTCCCCCAACTTGCCCAGGATCACAAAGAAGTTCCCTACATCTCTGCTAATATGCTTGTGTTTCTAATTCTTTGAGCTCCTTCCTTTGAAACAAGACCTAGCTCATCCCCAAATGGGTCTGATACTGAACTGGGGTTTGGGGTCATTTAACAAGTTGAGCTAAATAAGGCCTTAGTTTCCAACTATCTCTTTGTTAGTCAGAGTGGGTTTATGTACTCCATTAGGCTTGTGCGAAGCAGCTAGTATTCGCTTCAGATTTGGATTTGGCCGATTCTGGGGACAGTGATTCAGTCTGGTGATTCGAATCACTGTCCTGAATTGATTCGGCTGAATCTGATTCAGGGATTTGGCTGCTGCTGAATCTCTGAATCAGCCCCATCCCCCGCCTGCTCTCCCAGCCCTGTCAATGGCTGCCCTGCCCGGCCTCAGTTTCCAGCTCTTTGGAAAAAAAAAAGTCTGGCACTCACCAGCTGCTGCCAGGTGGGGGGGGGGAAGGGGAGTCAATCCCCACTGCCCCCCGCTGTCCCCTGCTGCCCTATGCTGCATGGGGGCTCTGTCATGAGCTCCCATCCCTTGCCTGGCCCCAGCTCCAGGCTCTTTAAAAAAAAAAAAAAAAACCCCGCCACCACTAGTTT
>NW_005841995.1:620133-630839 GCF_000455745.1 Alligator sinensis
CCAAGGGTCCGCCCCCCGCCGGTGGTTTTGGGGGTTTTTTTTTTTTTTTTTTTTTTTTTTAAAGAGCTAGGAGCTGGGGTCAGGAGGGGCAGCCATTGGGGCAGGGCCTGGGAGAGTGGGCAGGGGTCAGGGGCACTTAGGGGGGCTGGGAGAGCAAGCAGGGGATGCGGCTTAGTGGAGCTCCCACCATGGTTCCCTCCCCCCTCCTCCAGCTCCCCCTCCCCGGTCTGAAGCTCTCCAAATCTTTTCTGAATTGATTCAGAGAGCTTCGAATCAATTTGGACCTTTTTATTGGTCTCCTGATTTGATTCAGAGGTTCAGCCGCTGAGTTGGGCCAA
Source organism: Alligator sinensis (assembly GCF_000455745.1). Taxonomy (NCBI): domain Eukaryota; kingdom Metazoa; phylum Chordata; order Crocodylia; family Alligatoridae; genus Alligator; species Alligator sinensis. The sequence continues at coordinate 620,472 of NW_005841995.1, forward strand.
ATCTCTTCCGAATTGAATTAGCACCCGAAGCTTCGCACAGCCCTACACTCCATCACAGGGCACAGTGGTTTGAAGACCTTGTGCTGTGTTACTGCTGGATTTTTTTTTGATATAGAACTTGTCTTGCCATTCCTAACATAACTGTGAATGGGGAAAAGGTGAGGTTTCTCATGGCTGCTTTGCTCCAGAGCACATTTGTTTTTCTCTGAGTCATACCAGGTGGTTGCTACAGTGAGTATGTTCTTCTAGGAGACTATTTATGCAACAGTTTAATCTATATATTTTGTAGAAGTTATGCATATTCCCAGGCAGCAGTAAGAAAAATTACCTAATGGTAAAGTGTTGCAATATGCTTAAGTGACAATAAGAAGATTTTATTTTTGAGCATTACACATTTTACTTGACTAAAGTCCTCTGTGTGCTTAAGTGGAACAAAACTATTTAATGTTTTATTTTCATCTACAGCTTCATTTGAAACAGATCATCATTAGCTTTATGGTTTTAATTGTATTGAGACTCCTATTATAACCTACTGCTTTATTGCATTAGTCCATTAACCTGTGGGCCATGGAGCAGGAGTTGAAAGCCTGTTCTTTTTTCTATCTAAAGTAATTGAAATAAGGTGTTCACAGCAGTACTGGAGATTTTTGGATCATCATAGGATACATATGAACTCTTCTTCAAACTCCAGGAACAGGGTAATGTGATTCCCAAAAAACACATTAGCCTATCTTCTTGCTTTGAATACTCTGAGTAGCCAAAGCATTGACAAAGTGGTACACTTGATGTAGTATATCAACAGCATGGCTTGAGCTGCTATATTCTTTGCAATGCTCCCTTCTCAGAACCAGGCAGCTTATAGCTACCTGCTGGAAATTCTGTGGGAGGTTTAGTTTGTGGCTTGTCAATGCAAATATAGCGTATGTTTGATGTCATATCTAGAATAGGAATGGGCACATGAATCTCTTTGTTGATCCTGATTATATATAGAAGGCAACTCAGATTGTGTGGTGATGGGTGGCAGTATTAGATGAATGGAGATACAGTGGGCATATTTCGCTTTTTTTAAAAGAAAGGCAATATTTGCAAATAGGTACAATGCACTAACCATGGTCCTCAGTTATTTCTTATTCTTATCCTTATACACGGTAGCACCAAAAAAACTCCAATGGAGATCACAGTCCTGTTGCATGAAGTACTACAAACATATGATAAGATGCTATTACAACTCTAAATGGACAAGACAGCAGGGAGGGGAAAAGGAAGAATTATTCCTTTGTGGCAGGCTTGCTGGTGGCAACCTGGCCTGCCGGCTTGAGCTGGATGGCTCAGGCTGATTGGTGGGGGCCAATCAGAAGAGGGAGGAAGAGAGGCTTGCCCCGCCCTGACCTAGGGGTGAGGTGAAAAAGAGGACCTCAGAGGAAACTAACCCCTCAGGCTTTTCTGTTGGTCAGTTCCCAATCTGGGGGTGTAGCCTCCAGAGGGAACAAAAGCCTGCGTGCTGAGCACATGGGCAGTTTCAACAAGGGATGATGAAGAGGGCTGCAGAAGAGCTGACCAGTGCCCAGAAGATGCCTCCGCTCAGTGGGCAGCAGCAAGTGGCTGTGTCCCAGCCCCGCTGTGGAGGGAGCCATGGCGTCAGTGCATGGATTGGTGCACAGAGGTCCGGAGAGCAGATGGGACCTGGGCGGCTGCATGAGGCAGCAGAGGTCCCCAACTCTGCATGAGGCAGGAGCCCTTGGTGTACAGGTTGGTGCACAGGGCTGGAGAGCTGAGCGGGGAACCCCCCCAGCTGCATGAGGCAGCACGGGTCCCCGACATTGCAAGAGGCAGAGGTCCCACAGTGCACAGATCGGTGCATGAGGCAAGTGAGAGCTGAAGGGACTCTGGGACTGCATGAGGCACCTTGGGTCCCCGACTCTGAGGAGCAGGGGACCCACAGTGCATGAACTGGTGCACAGGGCTGGGAGAGAGCTCAAGAAAACCCTGCGGCAGCACAAGGCAGTGCAGGCCCCACATGTCTGCAGGTGGCAGAGGCCCCAGAGTACCTGAGGATGCACAGGAGTTCCAGGAGAGTGGGTAGTCCCTGGTAGCTGCACCAGGCAGCTCGGGCCTTTCCACTGTAAGTAGCAGCGGGACAAAGCGGTAGTCCCCAGAATTTGGGATCTTCAACCAGTCCTCCACCAACAGAGAGACAATTCAAGACCCACTGGAGGGCTGAGGAGCCATTTGTGCCTAGGTTGGGGATCAGGGTCGCCACAGGGGAGAGGAAAAGGTCACCACAGGGGAGGTTTTCATGCCCCCGGAGTCCAACTAGTCAAGGGGACTAGGGCTGGTTAGTGTTGTCCTTTAGTGGTTACCCGTTTTCCCTGTGTATTACTCCTCCATGCACTGTGATTACTGTACATTGTTGGCTCTGGATGTAACTGTTAAGGTTTTTGTAAATGATTAAGCTTGCCTTGTGTCCATATAAATGTGCGGTGGGCTATAAGTTGTATCTCAACTGTGACATTATTTAATTAGATATTGTATTATAAGATGTTTAGGTATTGCCTTCTTATTTCTGTTAAATGGTCAGCTGCTAAAATGCTGGAGAGAGCCTTATGAGTATCACTTTGGATTTGAGTGGTTGTTCCTGAGGTATCAAGCACCTAACATACAGTAACATAACTATGTTATGTAACATAACATGTGTATGTATGTCCTAACCATTGTTTATTTATCGTTGAGTCATATTTAGCAAACCATTGCTTACCCTGGTGCCACTGGTGTTTGTTCCTATGCTAGGCCTGCAGGGCCTGGGAATGTAGGGGCTATACCCAAATAAGACGACCAGTGGAAGTCAAGGTTTACGTTGATAAGGACCTTTGTCTGGTATATCCACTTTATCTCTGCCCGTGTATAAGAGTAATAAGATTTACTGTCTTAGTAACGTAAATTTGTAAATAGTTCTCAAATATATGTATATGTTTTCTAAGTTTATTGTTCCTGTAAATAAAGCTCTGTAAATAAAGTATACTGGGTGACCACAGTCTCTGCTCTGCTCTGAAGGGGTGGATGGTGAATTGGCTCAGGCTAAGCAGTTATGCTCCCACAGTACACACGGGCGCGCGCACACACACACACACACACACACACATGCGCGCACACACACACGCGCGCGCGCGCGCACACACGCGCGCGCGCGCACCTCTCCAAACATCCCTTCAGTTGAAGAGGGGGTACCAGCCACATACCGCCAGGGTTACACCTGTTTTACAGATGAGGATCAGGATAAAGAACAGGGCTCCAATGTGCTGGTGCTATCTGGCAAGTAACCAGGAAGATATTCCTGACATAAGGAGCATTAGTTTAGATAACAAAAGACACCACTGCAGAGGAAATAAATGGGAGCATGAAGTAACAAAGTGGACTCAACTTATATGAAAAATAGAAAAATCCACTTCCCGGTTGCCAATACCGATCTTGTTGTGGGTAAGGTACTACTTAGTAGGCCTGTGCAAAGTGGCTAGTATTCGCTTCAGATTTGGATTCGGCCGATTCGGGGGACAGTGATTCGAATCACTGTCCCAAATTGATTCAGCTGAATCTGATTCAGAGATTTGGCCACCAGTGAATCGGCCAAATCACCGAATCATACAGGCCTCATCCCCCGCCCACTCTCCCAGCCCTGTCCAGCCCCAGTGTCCCAGCTCTTAAAAAAAAAAAAAGTACCGCATTCACCAGCTGCTGCCAGTCAGGGGGTGGGGGTGATCCCCACTGCCCTGCACTGCATGGGAGTGGTCTGCCATGAGCCCCCAGAGGCCCTGGTGGCTGCTGAAGCAGCTGGTGAGTGGTGGGCTTTTTTTTTTTTTTTTTTTTTTTTTTTTTTAAGTGCTGGAACGCTGGGGCCAGATAGGGCAGCTATTAACGGGGCTGGGAGGTCGGGCAGGGATCAGGGGGCGCTCAGGGGGCTGGGGGAGCAGGCAGGGGATGGGGTCTGGCAGGGGTTCCTCCATGGTCCCCTCTCTCCTCCTCCAGGCCCCCCTCCCCGCCCCCTACTTATTGGCATGGAGTCCAGGTCCAGCTCCCTGGGGCGGTGAGCAGGGACTGCCCAAATCTTTCTCTGAATCTTTTCCGAATTGATTTGGAGGCTTTGAATTGATTCAGACCATTTTATTGGTTTCCTGATTTGATTCGGATTCGGAGTTTTGGCCACCGATTTTGGCCGAATCTCCTCCCAATTGAATCGGCACCAGAAGCTTCGCACAACCCTATCTTTTATGTCTTCCATGTTCCTATGACTTTAATAAATTTTGTTCAGTTTGGATACAACACTCAAAAGAGTTCAGCTGAATTCCTCAAACTTCTCAAATCCACACAGTGAACTGGAAATCTTACAAGATTGCCCATAGTTTCTGCTTCTAACCAAGCAAGAATTACTTCATGAATAGCCTTTCTCATATTTTAGACAGGAGGCTGAAGTGTCCTTTCATACGCTAAGCTTGCACCATACACACCTGCAGGGCTGATAACTAGGAATGAAAGCAACTTTATTGAGACTTGGCTTCATTCCATACATCTTGGCAACAAAATTTATATCCATACTGATCATAGTTATCTTTCTGAGATGCACATATGGACCCCATTCCTGTGGTACCTGTAAGAACAGCATGTTTACCTTCACAACATCTTTTAAATAGGGAAGAAGTACTGTTATACCCATTTTATAGATGGGAAAGTGAGGTATAGAGAGACCAAGACCCTGAGTGACTAGCCCAGGGTTACCCAGGAGAGTCTGTGGCAGAACATGGAACTGAACCCCTGTCCCCAAACTGTAGGCTATCACTCTAACAGTTAGACCATTCTTCATCCACTATAGCTACTCAAATACTTTAGGAAAGTTTTCCACATACAGAAGATATTTGGGGAAGGCAGGAAGGTATGCTAGAGATATTTTTCAAAGAAGGATTTTAACTGGATTTTCCAATCTAATGGTCTTCAGATTTAAAAAAAACCCAACAAATTAGGTTAGTTAACAAGAGAGAGCCTGGATAAGGTACCACTGTATCAGTGGGTAAATCATGGGACAGTTTTTAAGATAAGGTAAGCTGTTGCAAATGTTCACATAATTACACAATGATTGTATAACTGTGATATTTCCTGTGACCATGCAGTCATTCCATTTGTATGCACCGGGGTAATTTCCTAGATATTTTCTCTGAGAACCTAGTTTATCATGTCTAACCTGTTCCCCTTGGGTCCACATGACCTTTGTTAACAGTAGTCCCTGTAAGAGGAACAGTGAAGATGTTTGGTTAATAATATGTTTAGCTCCAACACTTGCTATGGCACAATCACAGCTGAGTAAAGTGACCTTAGGATTTACCACATGCCAAGAAGCAAGCAGAGACTCATCATAGGTGTGTTTCTTCCTATTTACATTTCTTGCTCCTTCCTGTATTCAAGACCCCGAGTTCTCCCTTTGCCTGGCAAAGGAAAGAGGAGAGCAATTCACTCCACCTGCACTCAAGAGATCAGTCCCAGGCACAAAAAAGTTTAAGAACATATTTGATACAATTAAAAGCCTTATGTTCTTCTTGCCATAGGTTCCCCTTGCCAGCATATTGAGAAATCTCCCACATAATCATCCTGTCCACTCATTTTCTGGGGAATCATTCTATATCTTACCCCTGTCTCAGCTTAACTCTTGCAGTGCTGACAGAAACAGGGCTCTTTAAGCTGCTCCCACAACATTCTTGAAAGCAAAGGTGCCTTTGCCCTGTCCCCACAATGAAAAGGAAGCCTCTTCCTTTTCATTCAAAACATGGAATATTTTAAAAATTCCTATCTTGTCACTGTGGTACTCAAGAATCTTATGGACTGTATTACAGGAGTGTCTCAGTGTGTTGACACATTGTAGTTTGCTTGATTGAGGTGAAAGTGAATGTCTTACATTTTGCTCTGTGAATGGGAAGGTTCCTAGTCATTCTTATTTCCTATGGAAGGAGTCCACTTACCACCAGCTAGCCTTCATCTAGGTCAGGGTTGTCAACCAGGGGTACGTGGGAAGGCCCTAAGGGGTACACGTGTGTGGGCGGAGACAGAGTGCCACCAACCACCACCCCGCGCCGCCTCCCAGGAGCAGGACCAGGGTGAGGGAGCACAAGGGAAGTGGTACCCCTCTGTGTGCCACACAGGCACTCTAGCCAGCTGGATACGGGGGGGGGGAAGCTCACAAGCGCCGTCACTCCACTTCCAGCTGTGCACCACTGCCCTCCCTGCCCATGTCCAGCCACTGGGGGTACACTTATTAAAAAAGGTTGAAAACCCCTGATCTAATCTAGGTGATGGCCTGGACATGGATAATGTTGATTTCCTTTGAAATAAAGAATCTATACAGCAGTGTCACAATATGCTGCTGCCGTTTGTGTCCAGACTTTCACAATCAACAGTAAGCAATACAGCCTCTCAATCCAGCATTCTGAGTATAAGGATAAGCCCCTTATCTACAATCTACCAAGTATAACCAGTGCCACAGTAGCACTGATACCCAGCTGTTTGGATCCAGGATAGCAGCAAAGACTTGTCAAATCAGAGATGCCTCAGAACTACCTTCTCCATTAGCCTGTTCAGTTTCTGATAACCTGGTGCATTACTGGAAGGGGAGCAATAGCCTTCTGTCTTCAAAGACAATGCTGTTGACTTAGGAATGAAAGACTGGACTGGACCCCTCCTGTGTCATCAAGTCCAGTTCTTCACTGCTTCAGGCCACCATGTCCCACGATTGCCTGTCATAAACTGATCAAGGTCCATCTTAAAAATAGCTAGGTTTTTCACTTGCCTGCTCTTTTTCAAAGGCTGTTCCAGATCCTCTTCCCCCCTCATGGTTAGAAATCTACATCAATTTCCAGGCTAAATTTGTTCATAGACTGTTCATATCCATTAGCACAAATAGTTATTTCCCCTTCCTGGTGTTTATCCAATACCCCTCCCAAACGAATAGCAATCATATCCCTTCTTAGGCTTAATTTTGCTAGGCTAACCAAGCCAAGCTCTCCTAGTCTCTGCTTGTACAATGGCTTCTCTGTTCCCTTGACCTATCTAATATTCCTTCTCAGCATCTGTTCCAGTTTGAATTTATCTTTCTTGAACTTGGGTAACCAAAATAGTACAGATGATTCCAGATGAGCTGTCACTAGTGTCTTACACATTGGCATCTCAACTGCAAATACCTCACAGGATACCTAATACATCCCAGGATTACATTTATCTTTTTCATGGCTGCATTAGTTTCATGGCTTATAATCAACTAATATGCCCAGGTATCTCTCTTCCTCAGTCATTTCCAATTGATAAACTCTCAATAGAGCCCAAGTCACGAAGACCACCAATTTCATTGACTCATTGTTTCTGTGGCACTAGGAGCTTTGAAAAATCTTCTCTGCTGTTGGGGCCACATGGCAAGTGCCCTCCATTCCTGTTAACATTAACAAGAGCCAACTTTGATGCAAGTTGAGGGTACTGGAAGGATAGGATCCTAGGACTGAGCCATCGGTTTTAAAAAAATCAAAGCACAGCAATGCTTCCCACAGAGAAGACAAACATAGATCTGACCTATATTCTCCCCAAAATTTCATCGGTCTCTGAAGTTCAAACTTCTTCAAACTTTCATTGCATTGTTATCTTGAGATATTTAATTAATTTGCGCCAAAGTCCCCACTATTTTCATTCCTTCTCGGTTTGGCCCTAGAGTAAAGAATACATATTCACACTCTTAGAAGCTAGAGATCTTACCATATTTAACAAGAAGCATCTCTGACAGTAATTGGAGTTTTGTATCAAGGTAAATAAATGATAAGATCATAAGAACATACTCTAGTGGCCACATGCATCCTGAAAACACTAACATCAGAGAGCAAATTTAACATAAGGCCTCAGTGGAAATGAATTTTCTATAAACAAAACAATCTGAAGAAAGACTCACTTTTGTCATCTGTAATTCCCATAGAAGAAAAATGAATATTCTGTTTCATATGTTTCTTACCAGCAGCATCAGCTTCATTATTTACCACTGGCCCTTTCACTTTCTTGTCATGTGTGTAAAACTTATTCCACTGTCACTGAAGAGATTACCATCTTTCCTTAGTACTGGCATTGAATGCAAATTATCCAAATTATTTAATATGCTAGGATGTTTATATTTCACCAAGATGAATTTAAAGTGGTTTTCCCCATATTTTATTAAACAACAGTTCAGTTCTATTAAGATACCATTGAAATCAAAGAATCTAACCCTACACTTATTCCCCCAAGTAAATCCCACAGAATAAAGTGGGAAGGATGATCTGGTAGATAAGACCTAAAGTGGAAGTCAGAAAACCTGAGTTCAGTTTTTTTTGTTTGTTTTTTTGCCACAGACTTTCGGTATCACATCAATTCCCTGTTCCTCATTATAAAATTGATAAAATTTAACTTCCCTACCTCTCCGAAGTATTGTGTGAATAAAAATCCATTCATCATGAGGTATTTAGATGCCATAGTGGTAAGAGCCACATAAATATCTATGATAATTAATGTCAATGGGTTAAAAAAAAATTACCTTGGTTCATAAGGATTTCTAAATTCCCTTTGGCTATTCTCTTTGAAGCTCCATTGCTCTAATATTGGGGCAAGGCTTTGACTAGCTGTTTCAAGGTAGATGCTCAAGTACCATGGTGGTAGGTTGGCATCTCGGGCTTTGTCTTGACAAGAACACATGGTTGAGTTTTGATTGAGTTTAGCTAAGATGTCCTCCCTGAGCCAAATAAAGACATGGCCTTTTACAAAATGTAAATGCTGGGGAACACCATTAATTCAACTCTAGCCAGTCACTCTGCAGCCTAACCACATGCTTAATGGTACACTGCAACTAGTTAGAATCAGCCTAATAGCACCATATTGTATTTACACAGAGGAAATAGTTTAAGTTTTGGTCAGGACTTAAAATTCAAATCACTTTTCCTATTCAAGACAAGTACTCAGAACTGATGATCTTCCAAGGTCCCTTCCAGCCTTACAAACTACGAACCTATGAATGCCTCCCCTCCCCTGAGAGTTAGGATACATCTAGCATAGCAATATCTGAGCTAGATGAAGCTGGGCTAGTTCAGGTATTGGAAGCAGTCTAACTGCAACAAAATGGAGCTTGGAATGGGCTAATTTATCCTGCCAAGGAGCCAAGGTAAATTAGTCTATAGTGGGCTCTAGATTGCTTCTGATACCCAAACCAGCTTGCTTGAAGCACCTCAGTATCTCCATGTTACACTGCACCTAGTCTAGACCAGCGATTCCTAATATCCCCTGGCATATAAAGTTTGGGAAACTTTGGTCTAGACAGACCCTTAGCTACAGAAGATACATAATAATCAAAGGCATGCTTACATAATAAATATTTGAGGAAAACAAAATGATATTACTTAAAATATTACAGTCCTGAACCTGCCAATGTGTTCACATTGGGTGTGTCTACATGTGGTATTAAATGTGATATAGGCTTACTGAGCAGTACAATTGAGCCGGGAGCTGAGCAGTGCCACAACTGGGGACAGAGAACTCCCCTGTCATCTGTGATCCCCTACTGGTGTGATTGACTGGAAGCAAATTTACTCCTGGTCAGCATTTACATGGGCAGTACTGCACAGTAGCTAATGTGCAGTTAATCTACTACCTGTATTTACAGGTAGTAGAAACCTGTGCATTAGCCCAATTTACTGTACAGAAGCTGCTGCACATGGTGACACTTCACGGTGCAGTAGCTACTGCGCAGTAAAGGATCTTGTGTAGATGTGCCCATTGAGTATTACTTTACTACACTAAGTAGTAGGGGTGTGCGAAATGGGCCATACTTGATTTGGATTCGAATCGGGGGCAGTGATTCAATTTATTGATTTGGATCACTGTCCTGATTCGATTCAGCCAAATCTGAATGTAAAGATTTGATGCTGATTCAGAGAATCAGCGATTCGGCCACAGACACAGATTTAAATGTTTTTTCTACATACCTTGAGGTACCAGGCATGGCTCATGAATGCTGCAATGGTGGGGCAGATGGAGTGTCCCACAGGAGTGCAGGGGGGACCCCCTGTATGTTTGGTGGTGAACCTGGAAGCAGACTGGAAGTACTTCTGGTCTACTTCTGGGTCCACCGCTGAGCACGCGGGGCGACCCTTCCCCCCCCATGCAGCTGATCGCCCCGCCAGAAAGGCGGGGGGGGCCCTGGCTGTCCAAGACCTAGGAGGCACCAGTTGCAGAGCCGAGGGGTTGGCGGGGGGTCCCCCACATGCTCCCCTGTGGACCCGGAAGTGGACTGGAAGTACTCTGGGCCACTTCTGGGGCTGCCGCTGAACC
>NW_005841995.1:630870-658429 GCF_000455745.1 Alligator sinensis
AACCTGCTGGGGACCACCTCACACTCCTGTGGGTTGCTTCTTCTGCCCCAGCATCTCAGCATTCATGAGCTGCCTGGTACCTTGAGGTATGTAGAAAAAACATTTAAAGCTGTTTCTATGTCTGAATCATCAAACCTTTCTGAATCTCTCCAAATCAATTTGGAGAGATTAAAGGGTCTCATGATTCGATTTGGATTCGGAGATTTGTCCACTGAATCGGGCCGAATCTCTACCGAATCGAATCAGTGACTGAAGCTTTGCACAGCCCTACTAAACACTACAATAAAACTAGTAGCAACAGAGGACTTTTTCTAGATCTTGGTTATTTGCAATGAGATATTATGGTGACCTTGGGATGTGCTATAAGAGCATAGCTAGAATGGAATAGGGGTTAGTGAAATGAGGAACAGAATTCTTGTCGAGGAGAGGTTGAGAAAATACTGCAAAGCCTAAATTTAATAATTGTTGGACTTGATGTAGTAGAGAATTCATCAACATTTGCTGAACTCAGCTTGGAATAGGGGACTGAGCTGGAGTTTCTCAGTTCCCCAAACTAATTTTATTGTACAAGTAAATGTTTCAAATTTTTAGGTTAGCTGTGTGTCCTTAAGGAATTGCCCAATATTTGTGCATTAGATAGCATGAATATTGGATATCTTCCTTGAAAGATGTGAGATTTTTTTATGAATTCTTTTTTGCATTTTTTTAAACAATTGTCATTTTAAATTAAAAAAACCTGTACTTTAGAGAGTTTTAATTATGTTAATCATCACATATTTTGTTAATAACACTTTCTTTTGAAGGCATCCATTAGAGGTTTTAAAGTGATAATTTACCAGGAAATCAAATGGAATGTTGTTGGAAATTTGCCTTTAAATTAACTTCGCTTACTTTTAATGAATGTCCTAATTAGGCAGAGATACAGCATTAATGGAAATATTATACAAGTAGAAATCAGTGCTTAGATATTTTACTTAACATCAAAGATATTAGTATGAGTGTAACGTTGGGGTTTTTTTTGTTCAAATAGATTGATATATGGCCTTTTTAAACTTAGTGACATGTTTTCATCAAAACATTTAAATAAAAAGGTAACTTGAAGTCTGGTTATGAAATACTTGTGGAATAATTCTATTTGCTTTCAGTATATTTTGTTTTCATGGTTTCTATACTTGATTTTTTAGGGCAAAGAGTTTTTTGAAGTTTTTTTCATTACCTCACTCTACATTAGGTAACACAAAATAATCTGATTTAGAAACATACTTTCTGGAAAGGTAGGTCATAGAATCATGGAAAAGTAGAGTTGGATGGCACATCAGGAGGTCATCTGGTTCAACTCCCTGCTCAGGAAAGGATCATCTCTGTTTAAACCATTGTAGGCAAATCTATGTGTAATCTGCACTTAATTTTTCAGTTTTGGAGATTCAACAGCCTCTCTAGTAATTTGTTCCAGTATTTAACCCTCTTCATGGTTAGCAAGTTCTTCCTATTGTACAACTTAAATTTTCTTTGTTGCGATGTAAACCCATTACTACTTGTCCTGTTTCTTCTGGATGCAGAGAAGAGTTGCTCACCATCTTTTTAATAACAACCCTTTTTATATTTGAAAACTATTATCAAATCCCCCTTCATTCTTTTGTTCTTCACATTAAATAATCCCAGCTCTTCCTGATTTCCTTGGGTGATATGTTTTTTTAGACCTCAAGGCTAGGGATAGACATTACACAAACTGGTTTAAATGATCAGAAACTGGTTAGAACCTGTAACAGAACAGATGTTCAGTGCACATAAACCAGTTTGAAAATGACTGAAGCTGGTTTGAGATTAACCTGGTTGAATGTAATATCAGACTCAACTGATTTGTGTCAAACCAGTTTATGCAATGTCTGTCCTAGACCCCTTGCTGGTTTAAGATAAACCAGACACTCCCAGCATCCTGGCATGCTGTCTGGGCTGGGTGGGGCTCTCTGCTCCACAGCAGGGCCGGCCCCTCTCCTATGCTCTTTGGCCAGAGCTCTGGCAGAGACTTGCAGGCACAGAGTGTCTGCCTGACTTCTCCCTGCTAAGCAGGGATTATTCCCCCCACCCCTCCGCCTTACGCAGACACCTCAGCATTAGCTAGCAGACCACATGCTGGTGACAGCCCATGCCATGGGAGATAACAAAGGCAGGCAGGCTTTTAGGAGCTAATCAACAGGTAGCTTAATGTCCTTCCTTGGAAAAGCTGTTTAAGAAGAGCTCCTGTCAGGGCCTGGCCATGTCCCACTTCAGCTCAGAAACAAAGGGAGGGCTGCTCTAGTGCCCCATGCCTTCTAGCCTGAGACACTGCAGGCATGTGCCTGAATTTTTCAGTCCAGGGGGGACGTCTGTGCAGTTACAAACTAGTTTAGCCTTGCCAGGTTAGATTAACTTGCAAAGATTGAATCAATTCAGGCTCGGGCTTTTTGAATGTCTGTCCCTAATCAGAATCATAGAATGGAAGGACCGGAAGAGACCTATAAGATCATCAAGTCCAGTGCATTGCCATGGGCAGGAGGTTATTGGGCTCAAGTAAGTTCAACGAGGTGCTTGTCCATCCTCCTCTTTAACACCTCCAAGAGTGATAACTGCACCACCTTGGCTGGGAGTGTGTTCCAGATTCTAGATACTCTGACAGTTAAGAAGTTTTTCCTAATATCCAACCTAAATTTTTCCTCAATCAGCTTGTGCCTGTTGGTTCTTGTCCTCCCTGGGGGTGCCTTTCTGAAGAGTTGCTCCCCTGGATCTTGGTGTTCACCTCTTACATACTTGTAGGCTATCAAGTCACCTCTCAGTCTTCTCTTCCTCAGACTGAACAAACCCAGTTCCTGGAGTCTCTCCTCACAGGGCCTATCCTCCAGGCCCCATATTATATGGGTGGCCCTTCTCTGTATCCTTTTGAGCTTATCCACATCTTTCCTGAAGTGTGGTGCTCAGAACTGGGCACAGTACTCCAGCTGTGGCCTCACCAATGCTGAATAGAGGGGGAGGAGCACCTCTCTGGATTTGTTCGCAACACATCGGCTGATGCATGCCAGAGGTCTGTTTGCCCTGCTGGTGACTTCATCGTATTGTTGGCTCACATTCATCTTCTGGTTGATTGTCACCCCCAGGTTCCTTTCAGATGCGGTGCCAGCCAGTGGACCACCACTCATTGTATAGTTGTGGTGAAAGTTTTTCCTACCCAGATGAAGGACCTGGCAGTTGTCCCTGTTGAACCTTATCTGATTGCATTCAGTCCATAGGACTGTCAAGGTCATCCTGGATCCTTACATATCTTCAGATATGCCCGCATTTTCCCACAGCTTGGTGTCATCTGCAAACTAAATCGTTGCATTTTCCACCCCCTCATCCAAGTCATTGATAAAGATGTTAAAGAGCACAGGCCCAAGCACTGATCTCTGGGGGACACCACTGGAGATGGCCCTCCGGGATGAGGCCATACCATCGGATACAACCCTGTGGGATTGGACTCTGAGCCAACTGCCAACCCACCTCACTGTAACCTGGTCTAGGCCAGTACCCTCCAGTTTAATTGAAAGGATCTCAAGGGAAATGGTATCAAAGGCCTTGCTGAAGTCTAGGTAAATGATGTCAACCTCACGTCTCATGTCCAGCTGGTTAGTTGCCTGGTCATAAAAGGACACCAGGTTTGTTAGGCATGATCTACCCTCAACAAAGCCATGCTGGTCGCTTCTTAATATGCCACCAGTTACAAGCTTGTGGTTGATGGCCTCCTTGAACATTTTTTCAAAGATTTTTCCCAGGACTAAGGTTAGACTGACTGGTCTGTAGTTTGCTGGGTTGCCCCTCCCTTTCTTAAAGATGGCTACCACATTAGCCCTCTTACAGTCATTCGGGATCACTCCCTAGTTCCACGACTCTTCGAACAGCTTTGCCAGAGGCCTGCTATGAGCTCAGCCAGTTTTTTCAGGACTCTTGGATGCAGGTCATCTGGCTCAGCAGACATGAACACATCCAAATGCTCCAAGAGTTCCTCATCTGTTCGGGACTAATTTCATGTGGACTGTTGTCTTCCCCATATTCCCTGGGCCTCTGGACAGGTGAACAGCTCCCATCTGATTTCAGGAACACTGATGTGAAGTAAGTATTTAGGAGCTCTGTCTTTTCGCAGGGATCAACGGTGGGCTGCATCCCTCTCCACCCCCCAACCATTCAGTAGAGGTTTCACAGTGGAGCTTGATTTTTTTTCTTGCTCCCTATATACTTATAGAAGGACTTTTTGTTGCCCTTTATTTCAGTTGCCAGCTTGATCTCCATGCCTGCTTTGGCTTTCCACGTCTCATACCTGCAGACCCTGGTTATATGATTGTACACCTCTCTGGATGCTGAGATGTTTTCCATTGCTTATATGCTTCTTTTTATTTTTTCAAAGGTTCCCTGATATCCCTGCTGAGCCAAATGGGTTTCTTGGCCTCCGTTCTGCTTTTTGACCACATGGGGATGGGCTGTTTTTGAGCAATGAGGATTGCCCCCTTAAGGAAGCTCCTCCAATCCTGAACTCCCAAATTGTCCAGTTGCAGGTCATGGAAAGCCTTTCTAACTAGACTCCTGAGTTTACCAAAGTCTGCCCTTCTGAAGTCTAGGACTTATGTTCTGTTCTTCTGGCTGAATTCCCAGCCTTTCAGTGGATGGTGAACCTAATCAGGTTGTGGTTTGTGGTTCATGCCAGTTCATCCTCTTTGTTGCCCATGCTTCTGGTGTTCCCATAAAGACACCTAAGTTCACCCCTAGTCGCCTCAGGTTTTCTGTCTCACGGCAAGTGCCTCAGGGTGTTGGTACTCATCTGGATGTCCCCTACTTGAAAGTCCTTCTTTGGGTCATCTTGGCCAGAAGATTTGTGTACAGTAGTGGAATCTACCCTCTCGCCTCTTTCTAATAAATTTTCATTTAACTTCTTTGGACTGTTTCCAATTTGTCCACTTTTTTTGTAGTGGGTACATAATATCAGGTCGCACCAGTGTGGAATAGAGGAAGAAAATTGTATTTTGTAACTTTCATATGGCACTCCTGTTAATACATCTTAGGTTGATATTAGCCTTTTTTTATTTTTCCAATAATTCTGCACTGTTGTCTCCCTCATCTTGCAGTCCACTATACTGCATAGGTCATTTTCAGCAGCACTGCAGCCTAGTTAGTTATTTCCTATTTTGTATTTCTTGATATGATTGTTATTTCCTAACTCCTTATTGAATTCGATCATATTTATTTCAGACTATTTCTCTAATTCATCAAGGCCATTTTGAGTCCTAATTTCCTAACTTTCTCCTCTAATGTGTCTTCTACCCACCTTGCTTAAGGGTGTTCGCAAATATACTAAGTATGCACTTAGTTCCATCCTCCAATTTATGAATTGAAATATTGAATTGTACCATACCCAGAACAGATACCTGGGGAACCCCACTCAATACCTCCTCCCAGTAATGCTGAGCAGTAATGCTGAGCATTGATAACTCCTTATTGAACACCTGTTATGTATCCATCTTAGTGTAGTCTTATCTGCACTGTATTTCTTTAGGTTTCTTATGAGCATGTTGTGGGAGACAGTCTAATGTCTTGCTAATATTGAAGTATGTTGCATATTCTGCTCTCCCCAATCCACAAAGCCCATCACCTTGTCATAGAAAGAAACCCGGTTGGTTAAGTGTGACTTGCTCTTGATAAATCCATGTTAGTTGTTTCTGGTAACCTCGTTATCTTCAGCCTAGACATGCATTTTGTAATGATGTATGCCAGTATATTTCTAGGAAATTAGACTAGTTTTTCATTTCCTGTATCCCGCTTCTTCCCTTTTTCCCTTAAGAAAAAGCACTGCTTTTTCTTTTCTCCAATCTTCTGGGAGTTCACCTGACTTCCTTGAGTTCTCAAAGATATTAGCCACTGGCTCTGCAACTACCTCAGCGTCTTCGGTAGAGTTGTAGTGATATTGTAGCCATTATGCTCCAGGAAATATATGAAAGGCAAGAATTTTGGTTAGTGATATTTTCTATTGGGCCACCTGCATGATTGGGATAGACTTAGACAAGCTTTCAGGTATTAAAGTTCCCTTCTTCAGGTATCTGCTAACCTTGCTGTTCAAATCCAACCCATTCAAATAGGATTTGAAAACCTCCAGTTTGTCCAGGTAATCCCTAATCTGCCATTTCCCTGCTCTAGGCTGATTAGCTACTTCCTGTTGCTAATTATGCTTGTCATCTGGTATTCAATCTTTCATGTGAAGACTGAAGTAAAAAAAGATATTAAACACCTCACCTTTTCCATGTTGTCCATTATTAGATTCTCCTGCCCATTAAGTAAGGAATCTACACTTTTCTTGGTCTTCCTCTTATTTTTAGCATATTTATAGAGTGCTTTTTTGTTGTTGTGTGTTTACTTTGCTAAAATGAAAGTTTGCATCCTAGAATGTCCTGCTGCAGTTGAGTATGAGTACTTGTCTATGCAGAAAATAAGTTGCTCTTTAACTATGCTGATACTGGCAAAGCGGTACAATTAACCCTCACATTGTTATATTGGCAGACAGGTGCTTTGTACTATTATGTATTCCCATGTAGGATAGAAAATAGTTATATCAATATAAGGAATCCTTATGCTGGTATAACTACATCTATGCAATGAGTTATACTTGGACAATCAGATAAAGATCATATTTTGCACTAAATAGTTATATGGATTTAAGATCTATGTGTAGAATTGGCCTCAGGGTAAAATCCTGGCAATATTGAATGCAGTAGGTGTACTGTAACTGACATGAATGGAGTAGAATTTCACCCTATATATCACTAACTCAGCGTGCTCAAAGGATTCTTATTTTTATGCAATCCAAAATAAAATGGAGCTAGAGAAGTCAGTGGGCTTGATTTTGATTTCTTTTATGGTGGATAAATTCTCCACATTTGATTGGAATTAATCATGCTTTATATCAATTTGACTGAAACCAGAATTGTCTCTACAAATGCTATAACCATGCCTACACTTATGGGTGGAATTTTGCTTGGCCTTGGCCCACCTCTTTTTCTACCAAAGGCAATTCATTAATTTAAACAGGAGCAGTGTGAGGCTATGCTCTTTGGAGATAGCCCCACTCTTCATGCTCCTATCTCTCTATTCATCTTCCTCTCCACACTGAAAAGCCAGCGTGTCATAGAGTGCTGGATCCAATCAGGAAAGAAAGTATTTTATATTTAAAAAGTGGTACCATTTAGTCCAAGCCAGTGATTCTCAACCAAGGGGTCACAGTACCCTGGGTGCCATGAGATCCTTTTAAGGGTGTCAGCTGTAGCACTGGTAGGCATGCAAACATGATATACAAGATAAACCCAGACATTTCAAATAAGAATCCCTATTGTTAAAGCCACTCTGACCTGTTGTGGTCTTTCTGAATTCTTTGCAACATTAGAATTGCTCTATTATTTTCCTGTAGTGAAAAAACAAGTGAAAATTAGGAGCTACATTTTCCAAGGGGTGCCTCAAGTCTAAAAAGGTTGAGAACCCCTGGTTGAGAACTGCCTGAGCCAGGCAGTATGGGGTGATATGCTGCTGCATGACTCAAGAGGACCTGAAATTAAAGCACTGCATGGTATGTAAACCAAATGCCCAATTTGCTCAAAAGGAGTAATTTAAGTTCCTTTTTAAAATAGTTAGCTTTTATGGTCAATTGGGTATTGCCACATTACTAGTAATATACCATAAATCTCATTGAAATAATGAGATCACTTTTTTAAGACTATTATGGACTAAATTTCCAGGTAAAGACGAGAAATTGAAATTTATAATCCATGCCATTTTTGTGTAATTGTTATTAATAAATTAGCAAGGAAGGGGCAGCAGATGGATAAATTGTTGTAGTTCATTAATTTGATGATGACTTTCTTTGCATGAGCCAATTATGTCTGTCATTGTATCTTTGAGCTGCAGTGATGCCTAAAGGAAAGGGCATATTGGCAGGACATATCATCTGTGGGTTTTCCTGCTTCTGGATTTGGCCAAGGGTTTCTACAGACAGTTCTGGCTAATAATTTTGGCAAGGACCTTAGGCCCTCAAAATTTCCCACAAGCTCAATTACCGTGTGGTTATGAGAACAGGGCTTGTTCTAGCGTTCACCTAACTAAGATCTTCTCTTTGAACTACTTTGTAAATACCAATTGATTTTCAGACTGCAGTTCTAAGCATGCCGTCTTTGTACTTTCTGCTGCACATTCTCAGAAATGTTTTATGCCACGAGCAACCTAGAAATGGCATAAAACTATGGTACCTTACCTGTGTAGATAAACACAATAGAAACAAAAATTTAACTTTATCTGTCTATGGGTCAGGGAGTCCCCTTTATATATGACCCTCTACCATCTTTAATTATAAACTATTTAACTAGCTCATGAGATCCTATATGATAGCATGCTGATAACATGTAATGTGGAATATAGGCTGATATGCTTTACCTTCAGACTCTGTATTCTTAACTTGGAGGTAGTGGTTATTTTTCTGTCAGAAGACACCTGGCTCACTTAATGACTGTAGTTTATTACCCAGTAGGTCATATTCTGTATATTTTAAGAACAAACACCTTTGAGACTGTGACTTGGTGGAAGGAGATGACATGTGTCATTGCTGTTGTTTTCACTACAGCCCTGTGGAAAAACTAATTACCTTTTCATCTTGGTAAATTCAGAGGTCAGTTTACCACTACTATATCACAACATGACGGGGAACATGGGTAATTAGGTAGGCTGCGTAACCTGGATATTCCATGGATCTCATTACATCTTATTTAGAAAGGCTATAATTTGATTGGTGGAAAATTAAGGCATCTCCTCATGGGTCATTTTATCTTTCTGCAATAATAATTCTTGGCTTGATTAAAAATTGATCCAGTGTCTTAAAGTGAATTTATTATTGCTGCAATCTATCACCCACAGACAGATAATCTGGTTCCCATCTTTATCTGATTTGAAAAATCTGTCACTTATTATGTGTTGTTTTTTCCCCAATCATTTAAATTGATGGTTTGCTAAGGCAGGCTTGCTACCATAGGCTTCTTGGTGAAAACATGTACGAGATATTAAGCCAGTACTTTTTACTGCAAGGAATCTGATACCATGTCAGATATTGATTGGAATTGTGTTGCGGTATCATTGTCTTACTGAAAAAAAATCAAAACAGCAGTTTTAGATACAGAGTGATAAGCAGGATAGATAGCAGCGTGTGTGCATACTGTATTGCTTAGAAAATGCACTGTATGTATACAACGGGTGAACACACTTAGATTTTGGAATGTGGTTCTTTTGCTGGACAGAATTCATAGAATATTAAAATGTGCAGAACCAACATTATGCCAAGCCTGGTGTAAGTGGGTTTGTTTTTTCATTTACTGACTGGAGCCAGTGACATGCCATTTTAAATCAATGATCCACGGAATGCTGAAGACAAAAAAATAATGTGTAGATCAAAGAACAGGGAACCTATGAAAATTAGAGCTTGGTGAATAGGTTCAGCACAACTGTGGGGATGGGATAGATTTTTTGTTAGACGTATTTTCTTGCCTGAACTGTGATACTCCTAACCCAGGTTTCACAAGTTTCATGTGATTTCTAGCTGTCGTGTCCCAAAAGCAGAGGTTCCTGATGTGTTGTTTGCGGAGGTCTGTGAAATCATTTTAGAATGTGTAACCCTCAAAAACACATGTGTTTATGGTTATTCTTCAAAAGGTTTGGCATATACATGTGTATGTAAGGGGTGTTGTACCTTTCACTCTAGTCTATCTTTAATAAGAACGTTGTTAATAGAGCAATACAGACTCAAAAAACCCACCCAGCTGACACCCAGGCATAACACACTACCACTGTGATTCTATTAATTTTTTACACATATGCTTCTTTTACTATTCAGCCACAAAATGAAAAAACAAGATGATGCACATACATCTATAAGCATTCAGTACAGCCAGTTAGATAATAGGTTCCCCTATCTATACTTAAGCTTATGAAGCACCAGAATAGCTGTACATGGACTGATTCCTATAACCACCCTGGAAATTGTGTGCGCGCGCACGTGTGAGAGAGAGAGACAGAGACAGAGAGGTAGAGAAGAAATACAGACAGGCAGTTGCTAGTGTGTTTATTGGAGCAAAGTAGAAGGGAGCCGGTGCTTTGCACAGTTAATTTTCTCCCCATGGAGCACAGTGAATACATGGTGCTATCCCATTATAGTCTTCTTTCACTCAAATAGGTGTACGGCCAAAGTAATTCCATTGCATCTCCTAGGCCTTCACTGGTATAAGTGAGAGGAATAAACCCAGAACTTGTATGAAAATTACCACAAATGGTAACATCTACATTAGACTAGATAAAGCACTAGGAGGTAACACATGGGACAGTCCAGGCCTACTTGTGATATGAAGTCTTGGCACCACTGGAATCATTGGGAGTTCAGTTTGGCGAAGATTTTACTCTTTGGCACAAATGGTAAAGCATGTCTCTAAAATCAGCTGGCGTACCACAAAGTCAGAGGTCCTCCCAAGCCAGATGGCCTCTTGGGCTAACAAGATTAAGGCGTACCAGTTTCCATAGCCAGTAGCACAGCAGTGTGCTGTATCTGGCGTCACATCCCATTGCCTTTGACTTCCCAGCCTGAATGACCAGGGACCTGCTCAAGGCAGGAGGTTGGTCTTCACCAGGAATCCAGGGCAGAACTCAAACTCATGGCTCTGTAGTCATGATGAGATGTCTTAACCCCCCTGCCATCACACCCCAGCTACTACAGCAGTACATTAGAAAGGGCTCTCAGGTCGGGGTGGGTGGAGGTCACTTCTTGGTTGAAACTTTCCTGCTTGCTGTCCATTTGGATTTATCCACTTGTCATTCTGTATTGAAATACTCAGCAGGCTGTTTGGCTTGCTGAAGGGACTGACCAGAACTACAGGCACTAGAACAGTGGTTCTCAACCTTTTTAGACTTGAGGCACCCCTTGATGTAGACAAAAGGCACCCTCAAAAAATGCCAGCTCTTTGCTTGCACTTTTTGATTATGGAAAAATAATCCAATTCTTTGAGCAATTCTGTAAAGAATTCAGAAAATTGACAATAGGCCAGAATGGTTTTGACACTATGGATTCCTCTTGGAAATATCTGGCTTTATCTTGTGAATTATGTTTGCACACCTAACAGTGCTAATATTGTACAGCACTCCACAGCACCCTTGAAAGGATATGGAGGCTCCCCAGCACTCTGCAGCACCATGGTGGAGATTTGCTGCTCTAGAAGAAGGAACCAGTATGGCAAGCAGCAGGCTTGGCTTATCCGGTAATCAGGTACACAAAAAAGCTTCCCAGAAGCATGAACATATGTTCATTTGCTTTCATCAAGCCTCCTGATTTGGAGATACTATTTATATGATCGAGCTGCTATTAATATTCTCTCAGAAGACCAGGTATCTTCTGCCTCTTGCTTGTGAGTGTTCCCTGCGGGCATCTTGTTGATTAATTAGATGCAGCTGCTAGACAGTGGGCACCTTAGAGCAACAAGTGATGGTGTCTACTGAATCCATTTTGACATAATCTGAATGTGTATCTGGCTTCACAGAAACTCTTTAGGACATCGCTTGTCAGAAGCAGTAAGGGTTTTTCAGGGGTGCATCTAATTAAAAGGCAAGAAGACAAACCAAGCTAACAGAAAACTGACAGGCTTCCATTGTCCCATTCCCAAAATCACAACATTATTATTATTATTATGTTAAAAGATAGAATACATATTCAGTCTTAATGATCTAATTGTAAACCTAATTATCCAACAGGTCTCTGAAAGCTGAAAAAGGACTGGAGCAGTGTTTATACCCTTCAAAATATTTGGAAATTAATTATCTCAAATATAAATGTTAAAGGCCTGAGTATGTGTAGTAAATTGAATGCTTGTCCTCTTTTTTAGGAGGGCATGTGAGGCAGTTCCTCCGGTGGCCTGAGTTCTGTAAAGCCCAGTAGATTATGTCATCTTAGGATGGACAAGAGGTGCTGTCAAGAAGAACTTGATATACAAAAATATCACTCATTAATGTGCTTAATGATTCAGTGGGGCTCCTTCTGGGGAGTTTTGGAATTTGTCTGCATGGAGCTCACTGCGTGATCAGAGCCTTAGACCAATAGATAAGCCCCATAGAGCTTATCATCATCCAAGAGCTTATCGTCACCCCATAGAGCTTATCGTCATCCAAGCCCCAGGATTTACCATGGGTCAAGAAATTTGACAGCAGGGAGCAGTGGCAGTGCTCCCCTGCTGCCAAATTTTTGAATCTACAGAGAGGACTTCCAATGAAATCTTTTAGTTTAGGTCTGTCCTGTCTACCAAGTTCATTTTCTCATTCCCAGGTACTTGTAACCTATATTTGTGTCTCTGCAGTGGAACATTATGAATATATCATAATAATAAAAAAAAAGAAAACATTTCTATTTTGAGTTAAGCTTTATAATGTGGGTTTTTATAAAAATGTAGATAATCCTAATTAACGTAACTGCAACTTATTTTTTTTACATGTAACTGCCTCTCCCCCTGCTCATAACTCCCAGAAAAATAATTGTTTCCTAAATGAGTAGATAGATGGTATTAATAGCTGGAATATATAAAATGTGTGCACCTAGCTTATGTATGTGCAGAAACTGTATTTGTAAAAGTTGGACAAAGCTCAAACACCTTTTTGAACTGTTAAGTATAGTGGAT
The DNA here is from genome assembly GCF_000455745.1 of Alligator sinensis. Lineage (NCBI taxonomy): Eukaryota > Metazoa > Chordata > Crocodylia > Alligatoridae > Alligator > Alligator sinensis. The sequence continues at coordinate 643,611 of NW_005841995.1, forward strand.
CTTGAAATTTAGGCCTTCTATTTATGTGCTTAAACATAGATCTAGGAGCCTAACTTTTGACAGTTTTTGGAAAATGTTGTTCTTAATTTTCACACATTTTAGTCACATTTGAGTATACCTTCCTAAATAGCTGGGTCACTGGGATCTCTTTCATAAAGAGGTATCCATGTATCTGTTCTTGCAGACAATCATCCAGAGAAGATTTCTACCTATATTTATTGTCTGGACTAGTAATGATAAAGTCTGAAAGTTCCAACACAAGAAAAAAATAAGATAATAAATTCATATGCCTATTTGCGCTCCATTTAGCATTGTATCTGAAAAAAATTGGAGAGCTTTCTTCCTTCATCGGACATCTCCCTTCACTTACACCTGTCATGCAAAATGTAAGAGCTGATTAACAAGTTGTTTGACTTTGCTTGCTATTCACCCATTAAAAACACTTCCCTGTATGACGAAGGAATCCAAGTAATTATTTTCACTATATACCAATTATTAGTTGAATCATAAGGAAGTCAAATAATCAGATTAGAAAAAACTCAACAGTGCTCCCAAGAGCTGAGCTACAATGTGATGTAAAAGGGTTTTGCAATCTACTACTACAGCTTTATCTGCCTGGAATAGGGAACAGGGGAATGTGGTTGTATTGGGCTTCAATTAAAGAGGATACTTTTCAATACAAATGATGTGCCCTTAAGGGATTTTACATGACTTCAGACAGAAAGGACTTTAGAGATTGTTAGTAACCTTATGATATCAGATTTAGTAAATCTTTTTTAATTTTATTTTGGAGAGCTTCATTAAGTAAAAAAGGAAGGAGGGAAATTTAGAATCTGTAATGAATGATATGTGAATACACAGTACTTCCTTCCAAGAGCACCTGTGTTTATAGTATTCTGGATAATTAAACAGGCTGAGATACCTAAGAGTGTGTCCTGCAGGATCAACAGATGTTCGGAGTGGTCTGATGCACCCAAGGTAAAACTCATTGTCCCCAGCCATCTAAAAAGTCTCTTTCTGGCATAGTGCACCACCTGATGTGTCTCGTTGTGATCCTTTGAAGCCTTTGTAGGTGTTTTCTAGGATTCTTATGGGACGCATATAAACTAGCAAACTCTAGTTGCTTGTAAATTTAATATTTCTCTAAGCGTTGCATGGGATAGAATGATTTCCTTGTCGAGTAGACATAAAAATCTCAGATTATTCTTTGTTTTTCCTTCAGTTGGGGTTTTTATGGCAGTTTTGGGCCCCTTTCATTGTTTAATGTGTAACCACTCTCTTGTTAAGGGTTGCTGTGAATAAAAGGTAGGGTGAAGTGTCAGGATATCAAGTTGTACAGGGGCACATTGGATGATTTTTAAGTTGTTTTTGGGGAGCTGGATCCTCTCACCTTTCTCTCACCTCTGCTGTGATATTCACTTGCATTATTTTCAATGCTTTATACACTTCTGAAGGCAGCCCAGAACTTGCTGCAGCTCTGCTGCAAAACTGGATCACGCATGCCAGACTAACTCTTAGCTATCCATGTACGTCCTCTTGTGCTCTTGGCAGCTGTATTAAAGTACAGGGTTCCATTTGTAATACTTGTATTTATTTGATTTGAAAAACATGTATTACAAATGGAATGCATGAATGGGAATGTACAGCAAATCTTTCAGGGTTTAAAAACAGTCTTGATCATATTTTCCAGGTTTGAAAGTACAATGAGACTGTCAAAGGGCTCACTGTAACAGTGTCCTAGTGTGGTTTTATCAATTGCACATAACAAAAAAAAGCACTGATATGTTAGTGGAGGGACGGACAGTTTTTGTATGATAGGACAGACAATAAGACACATGGAGGGAGTTAGGTAGGAATGAGAAATGGACAGGGCCTGATGTAAATTGATTGCTTTGCTCCCTAAGGATGTCCAATCCATGTGATTAACTGGCAAATCCATGATTTGATAGATCTGATGTGATATTTCTTAGAAGAAAGTTAATGTCCTGGCACAGAAATAATGCATGGTTTGATTAATCTTTTTTTTTTCCATGGGGTTTGATCATTTCTGAGTGTATCACTGCCAAGCCCTAGAGAAGCAAGCCTTTTAAGATTTTAATTCCTTGTAATTGTATTGTACTAGAAAGAATAGTATCTTTCTTTATTAAAGTAATGGTAAACTTCATCAGTTAATTTCTAAGTAGCTCACCTCATTTTGTAGTTGGTGTAAAGACTGTGATAAGTTTGTTCTAGGTTCCAAAGGAAGCTGTTTCTTTTGAACTTAAGGGATTCTGCTTTTTGCAGCAAGTGTGGGGGTAGAAAGCAAGAATATCCATAAATATGTGTGCGTGCACACACGTGTGTGTACACATGTACATGCATGTATATGCATGCACACACACATACATACATACATATATACAATTATTACAAAACAAACAACAAACCACTCCATTATACGTGCTTCTCCCCCTGGAAGAAAAACAAATGTGATGGATTTTGGTCACACCATTGGAAACTGCAGAGATTTTATAGTGATGACCAGGGGATAAGATGTAAATGATTACATGTGCATTAGAGGAGATAAGTGTGCCTTGCACTTAGAATGGAAAGCAATGAAGTTTTTGTGACACTTGTTTTTTCTCCATAGCTAAGCTTTCCACTTATGGTAGAAGGTTCCATTGTACTAGTGTTGTCAATAATGGTTTCTTTTTCTGGAGTTTTTGGCCATCTCTTTGGTATCTGGGGTGTAAATTTAGGCCACTAACCATCTTGAAAGATCTGGGTCAAAGCCTTTAACTTGCTTCATTCTGTGATGAGCTACTGTATCAAGCAAATGACAGGAATGATGCATTCTCAAGAGTAATTGTTTCATATTATATGCTGCAACATTCTGTATCAGGCAGATATTTGAAAGTAACTGGAAGTTCTTTATGATATGTCCAAGTGAGGGTGATGAAGGTGTGTGTCCAGGTCATAATTTCATAGAATCATAGAAAATTAGGGTTGGAAGGGACTTCAGAAGGTCATCTAGACCAGTCCCCCAGACAGATTTATCAAGATAGAGTCTCCTAGCTAAATGGGTGTGGTAGAAACTGAGACTTACAGATATGAGAACTTAACATCAGTGAGAAATCTAGGAGCACCCATGGACTGAAATGGCCAGTTGTGACTTTATGTCAATAGCACATGGATGTCCTCAAGGCTAGCTGCATAATTAAGCATCGTGCTGAATTGGGGCCATGGTTGGCTAATACACTTTTAGCCCATTTTGCCTTATGCGCCCTGCAAAACTGTTCTGTTATTAATTTATTTATAAACACTGTATTTTTTACATGTATTGCTGGTTATGATTGTCTCACAAAAATTAAAGAATTCCACTATTGCCCTACCCCAGTGAGGTTGCATTATAATCTCTATTAGATAAATGAAGAACTGAGGCAGAGCTTTACGTGACCTACCCATGGCCACACTGGAAGGCTTGGCAATGTTAGGGGTAAAAATCCACCCCCCTGCATCCAGTCCTTTACCATATGACCATCTTTTCTTTCATATATCCAGCTAACATTTAATTCAGTGCACCCCTTTAAACAAGGCCAAATTTAGTCGTTGGTTTTAAAATCTCTAATCAGAAGTGAAAATGATGCTGTGACCTCATCCTAGTCCACAACAGATAAATGCTCACATCACAACAGCCCCGTGAGATGTAAAATATTTGGTATTTCTGCAAGAAAGCTCAAGACTGGACTAGCAGTGAGGCAAGTCATGATTGAAATAGTCTGAAAGAGACCCATGTGCACAGGTTTTATCATCACTGTTCATGTTAAGAGTAGCGCTAGTCAGTAATGATAACCTCTCAATTTTGTGCCACCTAAATTCACCCAAAATTATATGCTAAATATAAATATTCATTTTATAAATATGCATGTTAATTAAATATACATTTATTTTAAATGCATGTGTTAATTATACATGTTACATCAGATCACAATTAAGTCAATAGAAATTGACGATTTGCATATAATCATGCTTGTATACTAATCAGTTGTCAGTCTAGAAAGCCATTTTTCTTCACCTAGCAGGAATATAGACCTGGGACCTAGTGATCAGTTTAAAGAATTGCTGTTTGTTCGGCCCAAAGGGTTTCCACTTGAGCACAGAGGTTTTCCACTATTTTTCCCTACCCCCTCCAGAAGCCACACAGAGTACAGCTTCTCTTTGGCTAAACAAGGCTGATGTAGTTCCCTTCAAATGCTTTTGGTGGCACTCAGTAGATCCAAATGGTTCTGAGGAGGTGATGCTAGATTGTACTACTGGGCCCTGCCTGACCTGCAACTCCCTTTAAAAATGATCAGATCTATCAGAAACCTAGATGATTCACACACTTGCCTCATTAGCAGACTCATTAGCAGCATGGTCATAGCTGCAATTTTGCTTGCCATAAGTTTTAGTAATAAGTTTAGTGTTTGGGGGTGGGAGCTTTAAACTTTATAGTTTGAGCAAGCGTTCAAAGAACTTGACTTTGGGTCTGTGTCAACAGCAAGGTCACTTCAGCAACTGAGGTTTGCTTAATTTGTTTACAAACTTGGGAGTTTCATGTTTTTACCGGAATGTGGAACCAAGTGAGCTTGTTTGTTTGTTTTAATGGCTTTGGGGGTATTAACTCCAATTTTGCTCAGATCTATTCAAGATTCATTCTAGCATTCAAGCATGTAAGTAGTCCTATCCTTATTTACCACTGCACTCAAGGGTATCCTTAGGGACTGTGCAAGTCAGTGGGACTCAAATGTGTGTACTGCTTTGTTGAATGGGAGTGTGTTTAGTCCTTTACTGCACTGAGATCTACAGATCTGATCCTCTTAGTTGCTGAGCTTATAGCTCGCACTGACTGCCTAGCACTGGTGCAGTCGAGATTAAAGCCACTATCCAGTTAGGCTTCCTTTTAAGTAGCTGAGTAGATCCAGGCATAAGCAGACCCAGGATTTTGAAAAGGGGGATGCAGGAACGATGACTGACACTGCAGGAGTGGTTGCACCTCTGCTCCCAGCCTCCCCCCCTACTGGTATGGGCAGGTCATGCCATGGGAACAACATCTGGGGACTTTAAAAAGTCCTGACTCAGATAGGGATTTCCCACCCCACCCTTAGCTATCTCTCCCTTCTGTCCATGCACAGCAACCTCTCCCAGTTCCCCTTTTCACCATCTTTACTTATGCCTCTGGGCACAGGAAAGAAGAGACCTGCCCACCATTGCTACTGTCCTATATACTCCCACCTTGCTGCAGCTGGGGCTGTGGGGATTAACTGGGCAGGAAGCAATGCTCAGCCATGGATAGCAATGGCAGTAGGAGAGATCCTCCTCCCTGTGCTGGCTGATAACACTGCGGGGGGCGGGATCTGGGCAGGGAGCAGGGACCCAGCTGCTGCTGCCCCACCCTGAGCCCATTTCTCCATGCAGCCACTCCCTGCAGCCCCACCTGGAGTGGAGCAGTAGCAGCTCTGGAGCTCTGTTTCCTGTGCCCACCATACCCCCTCTGGATTGGGATACGTTGCTTTGCTGGGTTGAGGCTTAGATCTATAGACATTTAATGAGGGGCATTCTCATTCTCTGTCCATTCCCCATTTATTTTGAAGTCTTAATTCAGTTTCACAAGAGGAATTGCCATTACCGTAGTTTTCCCATATACTGTGTGGTGCTGCAGGTGTGTCTCTTAATGAAATTCTTCATTAGTTTGCATCAGCTGATTAGTTCAAGTCAGTCAAGTTCTGTTTTTCTTCTATTATTCTTTGTTGACTTTTCCTCATACTTTTGAATTTACTTTCCTCAGAAATATTATTCATTATAAAGAACTAATTTAGCTGGAGAATTTACAGTTTAAAATCCACTAAGGTATTAAAACAATCCTGTGAAAAGTACATATTTCATCAGTCATTTTAATCTTTAAAATATTTGCTTCAGGTATATCTGGGACACTGTTGATTCCCTGCCACATGATGTAAAATCTACAATAGAAAATAGGTCACAATCGCACTTCAGATTATCTCTCATAAGGATTTAATTTAGCAGCATTAAGACAATTACAGTATTTTAAGTATCCACTGCTTTAAAAACATAGTTTTAGTTTGGCAGCACCACTGTTGAATTTTATTTAATTAAAAATCAGCAAATATGATTTAAGTCAATGGTGTGACTTATTAATATGGAATAACTACATAAGTCTTCCGTAATATAGTTCATTATAAAGTATGTTAATAAAATTTTAAAACAGCAAGGATCTGCTGATTGAATCTCCCAAACTCAGATTTTAACAAATATTTATGGATCTTGCTGGAGTCTGGACCTATATGGTTCCTATCTATCAAAGCACTAAAGCATGTGACTGATTATAAGTATGTGAGTGGTCCCATTGACTTTATTGGGGCTGTGCATGTACTTACAGCTGGGCCATGTGCCTAACAGCTTTGCTGGATCTTGGCCTTAGTCCAGGTTCCAGCATTGCTGTTTGGGTCAGTAACTCATTAAAAGCCTGTTATTTCAGAGTTTAGCAGTCAGATAATCAACTGGACTGGAGAGCTCAAAGGCTTGAAAGGATTTGTCTGAAAAAAAAAAAAGGGGTTTGAAACTTGTATCCCAAGCAAAGGGCAAAAATCTCATAGGAAGAGGCTCCAGACCTAACAGGATGAATTACTACCTCACATAGAATATTAGGAATAAGCAGGACATCCAGGAGAAATGGGGGTGGGACAGGATTAATCAGTAAAAAAAGCTGTGTTTTACGAGGCTCAAAGTGAAGGAGTAAAGACAGAATTGCCAAAATGTAAGCATAATTAGATCTTCCAAAGAAAATTAATATAAAAAGCAAAAGATTCTTCAACCTAACAAGAGAAGAAAGTGGGGCCACAATCCAGCGAGGACAGGATAGAGATGAATGATGATCTAGCTATAGCTGCAACACTAAAGTGAATACTGTGCTTCAGTTTTTGTTAAGGATGATGATGTTTAACGAGGTAACAAAGGCAGGATGGCTAATGGGAATGAGGGTATGAAAATGGAGATTGTCTCCTCTGAGATGGAGGAAAAACTTAGAGCTGGATTTAGTCATGTTGCTTGGGAAGCCCAGAATTCCTAAAGAGCTGGCATGTGGTAACACAGCCCTAGTAGCCAGGGTTTTTAATTAACTCTATCGGGTTTGAGTGGAACCAATGCACAGAAGCTCTGAAGAAGTGTGATTTTGGCAGGTGCTTATAATTAGTTTAGAACAGGGAGTAATACTAACTGTTTTGTAAGGAGCTGGCTCATGGGGAGTTGACAACAGGCTGTGTTGAAAGCCTGGAGTGAAGTCGTGAGCTGAGTTCCTAAAGGATCAGCCTGGAGACTGATTTTTCCATTGATATATATTACCATATTTTTCTTGCATATCACCCCCCAACAAGACACACACTTTTATTAGGGAGGGCGGAATGAAAACCAAAAGATTTCTCCAGAGTCATGGCTGAAGCCTGACCACAGGGGCTCTTGATTGCATGGCTGAATCCTGACCTTAGCTGTTCAGCCAAAAGCTAGTTTCAACTCTCACTGTTATTGCTGAATTGGCAGCAGCTTTTGGCTGAGAAACCAATCCAGTAGAGCTGTGAGAGGGTTAAAACTAGCTGTGAAACTGAAGATTTCACTCCATCCGTCCCTTCCTGCAGCTGGAAAAGAAGAACAGCCCTGGCAGCTATTATAGAGTCCCTTTGCAACCATTACAGCATTCCTGTGCTTTGGTTCTGGTACAGAAATTGGATTCTACCTCTTAACACATGCACCCCAATTTTGGAAGACTGATATTTTGGGGAAGATGGTTTATGTGGTACTGTGGTAATTGTGGTCCATAAAGTAGGAGGATGCTATTGAAATTTGCTGATGATACCAACATGGAAAACATTGGTGATAAGAGGTGGATTGGAATATTGTGGGAAGAACTGGATGACCTTGAAGATGGAGAAATATAAATGGGTTGCAATTTAAGAGAACAAAGTTCAACTACATTTAAGAAATAACAAGAATTTCTTCTAAAACCTTGAAAGCTCAGTGGTTGGAAATGATCAAAGAGAGAATGTGGGACAAACCTGTTCACTACTAACTGAGCTACCAATGTAATGTAGTTATGACAAGCCAAATGTAATCCTGAGGTGTCAGGCAAGATATTTCCAGAGAGATGGGGAAATGTGACTGTGATTGTACATGGCACTGTTAACTAGAATATGGCTTTGGTCATCCATATTCCAGCTGCATTTATCTTTTTTGAAGAGGGGCAGAGAATCTGTTTTATGGGAGGAGACTCAAAGGTCTAGGCTTGTGTTTCCCAGCAAATTGAAGGCAGAGAGGGATCATGAGTGCTGTTTATAAATGCTTTTGGGGCAAGGGTGAAAATAAGAGCAGAAAAGAGTTATTTAAGTTAAAGGCCATGCTGATGCAAGAACAAACGGGCATAAATTGGCCATGAATAAATTTTGAATGGGAAATTAGAAGGCATTTTTTTAACCATGCAAAGCCCTCCTTGTTTTTAAGAGCTTTAATTAGTTTACAAAAAGGATTATGTGATGTGATTGTCTGAGCACAAGTGCTCAGGGGGGGGGGTTCAGGGCTGTGCTAAGCTGACTACTCAACATATTTGTAAGTCTGCATATAAGTTGGGCAGGGCTTATTTCTCACTGGTGTGTCCAGCCTTGCTCAGAAAACAATGTAGCTGCTTGTACTCTACAGTTCCAGTAGAGGTTTGGATTCTCTTTTGATGGGCACAGCATAGAAATAATAGGAGACAGTCCCTGCCCCAGGAATTTGCCATGGACATAGGTAGCCACAGCAATCTACAGGTCAGTATAAGACACATTACAAACCCACTGTTGACTTTTAGTCGTCAATCAGTTTTTACCTAATCTGCATCTGTTAATGCAGCGTCTCTCTTCCTATAACAGGAACATATCTGTTAATTAAGGCATATCATTGCACACTGTTTTGAAACAGTCTTCTAAAATAACTTGCAGAATTATTAAAGAGAGAGAGAAACCCTCTAAATCAGTTATTGTAAGGCTTTGCTTTTCAGTTAACTTTTTCCTTCACCACTGCCCTTCTGAAAAAAAACCCTATGTCCTTTAGCCTTAATTCTTTAACATAATTTAGTGCTTTCAGTACCATAACTAATCTAAGTTTGTTTACTGACTTTTAAAAAAATAAACACATCAGTGGCACAATAGAAAATTCATACTGCATTCCTCTTAAGTCTAGCTTACCAGGGTGCTACTATTAGTTCTAAACTAGTTCCAAATCATAGTACAAAAGTAGGTTGTTACCTACCTGCCCAAAGCCTCGGGTGAGGTTTCCCCTCATTCGGTGCATTTGGTTTATTAATTTTTACCTAAATATTGTGAGTAAAAAGTCTTTCTTGTTTAAAATTCTGTTTTGGGCATTGCTATAGTGGTGCTGGGCACTCAAATATCGACTGACATTTGTGGGAGCCGCAAGAATTCAGCACCTCTAAAACCCAGGCCCTTTGTGTTTTGGGAATGCTAATCCATTGTTATGGTTTCTTTTTAAACCTAAAATAAACACAATGTGTGTGCTGTTAACTTAAACAGGTGCTAGAGCTGACAGCTTGAGCTGTAAGGGTAGAGGTCAAGCAATCAAAAGTGGCTGTCTATTGCATAGATCATCAAACAGGGAGCCCATCAATGGGCTCAATGGAGAATGTTGGAAATGAATCAGTTCAGCCCTCAGTGTTTAGCCATGCTGATTATATCCTGGCAAAGTGAGCACGAGATGACAGGCCAGGGAAGCTAATGTAATAGGAGTTCATTCTCAACAAAGGCAAGGAAGAAAGATCAATTTGCAATATTCTTTCCTGCACCCATGCAACAAAGCAGAAACATGAAAGCAGAACATTAAGGGATGCTCCCTATGAACTGGACAAATCAATAAACATCAGTGGTAAGGAAATAAAGTTTCTCATTCTACTGTGTACCCTGAGGCCTTTTCCATCTCTGTGAAATGATGAGTAGCAGTGGCCTCTGTCATGTTTCCTTTCACCTACACAGTGTCATCTTCTTGAATCTCAAGGTGAATGCTGTTTTGCCCATTTGAATGAAAATTAGTGTTTAAGGAAATTACTGAATCTTATCAAAAGACAAGGTGGGGGATGACAGTGCTTATCAGTGAAGCAACTGTAGCTGAATACTGCTCCCTTCTGACACCACAGTTAGTGCTGGGCAAGGGAATAATAAAAAGTAGATTATGTTTTAAAGAAATTAGTGCCAGTTGAACTTCTCAAAGAATACTTCCAGGGAGGGAAGAGAACGTTGCATCACAGCTAGGAAGTAACACTGATATTGTGGATGGAGACCTACTGCAAATTAAAAGAGGAAATGGCAGCTACAATAATACGGAAATGGAGCAATCCAATATGAAACTAAATTTAGTGGTGCCTCAATAATGACGCCTTAAGTTCCAGCATCTGTCTTGTGTCAAGGAAGAGAAAAGACAAGATTCTAGATAATGGACTTCTAGAGCCATAAGAAAAATAATGATAAAGAGGAGAGAGAAATTGTCCAAGTAACCAGTTTTAAGTATAGTGAATGTCTGTCAAATTAGCTTATCTACTAAATCATTTGGCCATTAGATGAAATAACATACTTACTTTTGTCATTCAGATTGTCTTTGAAGTCCAAGTTCTAAACTAAAATCATTTCAGCAACATCATAGGCTCCCAATGACAATTTTTCATTTTTATATGGAAGGTTTTAATAATATTCAGTGTCTGATGTTGTTGAAATGGGCTAATTTTCTTTGTTCAAGTGAAGGTGGCTTTGTGGAGGGGGGCGGGGGGGAGAGGTCAGATCATGACGAGTCCGTGATTGCTAAGCAGACACCATGATTAGGGACCCACTTAATTTGCGATTTTGTGGAAACCACAAAATTTGGGATTGTCCACAAAACCACCAAGAAAGAACTTAAAAAAATAAAATGATAGGTTCTCAGTGCAGTGCTTGTTACCGGAGGGGAAGGCGCTGGCTGGTGGGGTGGCATAAAGGGCAGCAGACAAGATGGTGGATGCCCCTTTATTCCTCCTCTCCCTGCCAGGGCATCTCCACCAATCAGAGCTGAGGTTTTGGGCCACAAAAAGGGCAGCCAGAGATCAAGGTGGCAGCTGTCCCATCATCCCTCCTTCCTCCTGGGGTTTCTCTGCCAATCAGCACAATGGGGTGGGGCCACTGTGAAATGACCACAGAATTAGACCTTTACACTGTGGTTAACCTGCAAACTTTGGTAAGTGGCTCCTGCAATTCAGGTAGACCCCTAACCATAAAGTATCACAGACTCCACGTCACACAGGTCTAATACATACTTTCAGCAGCAAAGCAGCTTAAAATGGCTGCTATTGAGAAAAAGGAAACGTGTTGGCAAAAAAGTCACCTGTTTGTTGGCTGTTTCCAATTCTCTAAGTCGCAGTTTAGGAAACCATTTTAAATATACATTTAAGTATATGACTACTCCTATTTTGCATTAACCTTAAGCACATGCTTTATTATTTTGCCAGATCTGGACCTCAGTCAGCCATCAGGCACTGTTTACCTCAGTCTTGCCTACATATAAGCCAACCAGAGCCATACCAACACGAGTTCCTAAGTATTGGCCCTTACGTCCTTACTTAAATTCTGGTAAGAGGCCTGATTTTTAGAAGTGACCATTCAGCAGTTAGTGTTCATCAGCTCCAGTGATCAGGTCACTTGTTTTGGTGCCTAAATAGGAATGTGGACACTTGTTTAAATGTAGGTTTCCTTCTTGAAAAGCTTTGTCTTTCAATATCTGGTACACTTCATTTTTAAGAGACCCTTCACTGCCTCCCCTCTTCTACTTGGCCTGCAATCAAATCTGAAAATCTGAGGCCTAACTGCTTTGTGCCTCATTTTCCTATATGAAACATTTCAGGGGAAGAGAGGCATAATTAGCCTGTTTGTAGCACAGGCTGGGTTCCTCCAAGGAAAGCTGCTATGGAAAATTTAATGCTCTCTTCTAACGTAAATTTCTCTAGGTTGTTTCCAGACTCAGAGTTAATGTTAAATTTACTCTTCTTCAGTCTGTGCCTCAAAGATATTCTTCACTACCAGAACACTAGCTGTATTTCTGTTTTTAATAAGAGCTTTGATTCTGCAGCCCAGCTGTGCAGATGTGGAATTCAAAATCCAGAATTCAGTTTAAAAAATAAGGTAACTGCAGATTGGTTCACTAAAGCAGTGACTGATAGGTAACATTTTCAAAAGTGCCCAAGTCCCATTTTCAAAAGTAATGAATTATCCACTGCTCAAGTTGCTCTTGCAAATTCAGCTCTGCTATTACATAGGCTTTCTTGAAAATGCTGTCCACAGTGTAATTGATTTATCAGCACCAGTACACTACAGAAACTCAGCTCTGAATTCAAAAGTGGGATATATCAAATGGATAGGGTAAAACTGTTGTGTGCATCAACTTTAGATTATTTTCTATAAGATCTATAAAATTAGAAGCAAGAGCAATAGTTAATCCCATTACCTCATTAAAAAAAAGTTGTTCAAGTGATATAAGTAATAGCTATTGTTGACAATGAACAGAACACAGCAGATTGAATATCTATTTTTGATCAAACAGGTGTACTGCAATTTCAGTATTTAATTGCAATTAAAGGTTGTTATTCCCATGACTTGTAGACATGTTGGTAATTACACCTGCAATGGAAGTGAGAGTGAGTTGAAGGATATGGAGTTAATGCTTTGGAGTTGGCAAGGGGGAGAGTCTGGTAAGGAGTATTGATGGTTGGGAAAGGTGAAGACTCTGATTTCTCCATGGATATCCCTAAAATTCTGGCTATAAAAAGCAAAATAAATAATTGCAGGTAGAAAGAAGATAAATTCTGTGAGCATCTCCCTCCAAAGACCAGAACCTCCTCTTTAATCCCTAAAGTGGATCTTGATCTCAGGACTCTGCTGTCCATAGGTACAGGTGCAGTATAGAGATCAATGTTGTGCCCAGCTTTTGCCTAGTAGGTTAAGTTAAGAGTTAGTATCCTTTCAGTAAGAGCAGGTTGATTTAACACAACTCAGTCCTAAGGTGGGCTGAAGAAGGCAGTTGTTACATATTTGATCACTAGATTGTGTATTCTTGGGGAAAACTTAATGGTGGGATATATAAACTTCTGTGACAGTATTATTTTTTGATGTGCTTGGTAGACTGGGAAAAAAAATCTCTTCTAACTTGTGGGCTGTAGGTGGCCAGCCCCTGAGTTCTGTCATCTGTGCATTTCCTGTCTCCCTTATGGTCTATGGAAACTTTGAAACCCTTTACAAGCCCCAGCCCCTTTGGTTGACATTGTCTCAACTAGAATTTATTTTTTTCATATGTGCTTGAAATAGAATTATTTTTGCCTCTGCAATTTAGGCCGGTGGTGTCCAAAGATAAATAATCACACTGATAATTTTATTTAAAAACCAATTTCCATCTGTATTTGAGTTGCAGTCTTGTTATGTTCCAACTGTAAGGTAACCCTGTTTTTCCAAACTCTGTGTGGCCAGAATTCTGGGTTTCTTATGTATTATTTGATACTGAAAATTGCAATGAACCTACCCACTAGTGCATAAACTTTCAAGTGTCCATGTTGCCAGATTTCAGAACTCTCTGGATACAGCTGTGCTGCTAATCCCTGCAGTTGTAGCATCTGAGGTGTTCTGTCTGCCTGGATGCAAGAGTTTCTAATTTTGTGATCTCTGGTTTTGCAAAGTTTGGTGAGGTCCTTGACATCTTCATAAAACTGGGATGTTGCTGTGTGCCATTACTCTGTACCTTGTTGTTAATTCCTTGTGACAAAGTGGCACTTACACTAGGACGTGGTTTACAGGTGAGCTACACTAGTTCTGACTTTGCTTCTCTGGCCGTTTTTTGTTTACAAAGGTGTGGGAGGTCTGGATAGTTCTCCAGTCAGTTTTTGTAGGTGTAGTTGTGCTTAGAGCTGGTTACAAAACAGAATTTCTGTTCCAGGAGAAATGCTGATATTTGATGTTTGTTTTCATACTGAATTGAAATGAAATATTGAAAGTTTGAAATTTTCTACTGAATAGAAAATCAGAAAAATAATGATAATTTGGAAACATTGAATTGTTTCATTTAGATAATGTTGAAAAATGTAAATTATACATACTATTTTATATAATAATCCTATAGTATCTTATATAATAATACTTTCAATATCATACCATACTTATAATAAAAGTAAAAATGGATTGAAAGCCAAACCAAATTTAAGGATTTCTACCATATTGAAATAAGGAAGTGGAATCAATTTATTTCACTTTTCTCATGTTGAAATTAATGCATTCTTACAAAATCCATCAATTTAAGTGAAACTGCATTTTTCTGACTGACGAACATTTCAGTAAAAAGTTTTTGAGTGCGCTATTTGTAATGCTCTTTGTTCTTTAAATCTGTGGCTCTGTTGCCTATTCTTAGAAGTTGCATTCCTGGCCAACATTATTAGAAGTGATGGTTCCAACCCTCTTCTAGTAGACAGATTCACTGTTTCTTCTTGGTTGGATAATAACAGACAAACACTTATTCTTAAACATCTGTTTATGGGGAAGGGATCAAGAACCTGGGGCACCCTTTTTGTATTAAGGAATTGCTTATCAAGGACACCCCCCCCCCTGTAAATTTTGGATCACTTGAAGATTATTTTGGTTCTAATTCTCCTCTTATAGTCTTTAGATATTATTGGCCAAAGTTCCTTTGGTGCCCAGAAAAAAATGCCTAACTTTCAGATGTGACCAATAATTTTTTTT
>NW_005841995.1:658476-662463 GCF_000455745.1 Alligator sinensis
AAAAAAAAAATCCCTACTTTTCGAATGTTGCCAAATTTTTTTTTGGGGGGGGGGGGGGGTGGTGGTGGAGGGGTGCCTTCATATTTGAATGCCCACCTTGAGATCCCTCAAGGGACAGGAGCACCTGCCTTCTGGAAAAGGGCTCCATTAACATGGCTTAAAATGGGCCCCCCAAATCACTAGGCCTAACTTTTTATCTTTATTTAAAATAGAGAAATTATCCAGTGGACTGCAATTAATCCTAACCTACATACTTTTATGCAGCAAGAGGCAGGGCTTACTCCAAAGTAATTGGGTAATTATGATGCCAGTTCTTGTTTGTAGTTTGGAAACTGCCTCAGCAAGTTGGGATGGAGTCTTTCTATTGTTAGCACTCTTCATGCTGCTACAATGCCTATCTGCTCTGATTCACTGGTACAACCAATATCTGTGAACTCTCTGAGGGCGTTCTTGGCAGCTGCAGGACATAATTACCACATTCTAGAATATCTTTTAGGCATTTGGATCTATGGCTGGTTTTTTAGATTGCTCCCCTGCTAACTAATATGTTACTGGTTTGACACAATTGACAGCTGGCTGTGCTGGTGGCTGAAGAACTGCCTCTGGGGCTGTCTCAAAATGAGGTTAATGATGGGCTAGATGAGCTCCCTTGGTTTCCTATACATCATTTACCTGGAATTGTGTTGTGTGCAAGGCTCTTTTGTGATGACAAGGAATCTTACCAAACGACCAGATGTACTAAATGGTGCAATTATTCCACTGGGCCAAATTTGGGCTTATTTACTATTTTTGAAGTAACCGTTACAAAAAAAAAAAAATCACACTCTGAAAATGGCATGTTAAGAAAGGGCAGTGCTGTCAAACATGAACAATAACAGACTACAAAATCAGTTTTGGGTCAAACTCATAGTTAACTCTCTGAATGTCCCTTGTCTCACTCAAATTTATTATGATCAGTAAAGTAACACTCATATGTTCAGCCCTTGACTGCATGCTGTCATTTCCCTGCTTTTGTTGCCATTGGACTTCTGGGGAACATAACACATAAAGGATCACATGAAACCCTGGCCATGTTTCCTTTGTGTAGATGCATTCAGCATCTGTAAGTGTTATACACTTGAAAGCTTAATAGCTTTTTCTTTGTGAAACTTCATTTACTGTCTGCTGTGGAAGATAGCATGGGTTAACACTGCTAATATACAATATTTGTGTTTCTAGAACAAAGCCAGGATAAAAAATAATTGCTACCTATGATAGTGAGAGTGTGTTTTTTTCCCCCCATCCTAAAACTTTCTCTAATTTTGGGGAATTCTGACACAGTTAATAATTAATAAAAAACAAATTCACGGCTGCCCCAGTTTTAGGTTCTGTATTTGCAGTCTATATGGTATGGAGGAAATGCTATAGCATTTTTATGAGAAGATAAATTATTGGCTTAATGCTAATTTGGCTAAGTTTCAAGATAGCGGAGAAGACTTCCTGGAAATTAAAAACAACTCAAATGTAAGAGAAAATTAAGCTAGTGACCCCAAGTACAAAAGGGGAAGATCACTGACATCCATTCTTTCCTTCTTCACTCTTCATTACTTTTTTTTTATCCTTTCTGGCTATTCATCTTTTCTTGGGCCTGGTTGTTCTCATTACAAGGTTGAAGGGTAGTTTGCTATGGGTTTATTCATTATGATCCCAGCCTGCGTATATTTTCTAAGTAATATTTTTAAGATGGAAAAAACTTTTGGAGAATTTTTTTTTTTAACATTTGTGCTGAGTATATTCACTGTGTCCAAGGCCTCTTCCTAGGGCTCAGCCTGAGTCTCTTGGCTGATGGCTGGGTACTCTAGGGAAAAGTATTCTTTTTTTTCCAGCTCCAGTTCATCCTAGAGCCTTTGCATCCTTTTTCAACACGAGTATGTGTGAAGCTCCTGGAAATCAGTACAGTGGCAGAACCTCCAGCCTGTTTCCTGTCTGGCAGTGAATTCCAGGCCTCTTTTCCCTTTCCCCATTAATATGCTAGTATATAGTACATGTCTGATGGTGACAGTGAGCCTTGTCCTACTGTCCTTACTTATAGGCAAAGACCTTATTGTAGTTGTTGAAAGCTTTGCCTGGATAGGGAATACAGCATTGGGTCCAGCTTGTCTTAACCCAGACAGATATCTGTAGGATGAGAAATAATTCATTCTTCCCATCAATTTGGTCTTTGGTGCTGACGATACTAATAAGGATGCTAATTGCACCTAATTTTCATGTCAATTATTTTTTGTGAATTTAAGGAGAGACTGAAGAGACAACAGCATGTTTCACTTTTATCACCGACTAAATGTTGGTCAGACACAGAGCTTATGGGCACTGTTCAACTGATAAGACACCAATCATGCAGGGGAAAAGGCTCCATATCTCATTATAAACCTTGGCATTATTCAGCCTTCCATGAAGCTTCTACTTTAGTTCATTATTAAGAGATTCTCTCCATACTGCCAGGGAAAGACTAGGCCTAGATTCAGCATATCTGAGAGAGACCTATGCTAAGATCCCAGGTTGCACAATGAGAATCAGAATGCTTGCTTCCAGCTCTCTTGGTTATAAGTAAAAACATGAATACATGACCAAAGGATAACTAACGCCTGCCTGAGCCTGAGTTTGTATTGCCTGCCTGAATGATAGTTCCAAGCAGTGGGAGCTGTTCCCTTCCATTTAACTGAACTCACTGCACCTTGGAGACTGGGGCAACAGTGGGGATGGGGAGGCATGGATTGTGCCAAAGGCCCTGGATTGCCTTAATTTGGCCCTGGGAAAAGCTGCAGGTCACAATCAGAAACCTGGGAAGGCTGGTCAGCGCAGCTCAGAGATCTGTTACTGTAATTCATTAGTCCTAGGATCTCCTGGAGAGTGCCATTGACTCCAAGTCATACAAATGTCAGCAGCTCAGCTTCTGATGGAATCCAGCCTTTTACAGCTTGTCATTCCCATCCTTGACCCTGGCTTCTGATAAAAGTCGGCACTGACTTTCAGGTTTATTTTTTTTTTTTCTTTTACTTCCTCACTAAACCCTTAAAAGCCAAGGTCCAGCCTTACACTCTGACCTTTTGTTACTCTGCGTTCCCATTCCTTGCCTCTTAGATCAGGTTTTGTCTGTTATCTGGCACGCCAAATAACCTTGTTTTGAATCCTGAGTAATTATCTCGCACATTGCATGGAATCAGTTTCTTGTCAAGAATCAAGTAGCCAAACCACTTTCTTTTTTTTTAAATACAAATGAGAGAAATTTATGTTCAAAACTATTTTTAGGTGTTTGTCCTGATGGAGTGCTCTAAAAATAAAAACATTCAGCAGTTAAGGGTGTGCGCTTAGAACTGCTACTAGAGTTTTAAGACCCAGTGTCACAGCAAGAAGTTTGGAAAAGAAATGCACTGCCTTGATTCTCTGGCTACGTACTGCTCCTGGATGCACGGCTGCTGGTACAGCCTCATCTCTGGCAAGGCATGCCACTACTATAGAAGAAATGTACTGCATACTCCCAAAGGGCTTTGTGTTTTGCCCTAGATGACATTACTTGAAGTCGCTGGTAAAATACTGCTTGGCTTTAATGGGCTTTTGAATCAGGCTCT
Organism: Alligator sinensis; assembly: GCF_000455745.1. Classification (NCBI taxonomy): domain Eukaryota; kingdom Metazoa; phylum Chordata; order Crocodylia; family Alligatoridae; genus Alligator; species Alligator sinensis. The sequence goes on from NW_005841995.1 coordinate 662,085, forward strand.
TAAAATGTAGAGAGAAGACAACACTACCAGATGGAGGGTGTGTGGGCCGGCTCCCGGTCCCGTCCTCGCCGGGCGTGAGCCGGGCCCGTCTGTGTGCACGCGGGCTGTGGCCGGCAGCCCGGGCACGCGGGGCTGGAGAAAAGTCGCAGGGTGGAGTAGTACGTTCGAGCTAGAATCAGTCACGGAGGCGTAATGGTTGATTGAAAAGATTATTTACTTACACCGGAGATGGTCGCGGTGCAGGCTGGACAGTTTCCAGGTACGGCTCCGCTTCAATCCTCGTTGGAGGACTCTAAAACTCAGTTCCCAGGATCCTCGGAGTGGTTCAGACTCCGTGGTTTCGATAACTGGGTTCTAGGGTAGGGATTCGTCTGGACTG
>NW_005841995.1:665480-668416 GCF_000455745.1 Alligator sinensis
GAGTTTGCTAGGCTCCGGGGGTTCGGCAATTGGAGCCTCTATCGCCTTCTTAAGAAAGACGCGCTGGGTTCGAAAGGACCCACAGCGCTTGGAGATCCGTCTCTCCATCTCTCTCTCTGTCTTTCTCTCCAACTTGGGCGGAAACCACCCAAGCCTTTTGTACAGCTAGCAAGCCAATAGCTAGCCGCCACGTGTGCCTAAATTAAGACTGGCCAATAATGTGGCTCAAATCTTAATACAAATGGCGGGAACTCCTTTGCAGCATGCATCACTAAAATGCAAGAGAAATGCACAATGCAAAGAAGGCTACAAAACGGCGGGGAACACATTTCTCGAAACACTCCGTGATGCAAAAGAGCTGCAATTCGGCGGGAACATAATTTAGCGGTGCTGAAGCACACACAATCAAAAAATCCACAACTTTGGGTTGTGATGGAGGGAAGGCTGGATTTCGTAGTGTCCACCGATGACAGACAGTTGCCACCACGTGATGACTTTTGGGGGTTCCAAGTGAAATGAATTTTCTGGTTTCCGTCTGTTTCCTGGTGCATTTCGTATTAACATCACTAAAAGGAATGCTGCTACTATTAACCCCCACCCTTGTTACTTGCTCTAAATAAAAGCCCAAGAACTGATGAATGCAGTCATCTAGATACCCTCTCAGTTGTTGATATTGGTGGCTGCATGTTGTGGGGTGCTGGAGAGAATTTTCCCTTTTTTTGCCTTGTTGTAATTATTCTGTAGAGAAAGAGGAGTGGGTCAAGGCACTCAGCTGAGACTCAGGGGCTAAAGCAGTCAAAAAGCCAGAGGCTGAATTGATTCAATCTTTGCAGGTTAGTCTAAGCTGCAGAGATTGAATCAATAAGCAAATGAACAGACATTCACTTTTGATTCAGGAACTGCAGCCACATTCCCACAGTTGCTCAAGCCAGAAGCCAGGGGATACTAGAGCATGGCTCTCTGGCATGTAGCCAACATGGGCTGTGTGTTCGCTTCCTCTTCTTGCTGCCCCCGAGGTCTCTGGGATTTGTAGTCCACAATCACAGAAGCAGGACCCTGCAGGGTTCCTCATCACTTCCTCTTCCTGCTTCCAAGTGCCTCTGGGATTGGTAGTCCACAGGCACAGCCAACAGGACATCTCTGTACTTGGGGGAAGGGGAGTTTAACTCTCCTCTCTGGCCCCAGAACCCAGCTGGCATTTGCCTGAGGGGGCAGTGAGTTGTCCAGTGAGCCAGCCCTCATTGCTCCAGCCAGGGAGTAGGGGGGTGGGGCCAGCCCCGCTCTTTGGACCAGACAGCTCAGTCCAGGGATGCAGAGCATGCTGGGATACTAGGGGACTGTGATTTAACTTCAACCAGGAAGGGGTCTGGGACAGAAGTTTCATAAACTGGTTTGACCTAAATCAGTTAAGTCTGATATTACATTGAACCAGATTTATCTTAAACCAGTTTTAGCCATTTTGAAAATGGTTTATGTGCACTGAACTTCTGTTCTGTTACAGGTTTAAACCAGTTTCCGATCATTTAAACTGGTTTATGTGCAACTTCTGTCCCTAGCCAAAAAGCCCAAGGCTGAATTGATTCAGTCTTTGTAGGTTAGTCTAAGCTGCAGAGATTAAACTGAGAAACAACTAGACAGACATTCACTTTTGATTTAGGAAATTCAATCACATGCCTGCAGTGGCTCAGGCCGGAAGCTGGCGGGGGGTGCTAAAGCATAGCTCTCTGGCATGTAGCCAGCATGGGCTATGTGTTCATTTCCTCTTGCTGCTGCCCCTGAGGTCTCTGGGATTTGCAGTCCACATTCACAGCAGCAGGACTCTGCAAGGGTTGCTCATCACTTCCTCTTCCTGCTTCCAGGTACCTCTGGGATTTGTAGTCCACAGTTACAGCCAGCAGTAAGCTTTTAGCAGGGCAGGGCAGGGCAGGGCAGCTCTGTACTTTGGGGAAGGGAAGTTTAACCCCCCCTCCCTGGTCCCAGACCCCAGCAATTGTTTGCCTGGGGGGGCAGTCCCTACCTCCCCCCTGACCCCCCGCAATCCTTCTCTGTTTAAGTAGACAGCCCTGCCCAGCCCACCCCCCAGGCCTGGAGCATGCTGGGATGCCAGGGCACTCTGATTTAACTTGAACCAGGGAAGGGTCTGGGACAGAAGTTTCATAAACTGATTTGACCCAAATCAGTTAAGTCTGATGCTACATTCAACCAGGTTTATCTTAAACCAGTTTCAGCCATTTTGAAATTGGTTTATGTGCCTTGAACTTCTGTTCTGTTACAAGTTTAAACCAGTTTCTGATCATTTAAACCAGTTTATGTGTAATTTATGTTGCTAGTCAGGAGGCTTGGAAGGTTGAGCTGCACTGTCATTTGCTGCAGCTTTTATTTCAAAGGTTGCCGCTGCTTCACTCAGCTGGTACATCTCAACGGTCCTACACATTTGTTGCAGCTGCATGTAGTCCCCATTCACTTGCAAACCCTCATCTTTACAGCTCTTGTTCCATGCTTGGCTAGAAAACTTCTCTTTTTAAGGCTCTTGTTTCTGTACCTTTAATGACCGCAACATCTATACTTAAAAATGCAGAGGAAGGTGGGGAATGAAGGGAGGAACCAAGTACATTTGCAGAAAAATCTCTTATTATGCTTGGAGAAACTATTTAGGAACCCATGTGAATACATGATTCTGTCTTGGCAAGGTCAGTAAGATTTTTGGGTACTCTCCATATTTGTGTGCCAGCTATGTAAAAGAATCCTGCTTGTGGGATTTAAAGCAGCTTCTTCAATATTGCAACATTTCTAGAACTCTTGAAGGGGCTGAGGGCTTGTATAATCTTGGCTTCCTACCCCATGCTCCTTTATTCTGAATTTTATCCCAATAGGCCACATAATGAGAGAGAGAGACAGACAGACAGACAGACAGAGTGCATCCCCATGAGCAGGAA
>NW_005841995.1:668447-676716 GCF_000455745.1 Alligator sinensis
ATGTGCATTGGGACAACTAGCAATGGCACATTTGGCCCTAGCAGTCTTACCTGGGATCCTGGGGCAGCAGCAGTGTTGGTGATCCAGGCATGCAGAGCCTGGCTGGCAGTCAGTGCATGGCTCTGGCCAGTCTATCTCCAGTTTCTGTGCTGTTCTGCTTTTTATTTTTTGCCTTTTTTTTTTTTTTTTTAAGATACTGGGATTTCCCAGTACCTAATTTTCCTGCCGTGCTACAAATATACAACATGGTGAATTGATTCACAAAAGCCATGTGTGTTCTGCGGCACCTCAAAAAGGCTTTGAGGCACTGTAAACTGCATGTTACCACTTGGGACATGGCCTCGGAGTGTGTGTGTGTGTGTGTGTGTGTGTACATTGGTGCAGGTGGACATACAATCTGTCCTCCCTATAATATCCGTGTATACACCCTCAGAATTCCTGGTTGCTTTTGAGAACTTGGCACTAGCAGGTACACATTAGTAATGTGCATACACAGGGCAAAGTTTTCAGAAGTAATGAGTAACTCTGAGCATCTCAATGGCAAAGTGCCCAAGGTTAGCTCTTGACTAGTGAGTGTGTGTGTGTACCTATTTATTTAGAGACAGTGAGTACACACACACACTCTCTCTAAATACAGAAACTAACCTCTTTCTTGAGGGACCACACAAGGCCCTATTGTCTTCATAGGCATATTGCTACCTATGAGATGCTTAACACCCTTATTCTCAAAGAACTGAAGGGATATTGAGGACACTTACCTTGCAGAACAGGACCTCAAATGCTGTTGCTGCATAATTATGATGGGAAGGACTTGTTCCTGGTGCTCTTAAATGCAGTCCTGTGAGAATCCAAGGTAACTAATCTACGTCTAATCTACGTCTCATCATAGGCGAAATTATTGTAAATAAACTAGATGAGAGAGGAGATTTTTTCCTCTCTAGATTCTCTAAATTACTCTGGAGGGGCATTTCTATTAGAGATACTAATAATTACACTTAAGATTCTAAGGATGTAGATCTACTTGGAATAATGCCGCCTATGTTTACCTGGATGGGTTTGTATCTTTACCCCTGTAAGAGAGGGCATTTTAGTTATGAAGCTTCGTTCTAATCTTGTATTTTTAGAGGCTTATAACTTGACTTCTAAACCTTGCTCCTATGTAATGTAAGGTTTTAAACTTGGAACAACAAAGCTGGTGTGCCAAATATTTATTTTCATGCACAAAAGAAGGGTTTTTCAGGCACGGACGGATGCTTTTGCAACTATTGCATTGGTGTCTTGGTGGGACCTTTGGGAAATTTGTCTCGTTGCATCATTTAATATAATTGGTTGTTATATATTGAGAGACTGGGGGTCAGTGTTTACCACTGCACTGTAGTACAAAAACTAATTTAAAGCTGCCCGAAGTGAGTGGCAGATGATTCCTTCTGCTGGGGATGTGTCTGTGGGCAGCATCTTACCATTTGTGTTAACAATGGAAACATTCATACCTAACTGTAACCTTGCGAGTAAGTGAACGTGTAATTTGAATTCTTGCCTTGCTGGTCCAGCCACATTTAGGATGTACAAAAGAAACCTTTTTGAAAGCTTGATCTCTACAATCCTCTATTTGGAGTTTTCTTCTGATTGATTGCTGCATCTGGGTCCTGAGAACAATGACTTTCCCAAACCAGACACATGCCTACGAAAAAATTCTCTATCTTGGAAGAACAATGCGCCTTCTGCTCTGCATTTTAATGTCAAGGCAGGTCCATTTATAAAGTCTTCAAGTGATACTCCTGCAAACCATAGCACTGCTTACCTGGTGCTCAGTTACAATGAGAGATTCTTTGAAAACACCGAAGAAAATCAAATAAGCAACTTAAATCTGATCCTTACAACACGAGTGTACATTGATCAGTACACACAAAGGGCAAGTGCATCAGCAAAGAATGGCCTCTGGGAAGTAATTTTTTTAGCCAAATAGGTGAACAATCCCTGTAAATGGTGATCAGTAAACAACCAAATTCCATTGTACGTCAATCTCAACAAGGATGACATCCGTTTTGCTGCTATTCATCTTTACCTTCTATATTGTTTTGTCTTGTGCTGTCCTTGTCTGGGATGGCAGATAGTTCATTGTGGCGGGTGTTCTTGCTATTCAGTAAAAGTAAATAGATTTTTGATTTAGGATCATTTTGTTTAGTTGTGCAAGGGACTGTTTTATTTTCCCCTTTCCATTAGTTACAGTTTGTTAAGATATTTGCATTTGAACAAGAACTTTCACACACTCATTCCCCACCTCCTCCTGGCTGTTCAGGCAATGTAGTTTCATCCTTCTCATTTGCAATAGGTTTAAAAAAAGGCTTAAAGGCTAATAATCCCCAAAATTACAATCATCAGTATTTATCAAAGTAAAACACGATGTCATGCTGCATTTGATACAAAAGCATCCAGCTGAATATTCTATTAGGCAGGTCCTGTGAAGTTAAAAAGAGGACCGGGTTGAGTTATCTCACCATGGGAGGAAAAAGGCATGCACAATCAGATATTTAACACTCCTTTGCAATTATGGGAATTTTTATTCTCTCCCTAGTAGGGAACATAGCATTTTACTGCAGTGTTTCAAGTTTGCCTCCAATGGTATCTGATAGAAGTGCTTTTATCCCCTGAAGATACAGTACAAAATACAAATCATCATTGGTTTTATCTCAGCTGGAGCTGCCTATTTTCTAAATGAGTTTACTCTGTGCAACTGCCCATCAGGCACATTTTTCATCCTTCATCCCCACTCTTTTACTATAGCTGGGTTTAAGTCCTTTCTTCTGTCCTTTGTTCCTTCAGCTCAGCGAAGTAAACAGCAGGATTGATCTTACACTGCATTTTGGTATTGTTCCAACTGCTCATCAATAGACATGGGCTGGGAATGCACTGACTGGAAAAGAAGGGCAAGATTGAAATTCACTTTTTGTTCTTTGTGCCTTTTAGTGTGCAGCGGAATGTCCCTAATCTGAAAGCTGCTACACTGACTGCCTATCGACATGCAAATTAATCATCAAGTGATGAGTCCCATATTAGCTCTAAGTAAAAGTCTTTAAAGGTATCTGAGCCAAAAAAAAAGAAAAAAAAATAAAGTTTTTTTTTTTTTAATGGAGCTTTTATGCTATTAGTGGTGACTTATAGAGGGAATAAATATATCACTTCATTGTTGTATTTATTCCGTCATTGCAGTTGCTCATGAGGTGCCTGATATGGCACCTCATGTAGTTAAAAAAAAAAAAGGCTTTTGATATCCTTTAAAGCCAGACAATTTAAAGTAAAGCTTAAGTGCAGCCTGCATTAAAGCAAAGTAGGCATTATATACAAAAGCAAAATCATGGTCTTGGTTTATTTGCATTCGAAACAGCCCGAGAAGTAAACTTTCAGAAGCTGAGGGTGATCATTTCTCAATTTTTGAACACACAGTTTTCACTTGCAACTTTTCCCTGGTGTCTTGCAGGATTGCAATTAAGTTTTGGACTATAGCAAGAATATACAATACTGTTCTGTTTTACTATCCATTGACTTTTTTATAGCTGTTTGATAAAATGTTTGCATGCAAAAATGTATGTATTCTTTATGGAAGACTAAACAATTGGCATAAGTAACTTAGGGCTGGAGAGGAGCTGACTATTTCTATGGGAGTTTTTTTGTTGGAACAATTATCCTTCTGTTCAAGAACAGTATTTCAGAACAGGTTTTCTGTCATCATGAAGCTGGCAGGTATATAACTATACCTTATGAAAAAATGACTCAAACCTCTGCATCAAAAATGGTGCTTTAATTTGTTTGTTCATTTATTCAGTCCTTCCATTCCCACTAGATTTAAAGCAGAGGTTCCCAACCATGGGGCCGCAAAGGGTTGGCTGCTGGGCCGCTGGCAGTCGCATGTGGGGTTAAAGCTGGGCAGTGGGGCAGCCTTGGGAGGGAGGCAGTCAGCTCTGTGCACCCCATTCTGCTTCTGCTGCCATGGGTGTGCTCAGCTGTGCCTGTGCAGCACGTACCAGGGCCTGTGCCAGGCCAGGCATGACCCCTCATTCCCACCCACAGCTGGGAGCAGGGAGGAGGATGCAGGTGGGGAAATGCCTGGGGTAGAGGGTGGGGAGGTGGCTCTGCTGCTTGCTCCTAAGGAAGGCAGTGGAGTCCCTTCCTCTCGGGCAGCCCCTGCAGGGTCCCCTGGTGCCCACAGTGCAGTGCCCTAACCCAATTGGATCCTCACAACCTCCCCTCCATTAAAAATTAAATTTAAATATAAATTTAAATTCAAATATGTAAATTTGGTTTAAATATGTTTGCCGGTCCTCAGTAAAAAAGGTTGAGAACCCCTGGTTTAAAGGACTTATTCTTCAGCCATACCTGTGCAGTCTGATTTTCCTACACTTGCCTGTTGCCTTTGGAAGACCTTAAGACGTTACCTTATTAAGACCATGAATATCTTGCCATATTTTTTCCCATGTATTATGCAGCCTGAATACCAACATTTAAGAAAAAGAATGTCAGCCTCACACCAGAGACGGCTACATACAAAGTTGTTGATAATTTTTGTGTTCACCTGCATTTTTTTCAGTCTTCTTGTTCTTCACCCAAGGGAAAGTATTCTTTGCTATGTAGATAGGGTTATAATTTTCATTATTTCTCAGAAATAAAGAAATTCCTCCTTCTCTATCTCTGTAGGAATCTGCAGGAGGATAAACCAAAAAATTGTAATGTATACCACTGATGGCAGGGCTGGAACTGCTAAGTGCACATCCAGACAAAAACGTTCGCCAAATTTAGGGGGGGAACAAAGAGGGGTGGTTCAGGTCATGCAGGAGCTTTGTAGAATGGAAGAGAACTGTTTTCCTTTGGGGGCTGCATCTGGAATACTGTGGTCTGTCCACAGCGAGTTGACTGTTTTAAAACCCAGTGGGGATAAGGTCTTTTTAGTGTGTGAAACATAGATCCATAGGCGAGGAAGAAAAAAATAATTTGGGGAAGCTGAACATGCACATGCATATGTGCACACATGTTCCCCCCCTCCAATGGGAAAGTCTGAGGGGGGAGGGAAAAGGGCCAAGTGGGGGACTGGCATGCCCCTCGGCGCCCCAGCCCCAACCATGCCAACCCTGGATGATGCACTGGCCATGGCTGCCTCCTGGCTCTGGCCACACCAGCCCCAGCCCCAGCTGCCTCCTGGCACTGGCCCCAGCTGTGCCAGTCATGGCCCAGCAGCCTCCCAGCTGCACCAGCCCTGGCTGCTGCACTGGCCCTGGCTGCCTTCCAGCTGCACCAGCACTGACCATGCTAGGCTTGGCCGCCTCCCAGCCCTGGCCTCTGCACCTGCCCTGGCTGCCTCCTGGTGGCCCTGGCCCTGGCTGCACCGGCCCTGGCTGCCTCCTCACACTGCCCCTGCCTCTGCACCAGTGGGGGGGGGGGGGCATCCTCAGTTGTACCACTGGGCTGGAGGGGATGGAGACCCCAGGACCCCTTCCCTGCCCACCCTGTCCCACCCCATGTCATCCCCAGGAAGAGCCTGGTGGCTTCTCCAGGGGTGCAGCATCATGCAGCCAAGGGTGGGGAGGGCACGTGGCCCTCCAATCTTTGTACAGGTAAGGGCGGGCCACAGCTGTAACCTGGGCTCAGCCTTTGCTCAGTGTCTCCACACCTCACCGCTGCTGCTTCGAAAGCAGCAGGTGCTGCCATGTGCATCCTGCTGCTGGGTGGGCCAGGGAGTGAAGCAAATGGCAGCACCCGCGGCTTTCAAAGTGGCAGCAGTGAGGTGCAGAGACACATAGCACAGGTTAAGTCCAGGTCACAGCTGTGGCCTGCCCTCTCCCGTGCAAAGATCAAGGGGCCACATGCCCTCCCCCACCTTTGGCTGCCTGCTGTCATGCCTCTAGAGGAGGTGCTGGGCTTTGAATGTCCCATTCAAAATGGGACATTCAAAATGTCCATTCAAAATGGCCGGGTCATGGGACAGTCCCCACAGTGCAGGAGGGAGTGGGCCAGGAGCAGGTGTGAATGATTTGCCCTCCCCCCAAGCCCATGGAAATAAAAAAAACAGATTAAAAGAAATTTTACCTGCCTGAAGCTGGTTCCACTGCAATCCTGGCTGCAAGTGCACAGGGTAGCTCAGTGTGTCCGCCCCCTGCACCGCCTGCTGCAGGACCCTGCGGCTAGGCTGGCCTAAGGCAATGCCTGCTGCTGCCCTGTGTTTGGCGGGGCTGAGCCCCATTAGCCCCCCCTTCCACTGCCTATGCATAGATCTATAAGCATGGATAATAAAAGGAAATGGAGAAGGGAAAATTTAGTATCAGGAAGGCTTTCTGAAGGGGAGATGAATCTAAACCTCATGTCAAGTGCCATCCTGAAGGGAGTTGTGTTGTGAAAGTACACTAGATCTCTGTAGGGGTAAGGGGTCTATGTTCACTTCCACCAGAGGTATGATTTCAGGGTATGTAGAAACACCTAAGTTAGCTCTAATCTAGCTGGCTTGGGTACCACTGTAGTAGGGTTGCCAACTCTGTTTGAGCTTATTCCAGGATGTTTTTGAAAAGCCAACGTACCCGTGACACAAACATGTGGGCATGTTTGCATTGTGTATATTACGGCTGTGCGAAATGGCACTGTTCCATTTTGCCTTGTGTTTCAACCGTTCGAGGGAACAGTGTTTCGTCTTGAATTTCATTTCAAGTCAAAACAGCTGTTCCGTTCCATTCTGTCGAAACAGAAAGGCTGCTTTGACACTGTTTTGAGTTTTGCTGGGGATGGGAAGTCAGCCGAGCTGACTTCCCATCCCCAGCGCTAGATCCTGCCCCCGGTGCGATCTAGCTCAGGGCACCAGAAAGCAGCCCAGCTGGGCTGTCTCCTACCTCCAGCATGATCTAGTGCGAGGGATGGGAAGTCAGCCCAGCTGGACTGATTTCCCATCCCCAGCCTATGGTCGAAACGTTTTGACTTTTGAAATGTTTCAACCAGCCTCGTTTTGTTTCGAGGCTATTTTGACAGCCTTTGTTTCATTACAATTTTGCTGTTTTGACCTTGAAATGAGTCAAAACAGTGTCAGAATGAAACGGCTGGGGGAATTTTTTAGAGGCCTCATGTATATATTAGTTACAGATTACAGTGCATAGACTTTACATCAGGAAGGCAAATACACATTACTATTACATTTTAAAAGCCCACTGGACTACTGTATAAATTGGATTCAACATCTAATATTTATTTTAATGAATCATTTATCTCCTGGGTGACTTTCAGCAGTCTCCTGGAGATTTAGATCTAATTCCTGGAGACTCCAGGGCAATCCTGGAGGGCTGGCAACCCTACACTGTAGCTATGAAAACTTGAGCATCAGCACAGGTTGTAGAAAGCTGGGTTCATGCTTACACAGGCCCTGGAGTCAGTGTTGTTGTGCCTAACCTGCTTTACAGGTTTCCTTTTGTGTAGGACTCTGCCTGTGTTTTGCCAAAAATGCCATACCAGTGAACTCCAACTGTCCACTGCAAAATGCCTTCCTCCCTGCACCTGTTTGCATATCAGCTCTTAACAGAGGGAGACCCATTCTCTGAGGAACCAGCACTTGCCCCATTTCAGTAACACAGTCTGAAAAAATACAAGGCAATGTCTCTGGGCAGAGCTAGTTTTACCAAGTGGGTGAATGAAATTATTACTGTATTTTACAAGGGGCATCTTTTCTGGTAGGTGTTAGCAGTAGCTGAGTCTGTGGGTCTGCTTCCCCTACAGAACCCCACTGATATCTTTACAGTAGCACTAAGAACAGTACCTAGCTTTGTGCAATATGGGCACTAGTTTTTAATGGTCCTGGGACTATCATAATCTGTAGTAAACAGCTGGTCCAAGTGAGGTGAAGAGAGCAGAAGCCCACCTCCTGGGCACACCAGTGGAGTCTGCCTATTTAAGCTGGAAGCTGCTGTGTTTTTATCCAGCACATCTAATTTTCCTCCTTTTCGCTGGGCTGTAGTCAAGCAATGATCCCAGTCTTCTCACCAAGTGCTGTTTGTCAACTGTGACCAAACACTACAGGGGGCACTTATCCAATTATCAGAGCTTCTTGTCCACAAACTAACTGTGCATGTGACATGCACACAGCACTGCAGCTGAGTCTCAACCTTGGTCCTCTGTGATTTACAGGCAGCTGCACTGCTAAAAGCCAGCTTCCTGCTGCCCAAGGAAGTAGAAGTCAGGCTAGGCTTTTCTCACCTGAAAGTCACCTTGTATACAGTACATCAAACTCTTGACTCTCAGCAGG
>NW_005841995.1:676747-679470 GCF_000455745.1 Alligator sinensis
AGGATTTGTTTTCAGGCATCAGCACCATTTAATATCTACAGCTTTTCATCTCTGGAGACCTTAGGCCTAACTCTGAGTCACATGAATGCATCTGTAAACCTGGACTAATTCGTCTATTTTACAGCAATGTAACTGAGATCTGTGTCTGGCCTTGTTGGAGTCAAAACTGTTTATCCTGTGATTGAATGGAGCTTTGAAATGAGTCTCAATCAAAGGGTCTGGTTAGTGTTTTTGAGGGGAGCAAACATCGCACACTTTGGAGGAAAAAAAATTCAGGCAAAGCACACGCCTTTAACAGGACCTCAGAAACTTGACATCCCTGGGCCCTTGTACATGCCACAAAAATGGCCTTTAAAGCAGGTTAAATGCCCTTTTGCACCACTTTAATGGTGTTGCTGTTTGCACATTCAGCAGCATATTGCATGTTAAATGACTTTGGGACCTAGCAAAATAAAACATGTCCAAGGTGTTTTAGTTTGCTACCATAGTAGCTGTGGAGGGAAGCGCTGGGCCCCATGCAGCTCGGGTCTGTGCAGGCAACCTGGCAGCAGCCCATACAGGCAGGCTCCACTGAAGAAGAAGGAAAAAAAGAAGTGGCAAGCCTGGTTTGTTTGTTTTTTTTCCTGCCCTTATTTTCCCCACCTCCCTGGAGCCTGTCTGCCTGAGCTGCGTAGGGGCCTGGTGCTTCCCTCTGTGGCTGTGATTCTCCTTAGGACCGTCCAGGCTGGGTGCCTGTGGGTGGGTGCCACCTGAGGGGGCACCATTGCCGGTGTAGAAGGAAGCAACCCTCCCCACCCCCCACAGCTCAGGGACCGCTCAGCCCACTGGCAGCATGCCCTCCCACCACTGGAGAGGGTAAGGATCAGGCCCCAACCCCTTTGTATATGCCACGGGGGTTTACTTTGGTTTAAATTGAAGCAGGTTTTTTTAAAACTCCACTGCTTCAACTTAAACCGAAGTAAACCCCTGTGGCATGTACAAACAGCCCTCATGCCTGATGTTCATCTTGTCTTCTGCCTCATTCTGGCCATCTCTTTTGTGATGTATCCAGGCAAGTCTCTGCTGAAGAGCTGGGGAAGATTCAAGTCAGAATTAAAAAAAAATAAAGTTTCATTGTTTAAACAAAGCAAATACATGCATTCATTAGGGAATGGAGGGAGATCTAAATAAATACATAAATTAGCAATTTCTGTGAACAAATGGTGGTTTTTACTTTTTATCACCCTTTCTTTGCTGTGTAAACTGAATGAGAAGAGAACACGTTTTCATGACTGCTGCTTCTGTGTCATATCTATGTCTAAAGAAATAATTTGTTTCCAGGCTAGAGCTATTTTTTTTCCTCTGTGGGTGGTCACTGTCTGTATTTTTTCATGTTTTGTACTGCCAAGTGACACTTAGCAGCATTGTACTTTTTGCCTTTTGTGTGAATACAATAATCCTATATATATCAAGGAGCTGTTAGCTATTGACATTGGTCACTACTATAGTTTTCATATGTTAGTAGGGATGAAAACTGGGTCTACACTGAACTACCAGAGAAAGCAGGTGAAATCCTGGCCCTGTTGAGGTCAGTGGTGAAATGCATGCCCACTTCAGCTGGGCCTCAGATTTCTCCAAACTTGTCAGCTGGGTACTCTGCATGCTTTGTTGGAACTCTGGCACGACATTTTTCCAAACCTTTGTAGTGGTGCTCTTCATCCTGTTAGCCATGTCATTTGCCAAAGGAAGTCTTGGCTTCTGCTAGTTTGTGAGAGTAACATTGCCTTCTGCTTATTACCATAGGAGAGAGAACTAAAAATGAAATCTTTTACACAAATGGAGTATAATGAATGCATCTATCTGTGTACTGATGCCACTTTAGCACTTCTGTTTATTGCATGTCAAGGTATCGCCAGTTTTAGGGGCTAGAAGTGGTGCAGGAGACTTCCCCTGGCTTGTATGTGAGTTGAACTTATCCACAATTGTGTGTGGTCCCTGTGGTATGTATTTTTTTTTCTAATGGCAGTCTTTGTTATACGGCCCTGTTTGGGGTGTGCTCTGTTACTCACAGGGGCATGGGCAGCAGCAAAGCAGCTTGCAGCTGGTTGGAATCCCAATCAGGCCTAGTTCCCTAATTGGGAACAGGGCCCAGCTGTTGGCTATAAGAGCAGGGCCCTGAACAGTAGGGCCAGCAGTTTGCTGCTAGCAGCTGGAAGGACACTACCAGCTGAAGCTGCCGCTCATGGAACACTCTTGGAGGTCTGGGGGGGGACTATGGGGATGGAAGGAGGTTCTGTGTCCTGGGGCATGACATAAAACTATACCCTGCTGGGGTAGGATGGTTTGGTGGGGCTGCCCATGGTGGGGTGGTCCCTGGAAGTGCCAGGCCAGTCGCCTCCCCAGTGAAAGGCAAGTATGGGGCACCTTAGAACCCCAGACCCCATAACCCTGATGGGTAATAAGGCCAAGCATGGGGAGCCAAGGCTCACTGTTGTCATGACCCAAAGGCATGATTTTGTGTGTGCTTCGGCACCAGAATTATCCTCGCCAGGTTGCAGCTTCATTGCACGGGAGAGTTTCCTGTTGCAGAGGAAAACCCCGGTGCAGGGATGAGTTTCCCGCCTTTCTGCAGCTTCTTTTGCAGGGTGCATTGCTCAAGTTGCAAGAGGAATGCACGGTGCAAAAGAGTTCCCGCCACCGGTATGCAAATTCGTTCCCCGCTATTGGCTAGTTTTAAATTATTC
>NW_005841995.1:682238-682484 GCF_000455745.1 Alligator sinensis
GGCACCAGAATTATCCCCGCCAAGTTGCAGAGCATTGCACGGGAGAGTTTCCTGTAGCAAGAGGAAACCCCGGTGCAGGGACGAGTTTCCCGCCTTTCTGCAGCTTCTTTTGCAGGGTGCATTGCTCAAGTTGCAAGAGGAATGCACGGTGCAAAAGAGTTCCCGCCACCGGTATGCAAATTCGTTCCCCGCTATTGGCTAAATTAAAAATATTTCCACGTGGCGGCTAACGATTGGCCTGTTAGC
>NW_005841995.1:682520-698999 GCF_000455745.1 Alligator sinensis
ATCTCGTGGGGACTCTGGGTACACGGCAGGGTAATAGAGACCCTGTGTGAGATTCAGAGGAGCTTGGCGACCTGATCCATCGCCCACCTCTTCCCATCTTCGAGCGCAAATTTTATAAGACGTATCTCCGATTTCGATTTTGGTGGCGCGTTCGCCCAGAACATCCGGAGCTCTGTTCCGTGGAGCCTAGCAAACTCCACGTGACTGTCTGTGTTGTCTGTGTCTGTAACCGCAACTCAAGCAAGTTTTCCAGCCTACACCACTGCCATCTCGGTGTAAGTAAACATTCTTTAAAACTACCGATACGCGTTTGTGCCTAATTCCAGCTCGTCGCCCTCCCTCTCCGATCCAGCATGCCCGGGCTGCTGGCCACAGCCCGTGTGCAGCACGGAAAAGGGCTCAGGTCGCTCCTGGCCCGCACAACTGTGAGCTCTGAGGCAGGGCCCAGGTTAGGTGGAGGGACATGAGGCAGTGCCCAGACTCACAGTGAGATCTGAGGCTGCACTAAGGGAGCTGGGAGTGAGGCTTTGGGGGGCGGGGGGCAGGGCATGACCCTATGGGGAGCTATGTGAGAAGCTCCTGGGGCAAAAGGATAAAGGGATTACAGCCCAATGTAGCGCAGTAGATAGGGGCTTGGAGCCCAGTGCTGAGTGGGGCTGGGAGCCCTGAATGGGAATGGGGCTTGGAGCCCAGAGTTGCTGAGGGCTTGGAGCCCTGAGAGCCTACCAGAGGAAGAGCCCAGTGTGAAGGCACTGGGACTTGGAGCTCTAGTGGTGTGTGAGAGTCCCAAATGAGACTCTGGAGCTCGGGTACCAGTGTGAGGCACTGGATGAACATGTATGCCACCTATAAGGCATAGGACACTGTATAGCGGCAGTCGGAGCCACACACATAGGCCCTTGGCATCAGGGCAAGTAAATGGGGAGCCTCCCACCTGATTAACATCTTTTAATCATTATCATCAAGGCATGGCAGATGAGGAAGGCGGGTGGTTAGCCCAGAGACAAGTGGGTGGGCCAACAACTGACCAGCCCTGGGGATGCCCACTTGTTACAGGTCCATTTTTTTTCTAGGGGTGCTGAGCACCTGCAACACCAGCTGAAGTCAGTGGGATTTGTAGTGCCCAGCACTTCTGAAAATCAGGGCACTGGAGTGTGAAACTCTTCCTGGATGCAAACTGGCTAAGAATAGTCATGTGCTGAGTTGCTAAGTTTCATTCTTCACCTTGTTTGGCTTCCTAGGTCAATAACTGGAGCTGTGTAATTGTCTATGATGTCACACACTTTCCCTCTGGCTCCTGGAAAACTTAATTTGACAGGTGAAACATTTTACTGAGAATAGTACAAGTTTTTTCAGTTAAACAGGCTGCTTCTACAAGAAAAGGGCTTTTTAAAGCACTGTAGCACTTTTCCTTTGGTTTTTGAAAGTGTCTGTGCTTTGCAGCCTGTTAATTTGCAGAGTCTCTTCTGAGTTTCTTAGGACCCATGAGCAAACTTTATGCTTAAGAAAATGGCATACTAGGAGCACTGGCTGGAATATCCTGTACAGAGTTTGGTGAATTGGGTGAATTGCACCCATAGCATGCAGCTCCAGCCTTCTATGAGGATGCTCTGTTAGATAAGTCCCATATAAATGTATAGAAAATAGAGGGAGGAAAAGATAGTGGCTTCGAGATATAGTTAGTTGACAATTTTCAAAAAGAAATTCTATTTTTTTTTAATTGAAAAAAAAAATCCACCAGGTTTCAGATAGAAAATGTCAGTTCACTGAAAACCAAAATGTCACAATTTCAGTGAAAGTTCTAATGAAACACAGGCAGAACCATGCATGATTCCCTAACAGGGCATCTGAACCTCCAGGGGCTATATGGTTTCTGTACACCATTCTGTCCACTTAGAGCATGTCCAGATGAGTGTGCACATGTATTTCCCCTGGACAAATAGCAATGGCATGTAGTTGTGCCCTTGCTACTTCTCCCCTGGGAATGCCTGTACATGCACACTCTGGCTTGTGGCAAGTTGCCCTGGGTGAGATGGGGGAGGGGAGGGGACCTTACCTGGGGTTCTGGGTGCCTCATGGGGCTGCAGTGGAGGTGATCTGGGTGCACAGAGCCTGGCTGGCAGCCAGAGTGTGGCTCTGGCTGGCTAGGCTCCAGTTTTCAGTGGCACATCCTGCCACCACATGTGCCTCCCTGCTTTTTTCTGCTGTAGGGTTTTCTTGACACATCTCCCAGTATCAAAAAAACCCTCTGCACTGCTAATAGCAGCATAGCGACAGCCTGAATGTGTGGCACGTGTCGTTTGTGGTGCCCCGGACAGGTCTGTAGTGCCACAAACCACACGTGCACGTTCGTCAGGACATGCTCATAGAGTTAGAGGCATCAGGCTTTCCAGCATGGATTGCTCCAAGTTTGGCAATTGAGGGCTTCCTTTTGTTGGAGAAAGGACAGAAGGCTGGGATTGCAAGCTTTGGAGTCTGGCTCAGCTGTCCCTCTCCCCACCAAAGGGCTTCTGGGCACCCAGCTGCTTGTTGGCCCCTTTTATTTCAGGCAGATTTTTCTTTTAGATTTTTCCTTTTATGGGAAGTTGTGAAAATCCCATTGTTTGTTCTGAGAAGGAGCAGAATTACTTCAGAATAAGTAAATTCCAATGGAGCTGAAATGATGATGTTTGACTAGCTTTGATCTTTTTGAGCCCTGGGCCAAAAAGAGAGACTACAGCCCTGGTCATCTTCTGCGAGAGTAGTGTTTGCTTTGTGTTGGACTTCCAATACCTGTGTTCTTCTTGGCCCCTGACTTCCTGAGCTTTCAGTGGGGTGATAATGTGTAAAAATGTAGCCAGGGTGAGACAATCTGAGTTGTTGTCACTTGTGGTCAGAAACTTGCTCTAAATTTGCACCAGTGAAAGTGCAAGGGCATGCACTGTGAAGGGCCATGTCCCTTACAGGTGTCCGCCCAGTTGGCCCTTGCTTAGTAGGAGAATTAAAAAAAACCTTCCTTAGCAAAAGCTGTTTTCTTTTAAAAGTGTCCATTAAACTTAAACCCACTCATTTTTGTAATGGAATGCACACAACAGTACACATATTGACTTATGTTTTTAGTCAATATTAAGATTTATTGTCCCCTGAGTTAAATAAATCAGAATATTGACCTCATTGTAAGCCAATACCCGGTTAATGTATTTTTTTAAAGTATTTTGTATTCATTTTTAGTAATAGGGCCCATACAGTAGTCTATAATATTCATTTGTATTCCCCTTCTTGCTCTTTCCCCCCTTTTTTATTTCCTCGTCTGTCTTTGTTGATGGCTATCATAGCGGTAGACACTGGATTCATTTAATGAATGAGAAATAAAGATGTCCAATAGCTGGTACCTCTACATTATAGAGAGCGAATGAGTCATTTCCACAATCAGCTTGCCTCTTCTACTTTTGGACAAGGAAAATGAGGTCTAGTGCCTCCAGCAGATGCTGCAGTAGGAACAATAGCCAGGTGTTGTTCATATGTTTCCGAGCCAATTCTTTGTTTCTTTTCTTTTTCTTCCTTTCTGCATTTAAATTTTCTGCAGGAGAAAAAAGTATTTCTTTAATATTGAATTCCATTTATCTCCATAAATTGGTTAGGGTATACGATCTAAAGGACTCAGCTGTTTTTAAAATAGGTTTATTCCTTTTCCTTTAAGATTATTTCAGATTATTTCCACACAGTATAGGCGAGTTATAAGGGGACTCATTTTGCAGACTTCAGTGAGAGCAGCACATTTGCAGTGCATCATTTCAGATGCGCAATGTTGAACAAAGAAATTAAATTTATATGTATCACCTAAATTATTTCGGATTCATGGTTCAGCAAAGAGTTCAGATCCTAATCAAATATGTAGTTTGCATGGGCACTACACCTTTTCTTAATAATAATATGGCAGTTCTATTTACAATGCTTGACTAGATTTTGTAATAATGCTTTTACTGAAATTTACCTTCTGGTTTTTCTGCTGCAGTCTTGGTTACCTTTTAGAATCATGCATCCTTACAGTAAAGATTATCATAACAAGTAACTTCTAGAGATAAAAGAGATTGCTCTAACATATCCCAGCCTCTCAGGCACTTGTGAATAACCACCAAAATACCAGTCCATATTCAGATATCCAGACACCTTTGGATATCCTGAAAAGAAGAGGATGGATCTTCAGATCATGAGAAATTACCTGAAAACATGTCTCACTAGAATCGCACCATGAATTACCTCATCAACTTTCACTGGCTCTGCTGTAGCATGAAGGAGAAAAACACCCCACAAACTCAAGATACAGTGGAGGAAAAAGGAGAGAAAAGAGAGGAATAATGTATTGTCAGAGCTGACATGAGGGAAGAATAATGTGGAAAAAGAGGAGGCTAAATGAGCCTGCTGATCATTGCTTATAAGACCTAGGGTGGGTCTGTACTGCACTGTCCTGCATATTATACCACAGGCACATTTTTGGATATTCCAGATTGTCTGCGAGATGAAACTGTGAGCCATGTATATAGTGGCTAAGTCCAGGTGTGTAAGAATGTGGGGACAGTTAGTAAGGAGTCTCTCTCTTCGCTGTCCTGCAACAGACCACCTGCTCTTGCTATACCCTGACTGAATCAAAGAGAATTTATGTCGGGATTCCCTCTGAGTGCAGTCCCTTCCTGCAAGCCCGGTGGAATAAAGTTAGAAGCTTGCTTACCTTTTTGATTACTATTCTGTGCTACAGTAGTTTGCTGTGGACTTGTTTTGAGCTGTGGTCCCAAGAACATGCTGACAATTTGCCTGAGTGTGGCCGCATCTAATTTTCACATTAACTAATATGGCTGAGGGTTTTTTAAAAGAAAAAAATGTACTTGAACTTAAAAGGTTCAGTGTCACCACCAGTCAACACCTGCAGTTGTTTAGATTTGATCTTTCCAGAGGCACTGTAGAAAGGAGAAGAAGCCACACTTAAGAACTGTTCATCCTGAATTAAAAACATTTATTGTCTAGGATCTTGCTTGCTAAACTTGCTATCATTAAAGAATGGCACACACTGCAGAGAGATTGGGCATGCCACATGTTCAGGCTGGAACATCTGTACACCAGCAGTACGAAAAGAGCAGCTACATTTTCTTAGGAATATTATCCGTGGTGTATTTCACTGATGTGCAGCCTGCTCCAGAGCCCTGTGAACCCAGTCTTGTGGGCTTTTGGATCAGGCTTTGAAGCCCCACTCAGTCCATACTCAACATGGGAACAATAGCCACCTGCCTTTCAGCTGCTCCTGGGTCACTGTTACTAGAGTTGTGGACTAGTGCATTGTTGCGGAAGAATTTTGTGCCTGTGCTATGAAAAAACAAAAGGTTTGATGTCTAGTGTTGAATTATTATACTGCTTTGAGAGAAGTACGCACTTCAAGGCTCTATCTTGTTTGGTCTCAACCAAATATGCTAACTCTGTTTCACCACATTCTGTTCAATCACCTGCACCTCTCAGAATCCACCAGTAGTGCTGAGAGCTCCAGCAAAACATCCTCAAGCACTTTGAACTTGCTTTCCTTTTTGGAACTTATCACTGCAGTGTGTTGGTAGGTCTCCAGAAATGCAAGGAAGGATGTGCAGAAGCTTCTCAGAGTAAATTTTCTGTAATCATCAGTAAAAGCAAAGGGCAAAACTTCATGAATGATCAGAAAAAAAAATCTGTTTTAGCTAGAAACTATGTATTGAAAAATGGGGATGTTATTGATTCCTCTTCTTCAGGACTTTGCAATAGGTCACAACAGAGAAAAATTTGTGCAGAACTGCTGATAAGACAGTGTGGGCAAAGAGAGAATATTATAACACTCAGGGTGGAATGCTGGGAATTTGACCCGAAGTCTGAAACTGGAGATCACGTGAAAATCCCTTCTCTAGTGGAGCACATTCTTCCTTCCTTTTAGAGAAATAATCTGGCCATGTCTCTTGCCTGGCTTCTTTCACTGGGAAGCCATACAATCCTCCGGTGACCACTGAGATGTGTCGTCACACCCTTTGAACTACTGGTAGTTTTTGAAAACAGGCATTCGGAACAACAAAGAGTGAGGTAGTATTCCTCCATGTTCTTCCCCTCTCCTGTGCTTGGGCAAATGCTGGTTTCCTAGAACTCCCTTCCTTCTGGACTAAAGAAATGAGATCATGGGAGGTCAGATACATAAGAAATAAAAGCTGCAGAGGGAACTGTTATGCTGGTGAGCTTCTGGAACTCAGTATATCCCACCAGTAGGTAGAATAACACACGTTAGGAGGTAGGACCAGCTGTGACTCCCCTTATTTACTTCTGTCACTGGATTACAGAAAGACTTTTCTCTTCAAAGGGAGAGAAGGATATACAAAGGCATTAGGTAGGTTGGGCAGTATGGGCGCTTCTTCAATCTACAGTAGAAGACAATTCATGATATGGTGGAGGCAAGAAGTCAGCCATATTGCAACATTGTCAAAACCAAGCATTTAGTAATCCTGTTTCACCCCCTCTCACCCCGCCCTCAGTTGACATGGGGCTTAAAGATGTGGAAAAACTGCTGGTGCACCCTCTTGCTGTTGCATAATTGGAAGGAAGGGGGCATGTGAGGGTGGCAGGGAGGAAGATATGGGGATGAATGGAGAAAGGGCTTCCTTTTGTTTCTTAAACATTGTTACAGTGACATTTGACCTTAAGTAAGTGTGCTGGGATGTCTGTGAGCAGCACTGGAACTTGCCGGTTTGTTTTCATGTTGCAAATAGAACATAACTTGCCATTGGCAAAGTACAGCTAGATTTTAGATAAGATAACTTGTGCATGTGTCTCAAGTCTGTCTCCTGAATCCTTGTATTATGTTGAACTTGCAGGACACAGCATCTGGGTATTTCAGAAATATCAAGGGAAAAACCCTCATTTTAGATCTGCCTTTTGTTATCAGTAAAGGACCCTCTTCCTGGATGAACTTAAATGATACTATCAGCAGGAGCAGGCAACCCAGAGATGGTCTGGCTCATCCCTCAACACTATTTGAGCATGTACCATTTTGTCTGTCTGACTCTTGAACTGAATTCCCTTCAGATACGCTTCTTTCTTTGTTCCTGCTCTCCTTAATGTAACCTGTTGCCACAAGATGATGCAACTGAATTATATTAAGATCTCTGCTGATGGACACCAGCACTGAGTTCCCTTTCTCCTGTTCTTATCTACTTCCAGTGTTGCTTGAGAGGAGTTTCATCTTGACTCCTGGAGAGTCTAGGAAAGTCTAGGGATGAGACTAGGAGAGTCTTAATGAATTTTGCTTTCCATGCCATTTTGGGCATGCCAACGCTAACTTCATGTGGTATGGAGCTCTGTGGTGAAGCCCAGCGTGCCACATGTTCCTGTTGCAGAAATGCTAAGCTGTGGAAATGAAGCAACATAGCTGTTTTACTGCAGCCCTGAGCATTTCTGTCTCAAGCATGCTTATTGATGCATGTTCAGGGCTACTGTCAGGTAGGCACATTTGCCTCACTTCTGAGATTTGGCCTGTGATAGGTGGGAGCCAAAAGTCAGGGTGTGCTTCACAGGAGCTCTCGTGGGCACACCAAGGAGGCAGTGTAGCCAAGTCCTTTGGTGCTGCATCTATAAATCACCCTGGGGTTATCTCCTGAACATTCAAGAGTATCTTTAACAGTAATTTTAGCGAGGTGTTAGGCTAGCTAACATTTACACCCTAATTCAGGAGTTCCTTCCTAGTTTCTGTACTTAATTTATTTCCTCAGGTCCTTTCTGCACAGGGACTTAAATGCATGGCTGATTGAGGACTTCACATGGAGGGTTCTGCAAAGATAAAAACCAAGAAGCTGTGAAGCAGTATGACAGGGGTGAACTGGTATTCATCCAGATATGGATCACACTACTGCATTTTCAGAAAATGAGGATCTCTTTGGGTTGCTTATCTATTGGTACAAAAAATTTTCATTCTGGTACCAACATGCCAAAGCTTTAGGTATGTAGACAGATGGCTTTACATTCTGAGGTGTGTCAGCCTTTCAAAATTATCTTTGCAGCATCTGATTTATATGGACTTTGCCTTTGAACCCATTGCCTGAATGTTAGCGCAATTACATGTTATTGTAGACCTTCACAAAATAGACTAATATAGTCCTATATAAAGCTGTTTTTTGCATTAATTAACTCATAGTATTTTTACCAAATTGAAACTAGATGCAGGAAATAAATCCAAGAAGTATCTTTCTAAATTAATCATAATAATGAAGCCATTTGGATACAGGGGATGTTTTCAGGGAATCAGCATTTTAAAATCATTTAGGAAAAAGATTCTTAATCTGCTCTGAAAAACAATTTCAGAAACCCAGTTGAGAGATTTATTTTTTTTCCTCTTGGCTTTGTCTCTCCAAGGATATACGTTTTTTGAAGGGGCTTTTTTGCAAAAAAGTATGTTGCAAAAACAAGCTATCCTGTTCTTCAAGATCTAGTTTCTTTGGATGATCTAAATGAAGCTGTTCCATGGATTGCTGAGGACCTGTCATTCCCAGGGATCAGGCTCCAAAACCAATCTGATGTTTCAGAGAGTTCTTACTGAACAAGTAATTTTCATCACCAAAAACCAGCACAACTAACTTTGTAATTGGGGCCCAACCCTGTATTATGTTACCAATTCTCCCACTTGTGCAGGTCCAAGTCCTGGGAGGGATGGTTCTTACAAGAAAATTGAAATTACCCGTGCTGCCTGCTGTTTAGGGCATAATCTAAAGCCTTCTGTGAGCTCACAAAACAATTGGTAGCCGTGGCATTGATTTCAGCAAGCCCTTAGTCACTCGTGGAAACTTAATGAGCTCTAGGGACCAACTGAAAGTTAGGAACCTAACTCCAGCTGAAATTAGTGGGAGTTACGGTTGCTACCTGAATCCCCTTTACTTGTAATGGATCTGCTGCATGTTGTTGGGACTTGCTACAACATCATGATAAATATTGTTTACCCTGTAATTCCATCATAGAACTCATATTTTCAGAGATAGAGCTTAGCTCTAGTCTTAAATATGAAATTCTAGGTATTGGTCAATAAAATGTCTGTTTGCTAGTTTGTCTATTTTTAAGGCAGTTTTAGGCTTGAAAAAGCCAATGGTTTCAAGATGCTTTCCCCTTTTATTTTAGCTGAAAATGGGCTTCTGCCATAAAACTTAAATCTGGACCTTTATTAATGGTTCAGGGTTGGGGGTGGGGAGCATCTTTCTATTCTGGAAAAATACTTCTGCTTTAGAAAAAACAAGGAAATCTCCAAACTGTCTGTTGTTTTAGTAATATATATCATAAAGAGAAAATTTCTAAAGGCTTTTCTGGCACTGAGACTATGCACTAAAATGCAGTATTCCTCAACACCCACAGACATGAGATACCTATGGAATAAAATAATTTTGGGGATTAATATATGTGCCAGCCCACTGATTTTTGAGGTTTTGCTGTTGTGAGGGCAGTGAGTCCAAGTAGGATCAGCTTCTGTGTAGTGGTACAAAGAAAAGTAAGAAGCAAAAGAAACCTTGTGACTTTTCCCTTCATGTGGCTGCATGGTAGAGCCCTATATAATGTATTTTACGAGGGTGTTCTTGAGGCTTACTGGGAATGAAAGCTCACCAAGCTCTTTGAGGGTCATGTGAACATTGATGTAGAAGTGCAAAGTAGGAGTAGTAATAACTGAGGAAAAATTAGATTTGAAATTCTAGGCCAGTGTCTTTTGGCGTGATTCCATTGCTTGTGCCGCCACTGACTTTTGTCCCTCCACCTGTTGGCTCCCCTTGGTTATTATGTAAGCGTTGCCACTCAGAGCCTCAGTAAGCAATGTGTGGCCTGACTACATGCAAGGAACATGAACAGCATTACTTATGAAAAGCACAGTAGAAAGAGTTAAGGATGCAATTTCAGCCTTAAGCTCCGTTTCGCAGCTTATGTTCATTGTTGCCAAAATCTTAATGTTGTTTTAATGCATTTTTTGTGTGCATGAATCCATTTTCCAGAGCTGCTGATTGCACACACTAACCCTTTTTATGAGACTAAAAGCCAGCTGTAGTATCCTTGAAGAATCAAATGCTCTTACAGTTCTGGAAATTACTCTCTGTGTGCATGTGTGTTTATTTGTGCATCAGCTCTTTTAATCTTTCTACTGAAAGCCTAATATACTGTAACTGGGACATTTTCAAAAAAGAGAACACTTCAAAACAATTCTAAATATAAATGAAATCCATTTCCAAATGGCTTGTTAAAAAATGCAGATGGTTTATATTTATTATATCATTTTTGTTTTATCACCTTGCAAAATTTTACAGCATGGAATCTTATTTAATGCTGGTGCATTTTGAACAGCAATATTAGACAGCTGTATTTGCGTCATACTAGGAGATTTTTACAGGATATTAAAATTGAATCTGATGTAACCTGGTGTTTCAAGACACATAGATTAGGCATTTTCCATGTTTGTTGGGGTTGTTTTTGTCAAAAATGCATGGATTTTTTTGTGAGCAGTCTTTCAATGTCTAAATCAAACTTTAAGATGTAAGGAAATGTAGGCCAAATAACTGTGAGAAACCAAAACCTTAGGCTTTATGAATAAGTAAGCATGATACAGTAACTCAGTTGAAATTAGATATGATTTATACTCTAGTGAAATATAATATAATCTAAATAACAGGACAGAGTTTATAATCTAGTAATTTTTTTTTCACCTTCAGATCATCTGTGTAGTTTTTTCATTGCAACCCTTAATGTGAGAATGTGCTGGGTATTAGCAGCTGGGAGAGAACTGTGCTGGCACTTTCTCAGACTTCAGCAGGCATGGGCAGGTTTTAGAGTTAACCTAACTAAACTACAAATCCTCCACTGGTTCTCACACCCTCCAGGTCAGAACTAAATCCCCTATTAATTAAACAGAAATTATATCCAAAATAAATCACTTGGTGAAAGAAACCCACTGTGGAATTTTTGAAAGATGTTTGCAATAATTAAACATTCTGTGACTGGTGACATTTTAGATAACTCTTAAAATGCCAACCTGTGTTGATATTTAAAATAGACTCTGCAGTGGAAAGGAGGTGATCCCACAGAGCAAATAATATAAACCATGTCATCTAAAAAAACTTTTCATTTAGCGGGCATTGTCTCCTTATAAGAATGTAAGTTGAAGATAAGGATTTGAATGTAATACAGGAGACTTCTGTAACATAGAACTACATTTCAGTAAATATTTTAACTTTACCATATGCCTTCTGAACCTGAGAGCAAAGGAGAACAAGCATTATTATTTGAACTTCTAAATGGGATTAGGAGAGAAAACAATCATTGTGGGGGAAGGAGATAGCTTTTTATTTTCATATCAAATGGCACCCAGGGTATTTGGCACTGCTAGGTGCCATCCAACGTCCTCCACAAATCATACTGCTCAGGCTGGCTGGGGCTGAGAGGAAGACTGCCATCAACTTAACAGGTGCTCATCTGATTAGTAGTGTGGTTTTGTAGAAACCTCTGTAGAGTATATCATGGCTATAGGGAAGGCAAACAGTTGAGCTTATTTAGGAAGGAATGGTGATATGGGTGGCAAGGAAACTAATGCTTGTCTTATGGCCTCTAGCAGACTAATGGCTTGAGTCATTATTTCTAGGTGGAGGGTTGTCCAGGTACACAACCTGGTAGGAAGAAGAGTGAGAGCCAGGAGTCTGAGTTCAGGTACCTGCCACAAGTCTCATTCATCCCCATGCTACAGCTGGGCTAATGGAGCATGTTCTGGAGGAAAGCATATCTATGTCACCTTTACACCTCTATGCCTTGACCTTGTCTGAAGGTTGCCTTAACTTGTGTTTGGCTGCCTGTGGCCCTGAGGTGCCAGCTGTAGCAACTGAGAATAGCCACAGTAGAACATCACTCCAACCACACGCCTGTGCACAGATGAAAATGCATAGAATCTCCCTAGCAATAGGTTGTCCTGCTGGGAGAATGCACAGAACTGTGGTAGGATTTCATCTTGGCCAAATTCTCCAGCATGATGGTACCGCCTTACCAAACTCATTAGGGTCCATTGTGCGGAGAACTTGTTCAGAATCTCCACCCACTTAATGGACAAGATTGCTAAGGAGACCTGGTTATGAGAGCCTCATGCCTTTAGCACCCCAGCTGTGTGGTAATCTGGAATCACGTGCCTTCTTATATCACCATTTAATATAATTTAGTATTTAAGTAGGATTAACAAACCATGTAGTTTTTCACTGTGCAATAGTCCAATGGCAACAGAAGCCGAATTATTAAACTGTTGAAATGCTCCCCACCATCCGGCCTTTTATAAACAACAAGGGATGATTTTATTTGGTCTCCCATAATGTCTCTCAGCCTGAGCTTGCATTCTTTCCTAGCTGTGTCCCCCATTTTGTATTCTCTGCTTAACAGTGACCTCTTTTCCTGTTTGTCAGCCTCTGGTGGTGGTGTTGGTGTGTACATGTTGAATTTCTGCATTCTGCCTGTTTTTTATGGCCAGCAATTTCAGTGAGAGGCATGAGGCAAGAAAGACCACGTAACATGCCTTTATTTGGGGAAAAAAAAAACTTGCCTTGATATCACTGTAGCATGCTGGCAGCTCCTATCTCCATCCCCTTGTCAGGAGCAACTCTTCTTTGCAGCACAGCTTTGCTCTTGACAGCTATCCTTTATGAGTGCAACAAAGGAATACAGCCAGTAATGCAGAATGTGGCAACTCAGAGAACAGGTTGATTTCTACTGATTGGTGAATGCTGGGTTTTATTTGCTTTCAGGAAGAAATACCCACTTTGTTTCTGCCACACCTAAGGCTTCTTCATGACTGTTGTCCCCAACCTCCTAGTTTACCTGGTGACTGAAATCTTGGTTGCTGAGGCTCTGGGAAAAATGAATGCCTGGTGTATGCAAATATAGCTCTGTTGCTCTAAACCAGAATGAAGAGGCTGAAATGGCAATGATGAGATTAATCTAGGTTATAGAAGTAGCTTGCCGAAGTCTTGAGTTTTGCAGAATCATAATGGTGTTGGCCTTCCCAGTTTTCAATGGTCAGAAGTCACAACATTTCTCCTAGTTTTCTCAAGCTCTTAAGCTGTTAATGTCAAGCAATTGCCAAAACTACTAAAGTTAGAAAGAATATGAATTTCCAGATTTGGCATATTTATTCTGGGCCATGGAGTGTTCAATTTTCCAGTCTTCTGGCCTAAACCGGGATCTCTCAGGACCACTGTCTGAGAGATCTTTTTCAGGCTCCCACTTCTGGGCCAAAATAACGTGTTTATAATATTGTAATGTTACAATTTCAATGGAACAAGGGTGGGTGTGAAGCTAGCTCATTGTGTGCCTCATCCTTTTGTTTGAAATCAGCCGATTCTGAATACTAGCTGTGCTCCTCTCCTCCCTGTTTGGGGAGCATGTGGATCTGAATTATTAGCAACTACATGGTCTTGTTTTAATGAGGAATAGCTTGCACTGGCCCAACACCAAAGGTATAAGGCCTATAAACAGCTGAGTTTACCACTTTCATCTGCTTCGGGGCTAGCCACTAGAGGGCATCATGACTACAAGGTACTATATACTCCTTGTTTTAGGTAAAGCAGTCCTGAGCATCTGAAGTCATTCAAAGTGAAGCTTCTCCTGGGCTGCCACTTTGTAATGACTCTATTCACCACTGACACCCAGTGCCATAGTCATCAGCAGGGACTGAACCTAGGACCTTAAGCTCTAGAAGCATAAGCTACTTCTGCTTGAGTTAATGGTAAAGGGATGGTTTGTTCTGCTGTTAGTAAAGAACATTCTTGCTTGGTCCACTAGAGGGGGATATGATCCCAAGCACTAAGGTAGTGTGTTAAATTCATGCAGACTATGATGACTGCTTTCAGTAATGGGGGGGAAGGGGGTAAACTTTCTAGTTCTCATTTCTACCATCAAACAGGTGACACAAGGTCTTTCTCCTAATGGTAATGTTACTGATGACTGCTGTACCCTTATGGTACAAAACGTGCTGGGACTTTGCAGAGAGCATGCAGAGTAGCAGCTTCTCTCTTGTCCATACCTTCCATGCTTCCGTGGACAACAACCCAGCTGGGTCTTCTGCCATCCCACTAAAAAGTGTACATACACAATGGCTGGTAAAGGGATTCCACAACTACCTGCAGATGGCACCAGACACTGCAGATTTGCGAGGCTGGTCCAGATGTGCACAATTGCACCCCTCAGCCCAACTGAGCAGAGCCATCCAAGAACAGGTTGCCTACAGGCTTTCCAGCCCACCATGAATATTGACTGAGGAAGGGGAAGGTGAAGGCAAAACATTCAGCTATGGCTCCCATCCCATCCAAATGACTAGATGGAGGCTCAAAGGCTTTGACTAGGTCACCAGGAATACACCTGTCCTGTTGTTTTCAGGGGAAAGCTGGATAGGGTTCTTCTTTGCTTTCAGTTCCTTCCTATCAAGGCAATAACTAAGTGGGTGAGGTTAAATTAAGATGAGCCTCTCTTGCAAACTTACACGATATACTCAAAGCATTTTTCAAATATTTCTCTACAGCTGTGAGGCTAGAGTTACGTACATGGTATATACCTTTCACAGTTAAGTCTATAAAATTATTTTAAATGTCTTAAACATAAGAAAATTGTGTTCAGTATTATATATATGTTGGATCAAGTTTTTGGCACATCAGGCTACTTAAAATTTCAGTGGATTCACATACAAATCAATTCAGAATTGGGAAATCATCACATCCCTTATGTATACATCTCTCATGTGTTACCCGTTTTCCAGCTGGGAAGGCTGGCAAGGAAACTGCTTCAGAGTCAGCTGCCAATGCTGATTCATGAATCAACCCACAAAGGATATCAATGTGGTACCATAAGAACATTTTCCCTCAAAGACACTGAATATGTCATTTCTGTGATGCAAGTGGAGGTCAGTACGATGCAAGTCTCTTGCCAATAAGTTATACAATAAGTTTATAAACATTAGTTTTTGGACAGAGACCCAAAACCTCTGAATTGCTTCCAAAACCAGGTTTACTCCATTTGCTTTACTACAAGTCCATGATTTTTTGGCTAGCTACGGTCCTACTATGAATTCATTTTGTTCTGCAACTTTAGTAAGCACCTGAGGTTTTAAGAATATATTTTCCAGTTGTCAGTTTCTAAATGTGTTTTTTTTACAGTATTGAATGCCAAAAAGCACAGCTTAAGAATGTAGTCGGAACACAGAAATGCCACAGCAGTCCATCTTGTCAGTATCCTGCCTTTGTCAGTTTCCAATGCCAGATGCAAATTCTTGACACAGCTATGTAAAAGAAGTGCTGCTAGAAGGAAACACTAAGGCGTGGCAGAAGGGAAGGAAAATAATGCTGATTGAAAAGGAAAGCTCAGGCAGAAACCTAGCTTTGCTTATTTATTTATTTTTTTTTAAAGGACATGCTTTGCAGAACATAAGACTATTTGTTGGGTTTTCTTCCTTCAACTAATTTGTTGTTTGCGTTTTGTAATCCCTAATGACCCTCATTATGTCTAGCACCGCACCCCACAACTTGTGCCAGGTGCTCTACTTGCTCTATGAATGAAAAAAAAAAAAAAAAAAAAAGCAGTCTCTGCCCCATGGTGCTTGCAGTCTAAATAAATGAGAGACAACATGTCGGGGGGGAAGCAGGTACTGAAGAGTGAAGGGATTTGTTCAAGATGAGCTGGCAGAGCTGGAAATGGTATCCAAATCTTGTATGTTCTAGTCTTATGTGGGCTCGATAGTACTGTTTATCAAAGTTATCTTTGTAAAGTATAGGATATTATACAGCAGTGTTTGTTGATTCTTATTGCAAGTTCATTTAGCCTAGCTAATGGCTAGTTGTTATTTAAAATGCCTGCACAGAGTTGCCGAACAATATGAAGGCAGAAAAAGTCAGTGGTACAAAAGAATTATCTAGAAAATGTTCTGCAATTAATCACAGACTTGGGGACATTAGCTATGTGGTGGAATATTTATATTGTAATATGTCTTGTTCAGATATCAGGTAAACAGTAGAGAATGAAACAGGTTGCAAAACCTAGGCAAATGATTCGAGGTTGCATTGATTCTACAATTTTTCAGGTAGAAGAACAGTAGCAGCAGCATCACCACACTGAACTAGTGTGCTGAAGAGCTTAGTTAGAAAGCATGCTTGGGAGTGAATACTCAATTCAGTGGATACTAGACAGAGCATAGTAAACCTGGGCCACCAACTGATCTCAGATACCCCAGTGAAAATCTCAAGTAGCTCCATTGAAATCAGTGGAAGTGTTTCCCAGATTCACATTTGTGTACATGATAGAAAACCTAACTGGGTTTTGTTTTAATGGGTGGGAGTTTCAGTCACCAAGGAGAATTGCTCTATTAGCTGGCCACACAAGGCAGCCAGTAAATGCATTTCCTACCACTTCCTTATAAAGGATGGTAACTGAAGAAGAAAGAGAAGTACATTGAATGGG
>NW_005841995.1:699030-700101 GCF_000455745.1 Alligator sinensis
TATAGAAAATACATTCGATTAAAGGAGTTTTGCATGAAGACATTACTGACTCAGTGATCAATCACATTCGTAAAGTATCTTGGGAACCAACATATCTTTCATTCTAGAACCTTTCCATCCTTACCAATAAGTGTATCAGATGAGGGCTATCATTAATTTAAATGAATGTCTCATGCTCATGTCTGAAGCTTATCCAACATGGACCTAGTTCACTGACAATGAAAATAAATGTCTTCATCTGTTCATTGCAGCTCTATGCGGCATCAGCCACCTACGTAACGGGCTGCCTTTATTTCCTTACATGTGTCCCCCCAAAATGTCACCCAGAATGATAAAGAAGAAAAAGACATTTCACATACATAAAATATGTAATTAAAATGATGAATTATTGTAAGATAGAATATTAGCCTTTTGACATTTTAATCTGAGCAGGAGAGAGCGAGAGAGTGCAATCTGAGTCGCTCAATTAAATTTAGAATTTTTTCCCCTCCATTGTTATGAATAAATAGAAAGATTCTGTAGCAGTCTGCGGAATTATTAATTGCAACTAGTGTAGAAGGTGCATACACCGTATCATGAAATGGAGTATCATTGTTAGTGACTATATTTCTTGGTAATTAAGGCCCAGACTAATGATGCAAGTTTTCTTCAGCATGATTTTCATCTGATTATGAGGCTGCTTCATTAAGAGCACTCAGACTAACGAGCTGTAGCTGTAATAAAGTAATTTTCTGTCTTGTGCTCTGATTGATAAAGAGTTTCTATAGCTAAAAGGAATTGAAAATATAATTATAATTAGAAATGGTTGAATAAAGTTATTACAGGATTGCTGAAGGGTAGTGCAATTGACACCATAATGTTTTTTTGGAAGCGTGCATCTTAAAATTAGACTTTATAAAAGGAAGGGGGAAAAAAACCCTAAACCACAACCCCAAACCCTTTGCTAATAAATGGGCACAATGTTGCTGCTTCCATAAAATGAACTGTTAGATTAAAGCAAAATGAGGCTTTCCCACACTGCTCAGAACAAGAAAAACATATGCAGGAAGAATGCTGTTGCCTTTCTTCCCG
>NW_005841995.1:700132-708687 GCF_000455745.1 Alligator sinensis
TCTCATGTGAAGTAAAGCTTATGAAAATGCTTTTTACTCCATTTATAATAATTTTCATGCCACCATATGTTGCAAAAAAGATCTTTAAGATTAAGCTGATGTCTTTTTAAGCATACAGTGTAATTTTGGAGTTTCCCCTTGCAAATGTGCAAAGAGTTATGCAGCCCTTTTATATATTTACATTTAGCAAGCAGTGGGTTTTAAATAATTTTTCAGAACATTGACAGGTTTTATGGACTTTTTTCTTCTTTCCATTCCTTGACCAATATCAAAATATAAGAGGGTTGGATACAAGGTCTCCCTCTCTCTCACAGGGAAAGCAAATCAACTTTTTATTCTAGAAACCTTATTCTGTTTTATGATGTTCAGATTATAAACGGCGCAAACTCTGTTATAGCAATCCTTTGTGCATATGTCATAGGATATGTATGCTGTATTGATATAAAAATCTATAATAGGGTTTTATTTAGAATTAGCTGATGCACTTTGGTACTCAGAAGTTGTTTTGCTTATTGAATTTAAGCTCTTTTGTATCACTATAGCTGCCTTTATGGAAGACATGCTTATACTTTAAAGCTACAGTTATGTACATTTGGTTATGTAAATCTGTAGACTCAAAGGAACTTTATTGTATTGGGTTGAACCAAACAGTAGATCATCTAGATGTATATTTATGCTAATTAACTTAAAGCCAGCATTTTGCATTGATTGTTCAGCCATAATGTGTTTTGGAAGATTTTTAGAATTTTTGAAAATCATTCCTAACACATTATGCGGTGATAAAAGTGTGTTATTGGAATACCATTAGTAAGAATAAAAAAGGAGCAGAATTTTATTGGTTGTTCATTGAAAATGTTAGCTGTGATTAGTTACATAATCCTACATTAACCTGTAAATTAAAATTCCTTGGTGCAATTTGATGGCTGATTTAATTTTGTCTTTCTTTGTTTGCCGCAGGCTAATTCCATTATGAATTCTTTATACAGCCTTTTCCCTCAATGATTAGCAGCTTCTACTCAAGTTCTGATTACTATTGTACACTTAGCACTACATAAAGCTGGGGATTAATATTCCCCTGAAGAATTGTTGCTATGGATCTGCTCTATTCCTTCTAAGAGATGTTTCTGCAGCTTCAATTGTCCATAAATTATGATCTCTAGTGAATTATCAGTGGGAGTGAACTAAGCTTAACAAGCTGAAGAGAGCACTCTAGTTCTGAGAGAAAAAAAAAGAGAAAGAAAGAGATTCTCAATTATTAATTGCAAGGTTTTCATAATATAGAAGTAGTGATATTTCCCTATCTCCATCCTTGTAGACATGTAAAAAAATCAGGATGATTCAGAGGCTGGAAACACAGAAGTTCTGACCCCTTCTGGAGATCAAACTCACCAGAGGGTCTTAATTGTGTGTAAACAGAGGAGGGAAAAAACAGTGCGCTGCTTTCTGCAGAATATTTCAGGGAGGTTTTTTGTGTGTCATTGGTTATATTCTTGTTGCATGATTTCTCAGTCTGTCGATATGATAATAAATGGCCCAGTTCAACTGCCTTTAAAATGTAGTTGGGATTAATAGGAAATTTAATTAGAGATGTTGGAGGATCTTTCACATTTTTTGAGGTTTTATTAGGAAAAGGTTATTCAAATTTAAATATATTGGTACCTTGCTCTTGGTTTGTCTATTCTTCTTTGCCAGGGTTTTAAAATTAGCTTCCTTTTAGGAGAAGTACAGACAGTCAAAAAGCCTGAGCCTGAATTGATTCAATTTTTACAGGTTAGTCTAAACTTCATAGATTGAAAGGAATAGCAAATGAACAGGCATTCACTTTTGATTCCAGAAATGCAGCCACATGCCTGCAGTGGCACAGGCTAAAAGCTGGGGGGCACTAGAGGGAGCTCTCCTTTCTCTTCAGCAGTGGCTGGAAGGCTGAAAGGAAGCTGGGAAAGAAGTCCTCCAGGCTTTCCCCCCACATCCTGGCCTGCACACACCCCAGCCAGGGTGTCCCTGGAGGGGGAGGGGGGAAGCAGCACCTGCTAAGCTTTTGCCCTGCTCCCTGCTGGAGTGGGGGGTGGAAGGGGTGGCCAGACCCTGGTCCAGGCCCAGCATGCTGAGGCAGAGGGGAGAGGAAGGGGGTTAAACCCCCTCTCCCACTGGCACAGGACCCCAGGCAGGGTCTGCTTGGCATGGGCACAGCAGACCCTGCCTGGCTTTGCTCCGCTCACTGCTCCAGGAGCCAGCACACCGAGGTGGAGGGAAGGGAGGGGGTTTAAATCTCTTTTCCCCACCTGCATGGGACCCCAGCTGGGGTATTGTTGGCAGGGACACAGCAGCCCCTGTCAGGTTTTTACTCGCTCACCGTTTGAGTGGAGGGGGCAGGGGCATAGCTAGTGGCAAGTGTGGAAAAGCCTGGCAGGAGAGAGGAAGGAGTGGGGTTTAAACCCCCTCCTTCCCTTCCACCTCAGCATGCTGGCCTGGGACTGGTGTCTGGCCACACCTCTGCCTCCTCCCTTGTAGTGGTGAGTGGGGGAACAGCCTGTGAGGGGCTGCTCCACTCCTGCCAGGCAGACCCATCTGTGGTCCCAAGCAGGTTTCCCATCCCCACCCCCACCCCTTTCTCAGCTAGCCAGAGCAGTGATAGTGCTCCGGCTAGGGAGCAGAGGGGTGGGGCCAACACTGCTCCACTGGAGCATACAACACAGCCCAGCCCAGCCCAGGGCCGCAAAGCATCCTGGGATGTTGGGGGCTGTGAATTTACTTGAACCAGGAAGGGGTCTGGGACAGAAGTTCCATAAACTGGTTTCACCTTAATCAGTTAAGTTTGATACTACATTCAACTAGGTTTTATCTTAAGCCAGTTTTGGCCATTTTGAAACTGGTTTATATGTACTGAACTTCTGTTCTGTTACAGGTCTAAACCAGTTTCTAATCACTTAAACTGGTTTATGTGTAAGTTTTATCCTTAGCTTTAATGTTTCCCTTCTTGAAGAAGGATCTTCCATTTAGAATCTGCTTCTATGATGAGTGAGTGTCTTCCCTTCTTTACAGTTCCTAGGTTCATGATTCATTCCCTCCATTTGGAATAACATGTACCATTCTTGTCCCTCTGGGTTTCTCTTGTGCTTTCTCCTGGGTGTATGGAAAAGGTTGGAAAGATGGCTTTAAACAATGCACATGGGGAATTCTCAGGTGACATAAAGCTGGCTTGAGACCTGGCTTGTCTGGCATAGAGGGTGAGAGGAGGAACAGCCAAAGGAGCTACTGCACCAGCAGTATCTATTGGGCTACAGCAGCTGGTTTAGATTATGGAAGGCATGAGGCAGCTGTAAATTATATCAGGGACTGAATATGCCCTTGGCTATCTTCAGGAAAAAGGGAGTGCAAATCTGTCTTTAATCCATGCATCTTTGCTGATGCCTCTTCAGGTCCTGCACCAAGTGTTGCTTGCCTGGGCCTGAGCTGTCATTCTTAAGACTGTCCTAAGATCCCATATGCCCTGTGGCATCTGTGCAAAGTTACTGGGTGAGGCACCGTGACAGGCTGTGCTCTTTAACCTGCCACAAGCATTGTGGTACAGTACAAATAGCAGCGCTGAGACTTAGTAAAATACAAAGAAAGAGAGGCTTGGTAAGTTGTGGAGTGTTCATTTTTGCTTGGGGGTTGGCAGGAAACGTGTCTCAGACTGACAAGAATTGTTGAGATGCTGGAACTTAGTCTTACAGTCCTATTCCAAGAGAAACAAATAATTTCTAAAGTGTGACTAATAGAAGGTGCTTTTTCTTATTTTCTCCTTGAAAGCCCAAGGTCTATAATGTTCAGCAAATTCTGTATATAGTTAAATTAAAACCAGTGGCTTAGTCTGATTTGTGCTTGGAGCCAATGGGAAAAAGAACAAAGGTGAGTTAGTTAATATAACAGATCTGGGATTCTCTGGTCTTTTAGAGCCAGTCTTTGGTGCTTACTGAAGCTGGCCAGAGACTCTATAGAGGATATTCCCCAATGGGGGACACAACTGCTTTTTGTACTAGCTGGCCCCATCCTGAGCAAGGTCTGACAGGCTGAGTGTAAGATTAGGAAAGGCCACATTAGTCCCAAATGCTGGATAGCTTCATTATGACAGCTGACAGCTGGGAAATTTTAGAGCAGCCTTTGGGCTGCTCTGATCTTCACTGGAGCTGTACAAAACCTGGGGAGATGTAACAGGTTCCCCGATTTCCCCAAACTGTTTGTTTGTGTTAAATAGAAACTTAGTGCAGCAGAAAATATAGCCCCATAGGGTGCCTATAGATGAGTTGAGAGGCTGCTCTGACATGCTGTAATTATAGCACATTGGAGCAGACTTGATTAACCGAGTCTGCTGGAGCATGGTAATTACTGTGCTCGAGCCAGCTTCTGCATCTTGTGTATCAGTGTCCCTGCAGGTCAAA
This sequence comes from Alligator sinensis, assembly GCF_000455745.1. Taxonomy (NCBI): domain Eukaryota; kingdom Metazoa; phylum Chordata; order Crocodylia; family Alligatoridae; genus Alligator; species Alligator sinensis. Next base: position 704,554 of record NW_005841995.1, read on the forward strand.
ATGGGGGTAGGGTTGTTTGAACTAAAGCTTGTTGAACACCCCTGCTTCCATTTTGAAGTGCAGGGGTGGTGATACGTGAGACACTCCCAGCACTTATAATTAGAATGGCTCTTGGAACTGCTGTAATTAAAGCACCCTCCACTGGGGCTGTATGAAGCTTTGGGTGGTGATTTGATTTGGAGGAGATTTGGCCCGCTTTGGTGGCTGAATCGCCGAATCTGAATCAAATCAAGGGACCAATTTAAAGGTGCGAATTGATTCAAAGCTCTCCGAATCCTTGGAAAAGATTTGAAGAAATTCGATGATTCAGACAGTCCCCGGCCTGGTGGAGCAGAGAGCTGCAGCCAGACTCAATGCTGGCAAATAGGGAGAGGCGGTCATGGGGGGACCACTGCCAGGCCCCATCTCCTGTCTGCTCCCCCAGTCCCCCCAACTCCCCAGCCCTCCCCCCATGGCTACCCCACCTGCCCCAGCTCCCGGTACTTTAAAAAAAAGCCCTGACTCACCAGTGCTGCCAGGTGCGGGGGGGTGATCCCTGCTGCTCTCCACTGCCCCACACTGCATGAGGGGCTCTGCCATGAGCCCCCGACCCCTGCCTACTCTCCCAACCCCCCCCACAACTGTCCCACCCACCCCAGCTCTGGCCCTTTAAGAAAAAAAAAAGAGCGGGGGGGGGGCTGGGACAGTGATGGGAGTCAGGGGCCTTGTGCAGAGCTCCCCATGCAGTGGGGGGTAGTGGGGATTGCCCCCTGCCCAGCAGCACCTGGGGGCTGAGTCAGGGCTTTTTTTTTCCAAAGTGCTGGGAGCTGGGGTGGGTGGCACAGCCATTGCCAGGCTGGGAGAGCAGGTGGGGGATGGGCCTGGGTGATTCAGAGATACAGCAGCAGCCAACTCACCGAGTCAGATTCGGCCAAATCAAATTGGGATAGTGATTTGAATCACCAAATCAAATCACTGCCCCCCTGAATTGGCTGAATCTGAAGTGAATACTAGCCACTTCGCACAGGCCTACCTTTCACCCCACTCCTAGAACATGTATGTGTAAACCCCACCCGAAAAAAACCCATATTGTTTTTCCAAATATATTTTTTCTATATAGAACTTGATTGTTGGATTATGTTGATGTTCAGGTATAATAGATATTACTTTTATGTTCTATAGACTCAAAATTTGGTCTGTTTCACAGTTCTGTCCAAAAATATTTATGTTGTTAATACTTGGATTGGTGCTCAGTCTCCTTCATCAACCTGGATCCTGCAGCTCTTGGGACTCTTTCAGTCATTTAGCTAACCACATCTGGTATATACATTATTACACTCTGCACAAGTCCTATTTATGGTTCCTCTTCCTCTTATAGGGTCTGCATCACCGTAATGTCCTTGCATGTCACATTCATTTAATGTATTTATCCTTGCTGTCTTGTGTGGTAGGGAAATACTATCCCCACAAAATGTGCTAAATAATTTGTTTGAGTTCACACAGAGATACTGTGATTCAGTCAGGAGCCAAACCCTGATTTTTTCAATCCCAGTACCCGGTGCATTAACCACTAGATCAGCCCTCCACATCTTCTTGCTAATCTGTCGTGAGCACAGTTTACAGGGAAAGATACCCATTGTCTTCACTTATTATGAGACTTTATTACCTGGCTTCTATTTAGCTAGGTGCTTAAGTCTGGGAGTCGTCCCTTTGGGCTCATGCTTAAATATCTTGCTAAAGAGGGGCTATTGTGGGGACTAGAAAAATTTAAGTATTGATATATGGATATGTGCTAATTTTTTTAAAAACATCTCTGCCTGAGACTTTTTTTTAGTTCCTTCCAATAACTGAACAAAGCCATGGGGAATATATTAGAAACACTTTTTTCCTGAATCTCTGCCCTGTGTTAGTGCTCTGTTAAAATTCTCTACTGGCTTCCTTGTAGCAGCATTAGACCCTGGGTGGTATGGAGCAGATGTTTTGTGCTCCAATGAGTTTGGCTGCAAAAGTCTGCACTGAGCAAAGGTAAACTAAGATTTGTTGTAGAAGCGACGAACATAAAAGAGGGTTTGTAAATCTCATTTTGGGTGTGGTGGTGTTTGAGCACCAACTTGGTCAAAAAAGAGTATGCAGGTGTATTTAAAAACCAGGGATTTTGACCTTGATCCTTCTGCCTTCAAAAACCCTTTCTGAATTCTGCAATTACTATCTATAGAAGCCGATCCAAACCCCAGTATGTTTACAAGGCTGTGTTCATGGACTGTGGCAATTAATTAAACAGGACAGATATTGTTTAGCAATGATAACAATCCCCATATCTCCTTTTGTTAATCTGTAGGCAAGGGATTTGAACTAAATCTTGGTCTGTGTGGAGATCCTGAATTCACAGACCACATGTAGGGGAAGTACATGGGGATGAACAGGTTGGATTGTGATACTCTCAGCTTGAGCTGGGGTATAGAATAGCTTCTCAGCTTCCTCTTTCAGTTTGTTGTGTGCAGTCACCAATAAAGACTGGAGACAGGAGCTGATTAACCACTGAATTGTCATTTCTCTTAGGTTGAGAGATCAATGACCTAGGTTGCTGACAGATATTAAATTAGAAGCGCAGTGGGATTGTGTTCTGTGATCCCAACAATTGTGCCTCCTGCCATGCCACATTTGGTATGATCCCAAGCTCCTATTGCAGTGGCAAGTGGTGCTTTGAAGCTGGGAGTTCTGGTCAGCTGATTGGTGCTCCCAGCCATGGAAGCACTTGGAGCCCTTGGCGTCAATGGGCTCCCATGGCTGAGAGTCCTGATCAGCTGATGGGTGTTCTCAGTTGTGGGAGCCCTTGGGAGCTAAGGGCTCTAAGTGCTCCTGTAACTGGGATCTCCAATCAGCTGATGAGTGCTCCCAGCCTTGGGAGGCCCCAGAGCCCTTCAAGACTCTGGTGATGGTCATACATTCAATATATGCTACGATGCCACACAGTTAATGCACATTTTTTGTCTAATAAATTTGTGGCTTATTTCCCATTTTATCACGTCATTAATTGCATGGATGTTACCAAGATACTACTTAAGACACAATAAACTGGTTAAATGCATCTCAAGTGTAACATTTGCCAGGGGCTCTAGCGTATGATTTTGGGGAACTGTGGGATGCTGCTGCATATTTCTCTTGGGTAATTCCCCCTGTACTACTTTCATCTCTTCAGGATGGCTGTCTGCATCTGAGATCTGACAACATGGTCCAAATTGCTGATGTGTTTATGTTGCAGGATCACCTCTACATCTCCCCCAAGTTTTCAAAAAAGAGTGCCAGCAAAGTGTGTGCTAGCCCTTTTGCTAATGTGGTCTTTAGCAAGCGTACTTACTATAGATGTGATGGAATGTGGGACAGGTTGTCTTACCTATACCTCTATAGTTCTCAAAGGCACTATCATGGGGTTATAATTCCTCCTCCTTACCACTTTCCTGTTGTTACCTCTCATGGGATCCATGACAGTTTTTCCGTTTGTTTCTATAAAGATTCTTCAGTAAGTTCAGAAGCTGTCTTTTTCTAGTAGACAAATCTATAGTGCAACTTCTGGTTTTGATGTGTTTCCATCTGTCTCATAGGTGTCCTCATGGGTAAATTTAGGCCTAACAGAACCTTTTCAGTGGAAGTAGCCAATGTATAATTGGAAATAAGGGTGCCTGTACACTTTTGGGGACGCTGCTCCAATGCACTACTTCAAAATGATGGTGAGGGCATTTTAATTAAAACTTGAATAAATGCGCTTTAGTTAAAGCGCCCCCACTGCCAGTTTGAAGCAAGGGATGCTGAATATACAAGATGCTTTAGCCACTTTAATTTGAGGTGCTTTAATTAAAGCATCCCCACCAGCTGGGAGTGATGAGATGTGGAGCCACCAGGCACTCTGTGTATTTCCCCAACATCTCCCCGCTCCCTCAGCCCCCAACCAGCTTCCACCCCAGCCCTGCCTTGCAACCCCCCCAGACCCCTGCAAGCCCCACTTACCACTTCACAGGCTCCAGGAGGAAAGTGAGCCTGGCCTAAGCCTTGTGACTGACTAAAAGTTGCAGTCCCCACCCTTCCCCCTCTCTCTCCTCCTTCTCCTCCCCCTGCCCCTCCAGGCAGGGTTGGGGCTTTTCTGCCCTTTTTACAAAC
>NW_005841995.1:708697-717458 GCF_000455745.1 Alligator sinensis
CAGCCAACCTGTAGAGCTCTTTGCAAAAGTGGGAAATCCATGGGTTGCTCTGCTAAAAGAGAAACTCCATGTTTTCTCTGACAAAAACAGGAAATCCATGGTTTTGTCTGATTTTTTTCTGTGGGAAATGGAAAACCTGGATCTGATTACTATGTTATGAGACAATTTCTCTTTTTTTTTAGCCAACAGATATATAAGGAAATGTCCCAGGATGCCATTGAAACTGAACAGGGATGACAAAGATATGGCCCATGGGCTGGATCCAACCTGCAGAGCCATTTCACCTGGCTCAGGGGGTTCCCAGAAGGGCTTGGGAATTTGGGGCAAGTGATGGCTGCATTAATCTCTGCACTGCTGCTGCTGTTACTGCTGCTGCATCTCACCACTGCCAGATACAAATTCAGCCCACAAGGATGGATCCAGATCTAGGCCAGGGGTCAGGTCAAATCAGCACCTCTCATACAGATGCTACGAATCATATAGGATGCAGCAGCACCATGAGTGTGTGAAGTAATGCAGGTTCAAAAATACACACATGCCATAGAGATAATGACCAGTTAGTGATCTTCTAAAATATTCTGAGAGGATGACCTTTTAAAAACTATTTTAAAAACTATTTAAAAAAACTATTTTAAAAGAAGAGGAGAAATGAAGAACGAATGGAGCACCTAAATATCTAGCTGCTTTCTTTTTTTAAATTTTATCCCCTTTCCTTCTGTTCTCTGCTTTAAGAGTGAGTTAGTTACGTTTTTCTGGCATGTAAATCTTTTTTTTTTTCTTTTTCTTGCATGCATTTATGTCATCAAATCAGATCTTACCCAGGAGGTTGAGATGCAAAAAACAATGGGATCTATAACTCAGTGAAAGTTCAACTGCAAGTTTTTTCTCCTTTATGGGTTATTTTAATTCTTCTGATCTGGAATAGATCTTGAGTTTCAGTGGCAGGAAGGGACGCGTGTCACATTAGGTTGCATGTTGATTAATAACGCTTGGGTGATAGCACAGTTTCTCTGTTATGGCCCTGTTGTCCTGTCACGGAAAGAAAAGGAGCCATTCACAGCAACTGGAGAGGCTGGCTCCTTAGAATGCTTCCTCCCTCCCATCTTTTACTCTCTGCAGACTTTCAGCTTGTAGAAGAGGTTTACTTCATGTCCTTTCCCCTGCTGTCCTCATTTTTAGCAGTGTCAATACTTTTTGAGGCATCCAGGCTCCAGAGTTACTCCCTGAAAATTCCTAGTTGAGCTCTTAAAAATATTTAAGCTATAAGACACAACAGGCATTTCTGAGCAATTATTACACACCTTGTGGCAATAAAGGGCAATGGTCAAAGGACAATGGCCAGTAAGCAACCAAGGACAGCGTCGAATCTCCAAGAATGCACAGGCTGAATACTGCTATTAAGCAGTGTAATTATGGGAGGGGAAAAAGAAGTACTGGGGGTGATATAGAGCATAAGATTTACTGTGTGTCATAGAAATGAATAAATTGCCAACAGCTCCTCATAAGTTCCATTTGTGCATTTTACTAAACTCAGAAATCATAGCAGAAGTATATTTGCTTGATCAAAGCAATGATCTTTTAAAGATCTTCTACTTAGTGCACCTCAGCCAGATTGGTTTCCTAACCCAAAAGTTAAATTTGTAATAGAAAATATCTCATCTTTGATATAAGTGTCTACACCAGAGACGAATTTGGTCCATGAAGTGAATAATATAATTAGGGCTTTTTATCGTCTTAGTTTTGACGGATCATTGGAACATATACCCGCAGCACTGTTGAGGCGGGACAAAAATCCCTCTTACATTGAAGTCAATAGCAAAATTCCCACTGGTTGTAATGAAGCAGGACTAAAGGTTCTACTTATGACAAATTGTATGCATCATTCACATCAACAATGGGAATCACCTTCTTAGCACCTTTTAGGATTAGACTTAGAATTGTCACCCATCTTTTCCCTTAAACTAGCTACTTGTAACATCTATATACTAACTGTTGACAGGCACTGCTCTTTGGCATTAGATAAAATTGAGCCTCTTAAGTCCTTTCTCAGCTTTTTCATCCTTCTGTCTGTATAGCGTCACACTTCAAAGAAGTCAGAATAATTCAATTTGTGCTGAAAATATTGTTCTGTTTATAGAAGCATGTAGGTATGGATGTGGGTGTACAAAATATGAGTTTTCCAATTGACATGACTGGTAGCAAGATCCAGTCTAATGAACACATATCTTTGCTTTTCAAAAACGGGGCTCCTTGGTTCCCCTGAGTGCCCTTGCTTCATTCATCCTCAAGATTCTGCATTCTGCCTTTGTTCCTAGGAGCTAAGCACTGGAACATGCTCAGAGTCTCTCCAGTGCCTTCCCCTCTCTGTTCATAGGAGTTGCTGTTGGGTAGCAATCCCATTTGGAAGCTGAACATTCTGTATCTGCTGTATTTGTAGTCTTTGGTGGTACAGATGGGGTGAATCATAGAATAGACCACCAGCACCTCAGTGGGCATAAATCAGCATTGATTTCAGAAGGGCTACACCAAACTATGCTAGCTGAAGATTAGTGCAATACAGCATGCTGGTTCTGTCAGGAAAGTATCTGTGTGTGTGTTTAAGCATGTGACTTCAGTGAGACAGAAGATTGTGCTTAAGTGCTAAACTGAGGCTTGCACCCTAAGGAGAATGGAGCTATTCTTTCTATTCCTTCTCAAGTGTTTCAATAGACTGTAGTAATCAAAATGTTTACTATTATTATAGTACCCTATTGAACTACTTTTCCCAGCTGGAGCTCAGATATAGAAGATAAGGTTAATTGGGCTGTGTTTCAATGGGAGCATTTAGAACTTCTTCAGCCCTCTCAGGTATAGAACATGTTCCAAGCTGTTGTCATCTTTCACTTCACCCTTGAGCTATGTGAAATAAAAGACTCTAAACTGGCAAACATTATTCTAACATTTGTAACACTTGTATAAACTAATGCAGTTCCCTCCTCAACACCTCCCACTTCCCTGCATAAAGTGTAAATTCTTCACTGTAAGCTGATGTACAAAGGTCTGGTACAGATCACGTAACTTAGTCTTAATACAATGAACACTTTCTTTCTGTCCTACTGGAATCTACAGCACTTTTACTAGATGCGTCTTCAGAGCTAAAAGCTAGGGATGCATGCCATTGATTTATTGTTTCCATGATTTACATTTTCAGACTTACCTCAGAGGCATTCATGTTGCTTCAGAAAGGTGCAGGATATAGGTTCTGTATAAAGTATTCTTTTTGCAACTTTTTGACCTCTGAATTAAATGCTATATTTATTCACAAAGTAGCTGTGTTACCCCCCCACCCCTCCCCACTTACCTCCCTAAATTTTGCTGCCCTAAAACTGGGATGTGGCCATTATACACACCCTCTTGATCAGGGTTAAGAAAGTATCTTGCTCAAAATTAAAATACAAGTGGTAATTCTGTGTTTGAATATCTATCTGTGCCCTCTCCCCTCGTTGGTGGTCTTACTGATAGGAATGACTGCGGAGCAGAACTAATTCATCACATGGCACAGGTTTCCCACATTCTTCAACTAATTGTATCATTTGAGAGACATAGTATTTAAATTGTCTGTTCTTTTACAGAATTTTGGGGGAGGCCATTGTACAGATTTATTTATTTTTAAAAATTGAAGCATTCAGGAGCACGGTGATTACATGAGTACATTCATGATGTCCCTTTACGGACAACTCTGGTTTACCTTTCTCATTTGTATTGTCTTAGGAATGTACACAAAAGTTTGACCAGCAAGATTTGACCCTTGGATCAAGTAAAAAAAAAAAAAAGTTTGATTTGTACACCTGTTTAAAGCCTATATTTTGTCCCAGTCATGAAGGAAGAAAGACAAGACAAGTCACAAGGGTTATGGTTTAATTATACCACAATATTATTAAGTACTCTGGAAACACCACCTGCAATAAACTGTACAGTAAAATCATCACACTTGCCTTGACTGCTTCTTCTATTTGTCATAGATACCTCTAGCCCACCCCGCTTCCAAGCAGGCTGTAGCCTGCTGGTTACTAATGCTGCATTCTCTTCAATATGTGGGTTAAGGAGGTGCTACTGTTTCTGAAAGGACCAGGATTGGATGGCTGCTGCACAAAAACACCAACATATAACTTTCCTGCCCACTCCTCATCACTAGGTGAGTTCTCACATAAATAAAAGTTATTTTTCCAATGCTGGCCAAAAATATATCTGTTTCCTGATTAGGTGCCTCAAGTTCTTAAATGACTGTGGTAGCCGATATGAAACTTTAAAGCATAATTACTGATTTTCTCTAGTTCCTGTGCAAATTTAACCTGCTCCTGGTTCATGTCCTGTCTAACCCATGGAGACTTGGTGAGTCCTTATCAAACTCTGTGCTGCAGTTTTTTGGACCAAAAATAATCATCACCAGGAAGAATCCTGGATTTGCTCAGACTCCGTAGATGATTTCATCCTCTTACAAAATCTCAAATCATTTGCAATGAGGAGTGCAATAATCAGGTCAGATGGCTATGTTCTGGCAGCTGACAATTCTGAGAGGGATAACAACTGATCCCAGCATGTGAGTTTCTTCTCCTGGCATCTCTGACCCAGCTTGTTCTCAAGGCCTAGCTGTGAACCTTGCAGAAAACTGGTTGCCTGACCCCAGAACCAGGTTTTATGAAAGGGGGGAGGGGGAAGGTGCAGATGCAGTGAATGGTGTTTAGAGGTGCCTGCACCTCTACTCCTAGACTGCTTTCCTCCTCCCCCCCCGCCACTGGGGTGGGCAGACTGTGCCGCAGTAGCAACAGCTGGAGACTTAAGTCTCGAAGAAGGTAAGGATTCCCTCCCTCCCTTCCCGTCCATGCCCAGAGGCATATTCCTCCCCTTCCCCGCTACCAGTGTTTGGGTGGGTAAGGGGCGCTCCTATCCTATGCCAGCCAGGCTGCATGAGAACTACACTCATGGACTGTGGTGGCAGTGGGTGGGCACATTTCCTCTCCCAACGCCTGCCACTGAGCCTGCAGAGATCACCCAGGGGGAACAGGCAGGGAGGAGGAATGTGCTCTTCTGCCAGTTTCCTTCACCCCCACTGCTGTGGTCCCAGGCTGAGCCCAGCCCCCATGCAGTCAAGCTCGAGCAGGCAGGAGCTCCCTTCACCCCAGGACAGGGGAGACAATGGCAGAGGCAGGCTGGGTGGGGGAGGGGATGGGGGAGGAGGAATGGGGGTGGGCAAGAGGACATACCTTTGAGCACAGAGGGAAAGGTGGGGGTGGAATTCTTGCTTTCTTTGAGACTTAAGTCCCCTGCTGCTGCTCCTCTAGTATGGTCAGAAATCGGAGGTGTGGCTGCACCATTGCACTGCTATCTGACCCCACAACCACTTATGTTACCAATGCACAAGATCCAAACGTTACGGTATCTTGAGTGTCTCTGCACTACATGGTAGTCTGCAGTGTAGGCACACCCTTAGTTTGTATGGTCCTTATGCCCATTTATTTGCCTATGCAGAAGGATTATATGTGCTGCAAAATATGTAACTACGACTCTGCTTCCCTTTTTCAAGTTTCTGGGAAGTGTCAAATGGATAAATATGATCTGCTGGGGAAGAATCAACATGGGTTTTTTTAAAGGGAAATCCTGCCTCACCAGTCTGCTTCAATTCTTTGAAGGTGTTGACAAGCATGTGGACAAGGGGGATCCAGTTGACATTTAAAAAAAAAAAGCTTTCAACGAGGTCCCTCACCAAAGGCTTTTTAAACAAACTGCATTGCCACAAGATTAGAGAGAAGGTTTGTTCATGACTTGAGAGCTGGTTAAAGATAGGAAACAAAGCGTAGGGCTAAATGGTTGCTTTTCAAGATGGAAGGAGGTCAAAAGTGGAGTCCCACAGAGATTTGGGCTAGGCCCAGTTTTGTCCAGCATTTTCATCAATGACGTGGAAATGAGTGTGCACTGTTTAATCTTCTAGTCTGCACATGATACCAAATTATTCTGGGTAGTCAGATCCCAAACTGCAGAAAGATTTTGTCAAGCTAAGTGAGTGGGGAAAGAAGTAAAAGATGAACTTCAGTTTCAACAAGTGCAAGGTAATGCATGTGAGGAAAAATTACCTCAACACACAATTCTTGGCTTTGAACTAGCTGTTATGATTCAGGAAGGAGACAGTGTAGTTATAGATAGTTCTCTAAAAACATCAGCTTAATGTGCAGCAGCAATCAAAAGAAGTAAAAAAAATGTTGGGCATCATTAAGAAGGGAACTGAAAATAGAGAACATCATCATGCTACTATACAAATCCATGGTGCACCCACATCTTGAATACTGTATGCAGTTTTGGTCTCTGCATCTCTAAAAGGATGTAGCAGAATTGGAAAAGGTACAGGGGAAGGGCAACCAAAATGATCAGGGGTTTGGAGCAGTTAACATACCAGGAGAGACTAACAAGGCTTAGACCTCTTCAGTTTGGAAGGTGGGAGGTTGAGGGTGGACATGATGGAGGTCTATAAAATCATAAAGGGTGTGGATAAAGTGAAGAGGGAATTGTTGTTCACAAAGTCCCAGAATACTAGAACTAGGGGGCAACCGCTGAAATTAGTAGGAGCCAGGTTTAAAACTAGCAAGAGAAAGTAGTTTTTTATGCAACACATAGTTAACTCATGGAATTCATTGTCAGAGGAGGATGTAGAGGCAGATAGCATAGCCAGTTCAACAAAGGACTAGACAGATTCATGGATGGTAGATCTATTAGCAGCTGTTGAACACAATGGTTGGAGTTGCTTCCGGTGGCATGTCTAAATCAATAATGGTGGATGCAAGGGTGGGCAATCAAATAGGAGATAATACATTCTAGAGATATCTAGTTCAGTGCTCTCCCTCTAAAGCATACAGCCTTGCCATTGTCAGAATACTAGATGGACCATTGGTTTGACCCAGCGCGGCACTTTTTAATTTCTTACTTTTGCATTCGAGAGTTCATTATACATTCAATGGGATCATAATATTGCAGAGCAGAAGCAACATCATAGGATTTCAGTCCTCTTAAAGATTAGAAATCCAACAGAATTAACTACTCTCAGAAATTTTCAACATGGTGTTGCAGTCTTATAAGAATAGATGTTTTCTCCATGTTTTTGTCTACATCCTGGATCAGATTGGATTTCAGAGATTTTGACCCTTAATCTTTTCCCTGAAATTCAGTGGAATTCAAAGGCACATCTCCACTGGTCCAACTCTGTAGGCTTGTAACAAAAGGCCTGGTTGGAGGGGGAGAAAATGTGAGGTGTATTATTTGGCAGTGTTTATAGTTTCTACTCAGCATTGATTTTTAACAATGATATTGAACCTGATGGTGACTGGAGAGACTTGCCGTCATTGAAAGTTCTGGGTCTTAGAATAAAGGGGGACTTACTTTTATGCCAAGAATGAGGAAAACAGAAGTTGAAATGTTCTCTTGTCTCATATCCAGTAGCTTAATGTTTCCTTAAATGCATTATTAGGTGTAATTTAGGCTATGTGGAACAAGGAGGGATGTAGCATTACTGAGATGCAAGTCATGGAATACCAACTCTGTGGGTGCGTCTACACATGCATATCAATGCAATGCGATAAACTCTGGTGCTTATCGCACTGGCATTATTATTCTGGGAATGGCATTTGTGCCTGGGATCACAGCACATTGAGCCAGGTCTGAGCAGCCCTGGCTGGCAGGGGGCTCTGGGGGTCAGCCTGCCATCCTGGAGCTGCTCCCCATGGCTCAATGTGCTGCAGAGGGGCTGTCTGGGCCATGAGAGTGCTTCAGTGTGGGGCAAGCTGGCAGGCAGCCCCTTCACTAAAGCACCCTCATGCCCCAGCCAGCTGGGGCAGCATCTACATGTGTGCTGCTGCAGACTTTTTTACTCCTGCTATGATGTAAATTAGTTTACTCCAGCCTAATAGCAGTGCATGTGTAAATGCTGAGGTGTTTCATGAACAGCTGGTTAGTCTATTGTGTAGTAAGCATCTTGTATAGATGTTCCTGGTGAGTTGATTTTGCTGCCTGTGATGCTTTGATTTTATAAACTTCTATGTTGTGACCTGACTGAGGTGAGATTGAGAGGACATTTTTTAACACACCAGTGATGATGGAAAGACCTTGCTGAGCTTTTATCTTTCCTAATTTAACCTATTTTGTTTTCTTCACCATTTGCCCTAGCATCATAAATGTGTGTAATGCTTTAAAGGCAAATAAAATAATGAGTTTCCTGTTACACAAGGCTTAAAAGGCAAAACACATAGGGGCAAGGTGACAGACAAGCTGTTATAGGGAAGTTCATGGAGGGAAAAAAAGGATGAGCAGCCATTTGGCACCATAGGTTCTTGTATGAAACAAGACCTAAAAACTGTCACATTGTTGCTTCCTTATGACTGGTTTTTTTATACTGTGCCATTTATAAGTGTATCACAAAGTAAAGTGATGAAGGTTTCAGTAGAGCTAATAGGCTTCTGGACAAAAGCCTATTTTAAAGTGAGATTTATATAAGGGCAGGGATAGAGGGTTACACCCGAAATCACAAAGCTGGCTGAGGAAAAATGAATGGCATGAAAGAATACTTGAAGAGGGGAGTGAGAGAAGGAAGGGTAGAAAGATTGTTGAAAATGGGGTAGCAGCAAGATAGGACCATGAACACCCATGCAGGACTGGTGTGGGCAAGGCCCTAGGAACAGAAGTGCCATACTGGATCAGACCACAGGACCATCTAGCTCAGTATCCTGTATTTCACTGT
>NW_005841995.1:717468-723771 GCF_000455745.1 Alligator sinensis
GAAAGGGAAGAGAATATACGCAGCACCTGTCCTCTGCCCCTCTTCCTTTACAATATCCAGCATTCAGAGGCCTGGGAAGTCCTAATTTTCTGGTTGAGTGCCAAACTGTCATGTTTAACATCTATTGATAGGCTGATCCTGCATATTGTGTTTAATTTTCTTAACCTTGTTAAATTATCAGCCTCTACAGTATCTCATGACAATGAGTTTCACAAGTTAATTTTGTTTGTTTTAGAACTTAGTTTCACAGAATCATAGAAAATTAGAGTAGGAAGGGACCTCAGGAAGTCATCTAGTCCAACACCTGCTCAAAGTGGACCACCCCCAACTAAACCGGTCCAGCCAGGGCTTTGTCAAGACGGGCCTTAAAAACCTCCAAGAATGGAGATTCTTCCACCTCTCTAGGTAACCCATTCCAGTGCTTCACCATCCTCCTAGTGAGAAAATTCTTAATATCCAACCTAAACTTCCCCTGCTGCAACTTGAGACCTTTGCTTCTTGTTCTTCCTTTGGTATATTTCAAACCTGCTTCCCAATAATTTCACTGTATGTCCCCTAGTTCTAATTTTGTTAGAGAAAATAAATAGTAAATCCTTATTTACTTTCTCCACGACAATCATGATTTTATGGACCTCTGTCGTGTCATATATAAAGTAGAAGTGGATTCTAACCAAAATAATTCCCAGATTCAAACATCCCCCCAACTGTTGAGAAATTAAAAAATGCCTGATTGCTTAGTATCCGACTTGATATTTTGTTTAAGACCATAATCTATTTTGAAGTCTAACATGTTTGTTTGTTTATTTCCCATTCAAATTCAGCTCCAATTTTTGGTAATTTTGAAAATCCCATTATGTGCACACTTTTATCAGTAAACAGAATGGAATCCTTGTTCTACATAACTTGGCCTGAGGCATGTCTGGATTAAGGTAATTCCAGGTCCTAGGTGCCTCATGACAGAGCACTGACAAAGCCACACTGCCATGCCTTGTCCCCACCTGATGTAGAATGATATTCCTCTCCTTCAAGATAGCAGCATGAGCCCATTTCTTCCCCCAAGCAGCTGCATTTTGGATGAGTGGGACTGTTCTGCTGTACTTTTCATATTCTATCATATACTTAGTTTGCTGCCTGGATGGAAGATGATGAGACCCCTGAGAGCAGCAGATCCTGATGGCATGAACACAGCACTGAGTTGCATGGGGCAGCTAATTTCTCTCAGATCTATTTTTCTAGGCTCTCTGCATACACTAGCAAATGTCACTGCCTCAGTTACATTTTTCAACCTTCTCAAACGTGTCAGCTACAAGTATTTTTGAATGAAGGCAGAGCCTTTTGGTGTGGATTATAGAGCTTTGGGCCAGTTGTTTCTATAAATTTATGGAGCCTTGTACTGAGATGCAAAGATACAGATTATTTGTTCTGTAAAATATACTCAATGAACTAGTCAGTTAATGAGTTTTCACTGATTTTTGGGGCTGGATACACTTGCATTGAGTATTCTGAGTTTTAAATGGTTATTGGAAATCCTGATCCATTTAAAATTTTTCTTTTTTCATGAATTGCCACTCCCTCTACAATTATCGTGCAACTCAAAGTATAGGTGCAGGGTTACCCTTTACTTTAATTTGTCTCATTGCTCCAAGAGATCTGCAAGTTTCATGGACTGCGTGATGTGGTGGTTTAGCTGTTGCTGGAACAGCATTAGGTGATGGAATATCATAGACTTTAAGCAGCAGTGGGAGGGCAAGATTCAGCCCTCCTTTTGAAAGAAGTCATTTATTCCATGTTCTGGGAGCATGCTTGTTTTCTGGACCTTCTTGTGATGCACATCCTCTTGGGGCACATTTACTCAAGTAAGCCAATCTTCTGAAGAGGTGCTGCTCATTTTCACTAAAGACTGAAGATGGTCATTAGCAGGGGCCCTGGTTTTCTCTGTTTAAAAATTGCAAGTTCCCTGATAAAAATACAAATTCTCTGATTTTAAAAAACCCCCCAAATCCTGTGTTTTTCCATGATTAAATTGAAATGCCACTAATATATATAGGTATCAGATGAACACAATGTTTTATAGATATATTTACAATTTTAAAGCAATTTGGAAGCCAGCCAGTGCCTCAGTCACTATAATAAAATACATTCTAAATACCTATAAATGCCGGCATTTGGTTTTGGTTTTTTTATCACGGAGAATCAGAGCTCCCCCTACCGTCTTTGCTCACCAGGTTGTGGGTCCAGCTGCAACTGAACCCCCCCCAGCCCCTCCTGCTTTGTAGCTCTGAGCATCCCTGAAATCTGAGATGCTGGTACCCTGACCGTGCCATTGCCTCTCACTCCCAAGCCACAGCCCCCTGGCCATGCCAGTGCCCCTCACCCCCTACCCACAGTCCCCTACCCCCTGAGCTCTGCTGGATGGGGCCCCCAGCTGCCAGGGCTACAGGGCAAGGGACCTGGGCCTGCAGCCCCCAACCCCCAGAAGCACCTAAGTCGTGGCTACCACACGTGGGAGGTAGCAGCTGCTGCAATCAGAGTGGAGTGTGGAGCCCAGCTCCCCCCTCCCCCATGGGTGGCACAGCTGGAGTGGAGCCCTTGGGAGGGGAGGATGTGGGCTGCCCACTGTAGGCTCAGGGCTTTCTGCACTGCTGCCCTCCCTCCAGGGGCCTCTGTGGCCCAAGCAGGGGTGGGACAGTGTGGCGCAGAGCAGGGCAGGGAAGCTCAGTGCTGCTGTTGGGAGCCACGTACCACCATGGCAAGGTACCCCCTGCCTGCCTGGCAGCAGCAGGGGTGGCAGCATGGAGTTGTGCTCCCTGATGCTGCCACATGCACAGGGAATGCCTTGTCATGGCAACACAGGCCTCCTGGTAGTGGCAATGAGCCACCCTGCCCTGCCCTGCCCTGCTTTGCCCTCCCACACTGGGTCTTGCCTGCTGGGATGCAGAGGCCCTGGGGGGAGGTCAGCAGGGCAGGGAGCCCCAAGCCCAGAGCAGGCAGCCCACATCCGCCTCTGTGCACAAATCTGGGTGCCCCCCAGGAATACATGCAGTGGCAGGGCGCCAGGTGGACGAGCTTGCCCATGGCTCTGTCCCACTCCCCAGCTGGGCCCCGGCCCACAAGCCCCAGGCTTCATTC
Source organism: Alligator sinensis (assembly GCF_000455745.1). Lineage (NCBI taxonomy): Eukaryota > Metazoa > Chordata > Crocodylia > Alligatoridae > Alligator > Alligator sinensis. The sequence goes on from NW_005841995.1 coordinate 720,598, forward strand.
ACTGCCTCAGCTGGGCAGCACCCCAGCCTCAGCCTTGCCTATCTCCCTCCCTCCCTCCCTCATGATGGGGGCCTTGTTTCCCCCCTCCCTCCCTTCCCCAGACTTACTTGCGTGGAACTGCTCTCCACGCTGCCTGGCTATCGTGTGTGTGCACATGCATGTGGTGCCCCCTGCCTGATTGCCCTCGTCCTGCTTCCCCCAGCCCCTTCAAGGCTGGAACTCTGCCAGCCTGCAAGGGGAAACTTGCTTTCCCCCCCTTTTTTCTCCTTTAAAGGAGAAAATCTGCATTTTTCTCTTTAAAAAGAGAAAAATCCACGTTTTACTGAATTTTTCTGTAGCAAATAGAAAACCCAGATCCCTGTTCATGAGGCATTTCTATAACACCTATCACCAGCAGGCTGGGTTGTGACTTTGGGCAGGGGGTGAAGTGTTGGCTGCTCTGGGAGGCATCTCAGCTTGGAGGGAATAGTCAAACTCAGAGGTAGGTAACCTTTTCTGGCTGCAGGCTGGAATGATGCACCTGAAGTCAGAGGTAGATGAGCACTAGGACCTGGCCTCCACCACTGCTTGTCTCTATGGCATCATAGAGATTTATCCTGCAGTTGGTGCTTATCTCCATAAAGGCACAGGGAAAGGGACCACAGCTAACGCCCCCCCACTGGAAAATGCTGGTAAATTCATGGCCTGCATGTATTTGTTCTGCACATCTGGCCCATGGGCTTTGGTTGCCAACCCCTGCTTCAATTCTCAATCTCTTCTTTCCTTCATAGCTCCCAAAATAGGATTTTTTTGTTTCTGGACTATCCCAGCAGCAAACTATAGCACTCATGGGGCCAGCTGCTCCAGTATGGGTAATGAATGGGAGAGTGGTAGAATGAAAGTGTAGCTCTTTCCCCATCTACTGTCTGCCTTCCTGCTTTAGAGAAGTCAGCGGCTGTATGGCATACTCTTCCTCCTCAGCACCTGGATCCGAGGTGAGAGCACCCCATGTAGAACTGTAACTATGGATCCTTACTCCATGTGAACTAATGTATAAAGTTGATTCATAGCCCAGTGTATTCATAACAGTTCCAAATGACTCAACCATATAATACAACGTTAGATACAACAGATTAGTAAATTGGATGCCATCTCTAATGCTTCATTTTCAGTGGCAAATAATCATTTCTAAGTGATCATGTTCATCTTAATAATGTCCAGTCAGAAAGGACAGATAAAGTCCATCAGCTCCTATCAGTTGCCCTTTCCTCATCCTCGATAAGCCTTGTGGGATGATAACAATGCTAATTCCCAGCTTGTTGTGATTTATTGCAAAAATAAAACCACATGAGGACATGATTCTTACTTTGCAATGTATCCTGCAATTTGAGTTATCAGTAGTTATCACCATCCTGATTGTCTCAAGAAAATGAAAAGATCTTTTTAGGGCATAATGTCAGTTTATTTTATTTTGCTCTAACATCCTTCTGGCTGAAATGAATATCTAAAATCCATCAGACAGCAGTCACTTGTAATATTTTTGAATAAAGTCATTGAACTTAAGCTCCCATAAAACCTACATGGCAGTTTGTCTTTCTTTTAATATCGTTGTTGCATGTTAGCACTTTAAATGTAATGTTCTTTCTTGCAAGGCTTTTAGGTATTACTTTTCCAAAGGTGTTAGAAAGGTGAAAATGATAATTAAATCTTATCTCAAGTGTAATTTTATGATCATATAATACAATTCCCCATAACTATGGTTTTGAAATTGTTGTGGGCGATGAGCGAGTCTCTTGTGTATAACTGAGGAGAGAGTGCTAAAACGTGACTTTGTAGCCCAATTATTTTTATATCAGCATTTGAATAAATTTCTGGCTTTTAAAACATCTTTCATCTTTTTCACCTGTGTCATTAGGTAATTTAATAAAAAAGACCTTTATACTTAACCAACATTACGATGTGTCACAAATTGTCAAAAGGCAGGGAGTTTAAAATGACACACACCCCTATAACTTAGAGTGGGCATGAGTCCAGGCTGTAGCATCTTGACTTTTTTGTTATTACTGTAATTATAATAGGATATTTTTTCATACTTTTGGAGAATAAGTTATTAATTAAAATACTATTTAGGGGGGAACTGAACGTTTTTGAATTCAGTCCAAATTCAGCAAATAGTTTTGGCCAAAGAAAGCAGAAGAAAACATTTCAGAAAAGTTGAAACAAATGGCTTGAGACTTGCAAAGTGAAACTTTTTTTCTGTTTCTAAACACTAACCTTCCTTGTTTAAAAAAAAAAAAAGTTGCCAAATTTTAATGAATAGAAATTAAAAATGAAATATTTCATTCGACATGAAACATGCTTTTGGGGGGTTTATTCATTTTGCCAAGAAAGCTAGAAATAAGATACAGTTTCAGGTCAAACTGGAACAGTTTGGTTCTGCCCACCTGCCTTCTCCCACCCACACTCCTCCTTCCTTGAGTTTGGAAACCTGTAGCTACAACTGGAGGGTTAGATTGTAAAAACACAAGTACAGGGAGGTGATGGTATTCAGAAGGGCATTAATCCTGCAGAAGCTTTTCACAACATGGACTCTTCTTCAGCTCTCAGGTCCCTGGGAATACTGGAGGACACCCTGTCCTCCCCCCCTGCCCTTTTGAAAAAGTATGGCTTACATTTCACTCCCCATCTACACCAATCTAACGTCAGAGGCCAGTACGAAGCGTGCAAGCATGTCTGGAAGGGAGAGGTGAATTCATTCCTGTGTGGATCTCCATAGGATGTCAGTGCTAGTCTTGAGCAGGCATGGATGAATTTTTGCACCAGACATAAAGACTTAGATCTGCTATTACATTTAGAGCAAATCAATGCTTGGGTATATGTAGAATTTCTGATTTTTAGTGAAAATTATTTTTCTTTCTATCCTTTTCTTTTAGATGATTTTATGGTTCTTTAACTTTCAAAATGCTTTACAAACCTCAATTACATTTTTAGAAATGAATACCACAGAATTTAACATGATCTTCTTAAGTCTCCTATTAAGTGGATATTTAGGCAGTTAGATTTTGCATGTATTTGGCTGGGCTTTTTTTCTTCCTTTCTCAACTGTGCAACACTAATTGCAAATGACTTCTCACTGACAGTAGTGGGAGTTACACTTTCATAAGGAGAGAAGAGTGGATTACCACTTTCTTTCCC
>NW_005841995.1:723802-732862 GCF_000455745.1 Alligator sinensis
CAGACTTTCTCGTTGTCATATATAATATAAAAACTACCTCACTATATCTATGACATCTAGAAAGTCTCTAGTATTATAATAAGTATAATTGTATTTCTATATATTTTGTGTGGGTGTGTTGATTATATATAATAAATAGAAAATATAATTGCTATTTTAAAGCTCAGTGAGGACTTGATCCAAAGCCCGCTGAAGTCAGTGGAAGCTTTTTTATAGCTGCAATGCAGTTTGGATCTGGATCTGGTCCTTGGATTGCTTTGTGAGGTAATTTTCTCATTTTTGCAGCTGTCCTTGGGGGCATTCATGAAGAACTGTCTCATAGTACAGTACAGAACACAATATTGATTATCAAGCAGGACTTCTGCAAAATTTCAGGCAGGAGGGGGTGGAGGATTCTGCTTAATAATCAATAGCACAATATGGCACTATATCAAGGAATTGGCTTTTTAACAAACATTTTTAAAGCAACAAAGGACACTTGATATTTTTCATTTAAAGGGCAAACTCCCCCTTAATCTCAAGATTCCAAGAAAAACACTGTAATGTCCTGGAAAACTATGCTAAAAATCCAAGTCATGCTTTTTTTTCCTGTTCTTTTTTGCCACAGAACATGCAGAATATTTGCCTTTCTAAATTAAAACAACTCTATAATCCGATGTAATATATATAAATATATTTCCTTTTTGAAATAGAGCTGCTCATTATCATTATGTAGTAATATTTTTGAAAGAAAGTCTTCAAAAAAAAATCGCTGTTTGAAATGAATGAGGGGAGAGCTATTTTCTGTTCCACTTTTCTAACTTTGCAATGATGTAAATATCCTGTGTCACCCATCTTTTTTAAAATTGGTCTAAACTTATCTGTGTCAGTGTTTAAGATCTTAGAAATTATTTCTTATTTCTTCTTTTAGTGTCCACAAGAAGGAAGGTTTATGGTGGAATGACTAGGTCAGAGGATAACTGGGGGGGAATGTGAACTGATCACATTCACTGGAGCAGGGGTGGCCAACCCATAACCTGTGTGCCTCAAGTAGCACATGCAGCCAGTTTATCTGGCATGAGGCAGATCTGGCAGAAAGCAAGGAGAACAGCACAAGTAAGTGAGAAGGGAGAGCAGAGAGCAATGGATCTGGCAGGAGGAAAATCCTAACGCACTCTGGGAGAGGGTGCGGTTTTCTTTGTGGCATGCTGGCCAAAGCAGTTAGATGTTAATTATTAACAGTGGATTGGGTCTAATTTAGCAGTAACTTAAATCCTATAAGAGACAGATCTCATATTTAATTACACTAGTAAACATTTATGGTAAATTTAATCTCCTTAATGGCTTCTGTTGAGCTTCTAGAGATTTTTCACTCAAATGCATTCAGTCAGACCCCTATAGCTGAGTGGAGTCTTACTTTGCCCGGGTTGGTTTTCACAACAGAAATTGGTCATTTAACTTGAATGGGATGCCACAGCCCTGATCTTAAATTTACCTGCTAAATTATAAAAATGGTAATATGAGCAAGCAAAGTGCAAATATTTAAATATTTTCCCAAATTATAAAAAAGTACTGAAATTTTGAAGCTAACCTTTTAATTTTTACAATATTGTTTTTTTAGTTTAGTTAGTACAAGATATAATAGAAGTATTACTGATTTCCTTACCCATACAATTCATATAGTCTTCAAAATTACTACTTCACCTGCGAACACACACCCACATGCCTGAATGAACACCCATTCACCTGCCCACCCACACACATGTACCATCTTTTGCTTCCTCCATCACCCATCTTTAAAAATTGTGGTAATAAAGGTAAGATAAAGGACCCTAATCAAAGTGCTTTTTTGGTATCAAATTATCTTTGTAAATAAAGTCGCTGAAGCATAAAATGGAACATTATAGTCAATGAATACCTGTGGCAAAAAACGTTATGTATTTGTAGGAACCAACCAGAAGGTGTTGATCTGATGGCCTGCTTAGAGAAGAACGGTTTGGGTGTGATATAAGTTTTGACCAGGGACATATCTCGCAAATTGTTGGCCCACTCTATGTCCATATGGGCATGTCTCATTTTCAGAAACTCAAATGTTTATTAAATAGTATAGATACTTGTGTGTACATGCATGAATGCACATCCATATTTGTTCATATTGTTTTCAAAACATTAAATGTATAAAGCTTTGTAGAAGTCTTAGTGGTAATGCTATAGTTATCACTGGACTGACCTTTTTCATCTAAAGCAGGATTAAACTTCCTCAGTGTCACATGAAAGTAAAGTAAAATGAGTATCGTTCAGGGGCCAAGCATCCTCATGCCCCCCCTCCCCTTTTTTTTTCATAATACGGGCCTGATCCTGTTCATCCTTGTGTCAATGAGGTGACATGGGGATCTGACTGGAGGCAACTGCTTGCAGTACCAAAGCAATCATTATTCATTCATTTCCAGAAAACAATTAAGATTCATTTAGTTTTAAACTTTGGCACAGGTGGCTTAATATTTCAATCTTAATCTTGGCATTTTGCTCAAATGTACATTGCCATCTCATGGGGTACTTTCATAACAGAGGTATTCTCTTTCTTTATTTGCCCTAGCTGCTTTGTATAGGATGGATATGTTAACACTAGCACTGTACTGTTAATGCTGATTGTCTACTACAACATGCATTTCCAGTTTCTCCAAATCACTCCCTCTTTCCCCAGCTCTGATGAAAGAATGGCTGAGATAATTCACTGCCAGACATGCTTTACTGGTTTGAGGCAAGGATGGATTATCTTAACCTTACTCGGATAGGAATGAGGTACAGCTGATCAAAGACAGTCAAAGAAAGTCTGTAACTGGAAGCGTGCGTGGTGTACAGTTATGTATGGGGGCTGAGTGAGGCCTTGTTTTGTAAGTGTGGGATCTGCAGGTGTGTTTGGGTATTTGTGGGAAAGGAAGTGGATCAAATTTCGTAGGAATGCTACTGTCATCTTACCCAGTCACTTCTTTATTTAATTTCCTTGAGAAATTCATTTCAGTAACTCTAGTTATAAGTTAAAAGTATATTTTTTTCCCCTGAGGGAAATGCCCACGGATTCCATACTGCATGCAGCGTGCTCATGTGATGAGGCTTTTCACTCGGCATCATAGGCTCTCTCTGTGAGATCTGGTAGTGGAAGTCAGTTCTGGTCCAGCTGCAGTTTTGCTGAGAATAGGGGCTCTGTAAGGCAGAGCTTGGGCTCCCTCAGTGGGGTGATGCTGTGGTATTTCCGAACTCCAGAGCTCCAGGACCGCCTTGCTCTTCAGGTCCTTATTACCAACCCCCCTCCCCAAGCCTAACATGTGAGCTTACTTAGCATATATGAGAGGGTCAGTTTTGATAACTGTGATTCTAACAACATAGATAGGTGCATGACGTAGATGCTTGTGGGGCATACCCCACATATTGTATAGTCTCCAGGACTGTCCAACTGGTAGCCTACAGGCTGCATCTGGTCCACGGGGGGTTAAAGTGTGACCCATGGACTTCTGCCTGGTTGTCACTCCCCCCATTGCTCCCTCTATTGCAGTGGGGTCAGCTTGGGTCTCTCACGCAGACAGCATGGTGGGGGGCCTGGTGAGCTCGGTAACCATGTGGCAGTGTTGGTGGGTGGGGAATGGAGGACTTGGATGGGAGCCTGAACTACTCGCCCAGCAGCAGTGAGAGGGGGAAGGGATTTGCCCATGCCATGGTGGTAGCATGGGGCTCATGTGGCAGCAGCAGTAAGGGTCTCCCACTTCTTGTACAGTGTGGGGGTGGTACATAACGTAGCCCCTAAGGCTGGCAGCTTGCCTAGCATGTGATCTGGGGCTAGCGACCTGTGGGACATGCAACCCGTAGCTGCTCTGAAGTTGAACAGCCCTAATTTAGCCTATTAATTCATATAAAACTGTATAATCTCATTGTAACAACCCTCTGCCTTTTACAATCTGAACAGCAGAAACCTATTTTTTTCGTTATTATGAAGCAGCAAACTAACTAACCCTGTCATAGCAAACACCCTCTATTAATAAACTTTTCTCCCAGTCCTATGGGTGTTTGTTCTAATGAAGTTATTTCTAAGATACAAGTAAAACATCCTTTTGCTTCATCCTCATAAAGGATGGATGAATTGGATGGGTGTCATTCGTTTTTTTTTAAGGGGTTGGTCAATCTTCCTGACAAATTTTCAAGTATCATTTATATATGCACGCACATTTTATATAAAGATAGTTTTATGCTTGTTTAAAAATCACTTCCTTTTTTTTTTCAAGGCCGTAAATGCTTTCTTTTTCCTTATCAATAGCTGTACAAAAGAAGGGAATTTATATTTAATAAGGGCTTGTCTCTTGGTGTTTACAAATTCTTGCATGACGAGCCTACAGCACCAGCTCATGAAGACATTTATACACTAATAGGATTTACCTTTACAAATATCTGAAAACCTTTTAAAGGAGAGATTAAATTGTTTAGCTCAATATTTAATCTGTTACTTCCTCTTTAAAGATGCCCAGTGGAATTTGTCATACACTGAGCTGATACACATAATATTGATCAGTCATAAACATAAAACAGAGAAATCTCAGGAAGTCCTGCACAATCCTTTTCTTTTTAATTAAATTTTGATCTGAACTGCTTTTGATTAATTTTCTTATTTGTAAGTATGTGAATTCTGGGGGCCAGCAAGTTTCTTAAGTTGCCTGGCATTGGTCTCTGGTGAGTGGCTTAGCTCAAGAACAGTATGATTGCATTTTTATGGTTTTCAGATATTTAATAGCTTCTTCCTGTCATTTTCTGAATGAGTGAATAAGGTTTAGCCCTCTGGGAGCCAGCACAGCATTGGTGAGTGGAGAAAATGACTCGGATCTGTGTACTTGACTGATTGCCTTAGTCTTAATTGTTCTCTTAATTAGCTGCAGTAGCAACTGCATCTGGGGAGAGATCACGGTATTGGTAAACAGCTCCACCTTGGAGCTCTGTGTAATGCCTTTTGGAAGCATGACAATGAGCTCTGAACACTCTTGTATCTCCACTGAGACGGAAACCTGCCAAATCGTCAGCCCCAAAAGCTTTTGGTCTCATCGTGTGATCTGTCACTCTCTGGTCCACAAGACGCAGGCCTCCAACTGTTTGTTCTTAAACAAATTAAGCCTTTTAAGCCAAAAGCCAGTTTTATGGAGAAGAATTGAAGAAGCTGAAAACAAAAAGGGGGTAGTGGATGGTTTAAAACTTGAGGCATTTCCCAGATTAAAAATGGGATGCAGATGGACCCTTGTGAATAAGTGAGGAATTCGAAATGACATTTTATTCTATGGTGGAGTCCTGAGAAAATAAAGATTAAAAAAAAAATGCATCAGTGTTCAGTCCTAAAAGTAGATCAGACTGAGGCTGACCTAGTGGAAAGTATCTCAGGTTATCTATGATGTATGTGGATTTAGGATCTCTGTTTGCTCAATGATGCTGGAGAACAGACTAGAGCCATGTAATCCCTAACCCCTTTCTAGCTAGGAAGGTTCTGGGAGGGTTGGAATGAGCATGGTTTTGATTAGAGCTACTTCTAGATTTGGTATTGCAGGAAAACAAAAGAGCTGATGACATTTGCCAGATCCAGACTAAACCTAGCCCTGCTATTTTTTTTTTAAATGTATCTCTGGTTGAAGCAATTCCAAACCCGAAATGGTTTGTCAACTCATTTGAGTTATTTTTATTTCTAGTTATTATTGTGTGGATCATTTTTAGCTCTTTTTCTACAGTTGCGAAGAAGTGCAGCACCTTGAATGAAAAACCTGAGTCAGAAAGTCTCCCCTCTTCCACTGATTTGTTTTGTGGCATTGAGTAAGCCACTACAGCCCACATTTTTTTTTTTTTTAGAGCCATTCGCTAACTGAGCTGTTGAGTGCCTTACATGAAACAAACCATCTGGTTTATGGAGTGGGATGAGAGAGCCCTCTGTAGCCCTCAGCCATTCACCAAACACCTTTACCTGATTCACTATACTACCTGAGCACCAGGGCTAGGGACAGACATTGCACATAAACTGGTTTAAGTGATCAGAAACTGGTTTAAACCTGTAACAGAACAGATGTTCAGTGCACATAAACCGGTTTGAAAATGGCTGTAACCGGGTTGAGATAAACCTGGTTGAATGTAGTATCAGACTTAACTGACTGGGGTCAAACCAGTTTATGCAATGTCTGTCTCAGACCCCTTGCTGGTTTAAGATAAACCAGACACCCCCAGTGCCCCAGCATGCTCTCTGGGCTGGGTGGGGCTCTCTGCTTCACAGCAGGGCTGGCCCCTCCCCTCTGCTCCCTGGGCAGAGCTCCCCTGGCACAGACTTGCAGACACAGCAGGGTTTGCTGGCTTCCTCATGCTCCCTTCCTGCTCCCCTCTCACCACTTGCTGCTGAAGCAGGGATCTCTTCCTCACCTCTCCCACAGCACAGACCATAGCTTGCATGTGGTATACTAGCTAGTGCTGTATAAGACTCTGGCAGAGACTGCAGACGCAGCGGGGACTGCTGGCTTCCCCCTGCCCTACCCACCTCGCTGCTCGAGCAGGAAATCCGCTCCGTCCCATCTCCCACAGCACATACCCCAGCCCCATGGACCCTAGGCATGTGGTGTGCTAGCTAATGCTGAGAGATGTCTGTGTGTGTCTCTCCAATTTCATTGGGACAAGCAGGCAGGCAGACAGACAGGGCTTTTGGAGCTAATTAACAGGTCACCCCCGGTAAGCTGTTTAAGAACAGTTTGAAGTAATGGGAGAGAGGCTATTGGATGATAAAGACTTATCAGCTCTGGGCTACCTTGCTCATTTGTCAGTTTGCTGCAGCCAGTCTGACAAGCAGGGAGGGAGATTAAAAAGCTCTGTATCATCAACAGATGTATGCACTGCACACCCCCACTTGCCTCAAAGTGCCAGCAAGGGTCTGGGGGCTGACAACTCTTCCACCACTGGAGCAGCCAGTGGGGAAAAGCCTGGGATGGTGCAGGCAGATGTCCCTAATGAGAAAGTTTTGCCAGGGCCTGGCCACACCCCCCTCAGATCAACTTTGTGCTGGGGAAGGGAGGGCTGCTCTATTCAGGCATGTACCTGAATTTCCTCAGTCCAGAGAGAATGCCTGTCTAGTTTCCAACCGGTTCAGCCTAGCCAGGTTAGACTAACCTGCAAAGATTTAATCAATTTAAGGCTCAGGCTTCTTGACTGACTGTCCCTAACCCAAGTGTCTGACTCAGTGCCTGCTGATTATTTCCATTGACTTCAGTGGATTGGTTCTAGGGGGAGACAAAGGAAGAGAGTTTGGGATTATTGAATTAAATATTACAATAGTCCAGAATCACCAGAGGGTATGTGGGCAAGCTTCTAGCATATCCTAAGTTCTGTAAATTATAGGTTCCTTGTTGGAAAGTTTTTTTCCCCCAGTTTTTTTATTTAGTTATTTTGTATAAGGGAGAGCTGGACAGATCCATTATGTGCAAATTTTTTGCTAGACACCACTTGAACACTGCCATACACCATATGCATGATCTTTGCGGTAGGAATCAGTAGTTTATTCTTTGTACTCCTTCCGTATTGTAGAGATTGAAGATCCAACTCTTTTGGAGTCCCATTTACTTTCAGGTTTCTCATTAGACAAAATATTCTGCATACCCTTTCCTTTATAACTGATTTCCCATACTTTTTTGCAGTATGCAGAAGTCTATTGCAATGTTATGCTTTTTCCTTCTTTCTTTCTATACTTAGCAAAATAGGAATGTTGGTAGAGTGTTGCTTTTGTTGCCCAATGAAAATCAATGTCGACAGGAAAATAATGATGATTAAACTCTTGTTATTGACACACCACAAATCATACCTATAATGCAGGAGTTATGTCTCTGTAACTTAGATGCCATCAGTAACAAATTTCAAGTTTCAAGGCATGTTTGGACTGCTTAGCATGCCCCTAAAGCCAGCAATTAGGTAGGGTAGATGGCTTTCAGCAGCCCTTAGCAGCCTAAAGCATATGCCCCAGAGCTGCACTAACACTCTCCTAAGGCAGAGAGCCTGAGAATGGCACTGGGGCATGGACCTGAATGGCTCAGAGCACATGCTAAGACTTGCCTAATCATTTGCTTTATGAGCACTTGGCCTGGGAGCAAGTAGACATCATGTATTTCTTTAGTGGCAATCCGGGCAGGCAGGTAGGGTCTACAGGTATAATGGCATGCATACATTAGCAAGTGACGGTGGATATTGCAGCTATTCTATTTACTGGTGGTGCGTTTTCTCTTGTGGCTGCAGAGACTAATGTTAGACTCAGAGGTCCTGCCAGAGTGATCACAGGTGGACATGGCACTAGGGGCTACTGTACTGACAGGCTGTTTCCTTCAGTCATGTTTCTGTTGTAATTCAAGAAACCATTTACTGTTGTGGTGTTGGACTCCATGATTGAGAAGGGAGCACCATTTTGTCCTGTCTCTTGCTAAAGCCCACAAAGGTTTGGGTCAATTCCAAAAGCTTTCATATCCTGCTTGCAGATGTCTTTGAAGTGCAGTTTCAGGCACCCTACTCTTCTCTTCCCGCCTTCAATTTACCCATACAGGATGTTATTCAGGATGTGCCTGTGCGGGCCGGGAGCGATCCGGGGCCCTTTTTTTGCGCCGTGGGCTGTGGCCAGCAGCCCGGATACGCTGGGTTGGAGAAAGCAGGCGACACGCTAAAATTAGGCACGGACGCTTAGTGGTTGATTCAAGATTGTTTACTTACACCGTAGATGGTCGCGGTGTAGGCTGGACAGTTTCCCAGGTAAAGCTCCGCTTAAATCCCTATGTTAAGGACTCGGACAAAACTCTGACTCACACGAAGTTGTCGAGGCTCCGTGGAACTTTTTGCGCGCAGGGAAGAGGGATACATCGAGGATTGCGCTTGGTGACGGGGAGAGGCTAGAGGCTGACCAGACCCCTGTTGCCTGCTTGAAATGCGCTGGGTCCAATAGGCTCCGCAGTGCTTAGAGATCTTCACACAGTGTGAAGTCTCCTCCTCCTGATGTTCGTGGAGTCCTCCAACTTGGGTGGAAACCACTCAAGCCTCTTATAG
>NW_005841995.1:733522-735303 GCF_000455745.1 Alligator sinensis
CTCTTCTAGATAACGGAAACCTAACTCATAGGCCAGTTGCCATTGGCCTGCGTCCCCTAAAATCCGAAGTTGCCGCTTATTGAGTCCAGAACGCTGCAGGAGAAATCCAAACATGTATCGCTCTTCTGGTGTTCTCTGTGGCAATGATGGAAGATCGGATTCATGATGTCCTGTGCCTTGAATCTCGGTCGGGTGTCGACGGTCCCGGTCAATAGATAATCTTGGCTCCATCAGGATACGCAGTCATGACAACTGACGAAGGAGTTTAAGCATGACTAACTGGTAAACTCCATGGACATGAGTTCCAGCCATGAGACTATAGCCTCGTCAGACTCCATTTCAGATTCTTTGTACAGCTGCTGTAACTCCGTCCAAGTACGAATGCGACTGGTGACGACATCTCGCTCATCAGTTACTTGGTTGATCGTGGCTGTAGGGCAAGCTGCTCTTTTAGGAGTTGATGTTATTACAGGCTGAACTACTGCTGCGGGAGTCACTGCTGCTGTTACTGCTTCAGGCAGGAGGGGCGGATGCACTCCTCCGCTTGACTCTCTCTTTCGTTGGCAGGACGGCATGGTTGGCAGAGGCGTCACCGCGTCGCCAGGCGGGGTCGCCGGAGACGACGCTGCGTCGATGAGCGGAGTCGCTGACCGAACTCTCGCGGGTTCCTCCGAAGCTCCACCCTTCTTTTCCGGTTCTTCCACTCGGTCTCCCTCTTGCTTGGCACCATCCTGGGCTGGCGTTTCAGGATCCCCTCTCTCAGCCGCTTCCTTGACCGCCTGAACAGCCATACGCAGCTGGGCCTTTAAACTTAAATTCTTATTCATTAAATCAGCAATTGTACGGAATATTGCACTCAATTCTCCCCCCTTGTCGTACCGTAGGGCCACCCTCTCATCTGCGGCGCATTCCTCCGTCTCCAGATCTTCGCAGAGCTCGGATGGAAGCTCGCGACCCCTTAATCTAGACGCCACCATGAAAGGGGAGAACCGGCCGATCGGCACCGGTTCTTCACTCTCCCAAGCATATCTTAGGCAACGGGCACACTCCCGGGTGAGGGTCGGGTTCACTGCGCCCGCCGGGTTGACTCTGGCGAGGGACATAGTATCGAGGGGCCTGAACAGGACCCACTCGTCAGTCATTATACACCCGAACGCCGCAGGGAGCAAATGCACTTCTCTCTCTCTCGGGGCTCCATCTTCGGATGCTCCATCTTCTCCCTTCAGCGATCATCTCTCACCTGTTCCGCCCGCCTGGTGGTAAGCGATATGCGCCTCCAGTTCCATAAAACCTTTCACTTGTCGTTTTTCACCGCGCCAAGGGCAGTTCTTAACTAATTCTAGCTCCAGCGTGCCTTCTCCTGATCCCATCCTCGTCGCCATGTGCGGTCAAGTGGCAAAGCCAGAAGGCCGGGCTGTGGCCAGCAGCCCGAAACAGCGGGCGGGTACATTTTGACCGACGGAGAGGAACTAGGCACCGAAGCGTATTGGTTGAACAAATAGATTGCTTTACTTACACCGCTGATGGTCACAGTGTAGGACGAAAACTGACTTGGATTACAGTTGCAAACAGGTACAGGGTTCATTAGGTCGGTCTGCAGAGGTTTTCGGGCAGAAGTATTCGGGCCGGCAGTCGTTGGTTTACGTCTAAATTTTGGGTCGGTGACAGGGAGTTGTTCTTGGTAGGTGATCAGTCCACCAAGTTGCCTCTGAGGTGTTCTCTGAGGTCTCCGATTTGCTAGGTCGGATGCTCAGAGGAGTTCTCCTTAAAGTTTCTCTCTC
>NW_005841995.1:735461-771219 GCF_000455745.1 Alligator sinensis
CGGGAACTTTTTCTAAACTGTAATTTTCCACTACTGTAGCATTTGGTTACTGGGTTCAGGCATAGCGGAATTTTCCTCCATGACCTAGTTACTGCCACCAGAATGATTGACAGCAAAACTATGCCATATGTATCGAACCCATGGAATTTTCCTCTGTGCTATGTCATTTCTCCTCTGGGCTATACCAATTCTCCTCTGTGCTATAGGCATCTAATTAATGGGTTCTGACAGTGCCCACTTTTCATCCTGCAGAGATGGCCAAGCCAGCATAAGTGCCACTGTTTGAGTAGTGCAGTGATGGTTGGCAGGTTGGCTTTGGTGATGACCTCTATATTGCTGATTATGTCTTGCTACTTGATGTCAGGGATACACAGTAAATAGCATAGGTAGAAGCTGTTTAGCTTCTTTTCTTGATATGCATATGTTTACCAAGTCTCACTGCTATACATATGGATACTGAGGACACAGACTTTGTACACAAGCAGCTTAGTTTTGATTGTGAGTCTTGTATTGTTCCAGACTTGTTTGGAGAGCTTACTGAAAGTGGTGGCTGCCTTTCCAATGTGCACATGGATAGGCTGTTGCTCACTGTGGATCCAAGGTAGCAGAACTTGTTTACTGCCTCAAGAAGTGCATAGCCAAAGCTGATAGATGCTGACTGGTCAACACCCTATCTTACAACCACACTCTTCTTGATGCTGATGGTCAATGCAGATATCCTGCAAGCATGGAAGAGGTGATTCATGAGCATTTGTAGCTGGCCTTCCTCATGGATGATGAGGTGGATCATCATCAGCAAAAAGGAGCTCCCTAATTAATATATGCATCATTTTTGTCTTCACCTTTTACGTGATAGATTGTAGAGTTTGCATCTGATCTTTTGTGAAGGTATATGCTTTCATCCAAGCCATCAAAAGTGTAGTGCAGCAGCATAGAGAAGATCCCAAAGCGTGTGAGCACCAAAACACAACCCTACTTCACTCCAGTCTACATCTCAAACCTGTCAGAGGTTGATCCGTCAAACTGAACTGTGGCCTGAATGTTTTTATGGAAGAAGCATATACTGAGTAATGCTGGGGGCATTCAATCTTTACCAGAACCTGGAACAAACCTGCTCTGCTGACAACGTTGAAGGCTTTTTTTAGGTTGATACAGTGACTTATTTTTGTTGCATTTTTCTTGAAGTTGGTGTAAAAAGAATATCATGTGCACTGTTGATCTTTCTGCTCTGAATCCACACTGTGATTCCAGGTAGATGCAGTCAACAAGTTGTTGCAAGTGTTTCAGGATGACTCTGGCAAAAGCCTTGCCTTGTGATGTTGAGGAAAGAGATGCCGCTATAGTTGTTGCAGTCACCCTTATCTCCCTTATTCTTGTAGAGAGTGACGATGTTACCATCACACATATCCTGGGGTACTTGATCTTCCTTTCAGCAGCAGACTAGGAGTTCATGAAGATGTGATAGCAGGCTAACTTTCCTGTGCTTGAGAACCTCATCTGGGATGTCACCCTCCCCCAGTGCCTTTCTGCTTGTTGGAGAGTCTATGGCCTTGCTAAATTTTTCAGCTGTAGGTTTTTTGTCTAGCTGTGCCAGTACACTTAGAGTTGGAAGATGATCCAGTGCCTCTTCTGAAATGAATGTTTCATGGGATTAAATTTCTAAATAATATTCAACCCAGCGTGACATCTACTTGTTCTTATCAGTGATTCTTACTTTTCCATCTCAAGACTTAATGGGGGTGACTTTAGTGACAGCTGGGCCAAGGGCTTTCTTCAGGCTTTCATACATAACTCACAGGTTTTCTGTGTCTGAGGGAAACTGTATCTCTTGAGATAGGTCAGTCCAATACTTTTTTGTGCAGTGTCTAGCTGCTTTCTGTACCATTGCCCTGGCATGCTTCAGCTTAGCCTTGGAATTTTCTGTTGGATTCTGGTTGTGTTGCACGTAGGCTGTGTTCTTAGCCTCAACTAGTGGTAGCATCTCTTCTGAGTCTGCCTCAAACCAGTCTATATTTAACAAGTTCTTTTTCCCAAATACTTCTGTAGCTGTGTCCTGGATGACTGTTCTTCGTCCATGCCAAGTTCCTTCAGCATTTGCAGTTGTTGCCTTTGTAGACATAGCTAATTCAAAGGTCCTTTGAAAGTTGAAGCACTTCCCTTGGGCTTTTAGGGTGTGTATGTTAATTTTTGACTGACTCTTGTGCTTGGCTCTATGCAGCTTCTTTGGTATCACTTTCATTTTGCTGACAGTAAGGAAGTGGTCTGTGTCACAACCTGCACTGGGCAGGTCTTTCCTCCTGGTGATCATGAGGTCTAATTGATTCCAGTGGCCAGATTGTGGATGATACTTTTTGATGCTTTTTGCTTGCAAAGTAGGTGTTAGTGATACACAGGTGGCTTAAGGTGCAGAGTTCAAAAATATGTTGGCCATTTTCATTCATTTTCCCTATGCCAAGATGTTACAGGCAGGTTGGCCAAAAGTAGTGATCCATGTCTACTTGAGCATTGAAGTCCCCTAGGAGGAGAAGCCTCTCGTTTGATAGTAGGTGCTCAATGACTTGGTGCAAAGCCTTGTAGATGTTATTTTTATCATCTAAACTTGCTTGTAAAGTTAGTACATAGGTGCTAGTGATGTTAACCAAAACATCAGTTGATGGTAGTCGGAGTGAGATGATGTGATCTGATGTTCCAATGGAGATCTTGATAGTTTTGACCAACCTGTTGCAGACTGCAAATCTGACCCTGTATAGTTGAGTATCTTCTGCACTCCTGCCTTCCCAGAACAAGATGTAGCCAGCTTCATGAATGGAGCCTGTGTTGGTCAATCTTATCTCTTGCAAGGATGCAATGTTGATATTAAGTTTTTTCAGCTCTCGACCAATCAGTCTAGTCTTCCAGACATTGTTCATCATCTATAAATTGTTATTTGTGCCAGGATACACGATTTTGGCATTCCAGCTTCCCAGCTGGAAGGTTTCAAAATTTCTTTTCTTGTTGCCTGGTACTTGATTTGCCATTTGTTTTTCAACTTTTGGCTTAGCCCCATGCACCAAAATAGGCAGGCAGACCCTGGTGGGGTAGGGACTACAGGTAAGTTCCCTGCTATCTACCATGAAGGTGTTAGAAGTGAGGCTGAACAAGGTTGAAGCATTTTGTATATGGGCCATATTGTATTTTTGCCACTGCTTTCATTCTCTAACAGAATTTGTATGCTACAGGGAGATTCTTAAATATTAAGGCGATAAACACTTCATATAATTATAGAAAATGAGGGTTGGAAGGGTCCTCAGGAGGACATCTAGCCCACCCCCCTGCTCAAAGCAGGATCATCCCAGCCAAGGCATTTTCTAGACAGGTCTTGAAAACCTCCAAGATAGACCTTTCTGGGTAACCTGTTTCAATACTTTGCTACACTCCTCATGGGAGAGGTTTTCCTAATATCTTACCTAAACTTCCCTTGCTGCAACTTGGGACCATTATTCCTTGTTCTGTCATCTGCCACCACTGAAAACAGTCCAGCTCCATCCTCTTTGGAACCACCCCTCAGGTAGTTGAAGGCTGTTATTAAATCCCTTCTCAGTCTTCTCTTCTCTAGACTAAATAATCCTTGTTGCCTCAGCCTCTCCTCAGAAATCATGGGTTCCAACCCCATAACCATTTTCATTGCCCTCTCTCTAATTTGTCTACATCACTTCTGTGGTGGGGGACCAAAACTGGACACAGTATTCCAGGTGTGGCCTTACCAGTGTCAAATAGAGGGGAAGAATCATTTCCCTCAATCTTCTGGCAACAAGGATACATGCAGATCTTTACTTGAAAGATGCCAGATTAAGAAACAAGCATGAACTTTTTTCTGGTGATCAATTGATTTGAGGACTTCCAGATGATTCATGTCACTTCTGTGGATGTGCATTTGCAGAATAGCTGGACAGTTTGGTATTTGCCTTCCCTGTAATGCAGAGTGCTGCCAGTAAGTTGTGAGAAGGTAAAAGCATGAATAGCTATTAACAATGGCAACAATGGCAATAGGGCAATTATGGCCCCTTGAAATCCATGGACATTTTCATCAGCTAAGATGGCGTCAGGGTTTCATTCAGTGTGTTACATTTCTTGTTTAGGGTAGGCAATACAGAGTTTATACTAGAATCCTGTGAGATTCATTGATTCTCTTTCCCTCTTTCATATTTTTCTTCTGAGAAAGGGAGAGGGGAAATAATGCCCAGGGTTCTGTGGAACATTATGTGGAAACAATGGCTTTAAGGTCAACTAGTCTTAGCAATGTATCAAATAGTGTGAAATCTAGTCTGTAATTCATATTAATCCAATTCTACTTATGACATAATAAGATTAAAGATCAAATATTAAGCCATGATTCAGCAGAGCATTAAATATGGGTTTATCCCAAATTACAAGAACAATACAATCCCTATCTAAGGAATAGTTTGAGTGGTCGATCCTATTCCACTCCTTAGCTTGCTAAACATAATGCTGCTCAGATTTGCTGAAACCCCTTAAAAATCATAAATGGGTCTATTTTGTGATGTTCCTTCATTTTAACTTTAGGACTAAAGAGTATCGACAGAGTCCTAAGTCGATAAGTGTTACCACTTATAGCAGTATCAAATGATACTGATACAAGCTGTGTCTGTTATGTCTGCATGCTCCTTCAGTGATACAAATGTAGCAAAATCTGGTTTTATTCAATGTTAAAGTAACAGCAATTTAGCTTACCTGTTCTGCTATAGGAATATGTAGATGTAACAATTGCACTGTAACAGCTGATGTGCACTTCTGAACAACAAATCATCCTCCCCTTTTGCAGTATTTAAGTTATGCATTTCCATAGCCTTGGTCAGAGAAGCTAGCGAGGAGGAAGTTGAACCTGTCCTCCTTCAGCACTAATGGTTTTCCAAGGACTGGAGCAACGTGGAACAGGATCTGACCTTGAGTGTTTTATGAATTGGGGCTACATTGAATTATAGCATTCTGTATGGAGGGTTGTATTCTCCTTGTGATGTGTTGGTGACCTACAAAGACTTGAAAGCAGGAGTGTCATGTTAAACTTGATGCCCATCATAGTATCCCTTCTGCTCCAAAACTCCCATCAAAGCTCCAGGGGAAGTATTGCCTGTGGGAAGCTGAGTCACATAATGAGCACAGAGTAAAAGAGCTGTTTTTTCAGCTTTGCAGTAGTTAATTTTGAAATTAGCAGAAATAGTAAAACCATGTTTTATTTGTATTAAATGTAATAAAATGTTGTAGGGAGCTGTGTGTGCTGCAGTCTAGTGTCAGCAGTGGTAGAATTTTAGCAAATAAAACTATCCTATGAAACAACCACCAATTATCTTGATGCTGAATAGAAGCATTTTAGTCTTTCAAGGCCTGCTTTACTGCTTTTAAATTCCCAGAGCACTACTTCTGTATGGCCAGACAAAGATCAACCTTCTAGTTGTTGGTGCTGCTGTTCTTTGAAAAATACAGGCATCTTTTAGCTAAAATAGTAGCTACCACAATCAGATATAGTCTGGAGCTTTCAAAGCAATGGGAATTGAGCACCTAACTCCCTTTTCCTCCTTTGACAAATCCAGTCCATAAATCATAGCAGTGTACAAATCCCAATTTATGACCCCTAGCAGTTACTTTTATACAGGTGTATAAATTACTGGATACTATAAAGTCACTCAAGTGACTATTTAGCCTTTTTCATGATGCAATAATAAAGGGGCACCCAGCAAACTTGACAAGTCTACCTATAACTGAGTACAACAAATGCTGTATTTTTATACAACATATAGTTACATAATTAACCTGTGGAACTTACTGCCACAAGATAGCATTGAAGTCCAACTAGAATGGCTAGACACTGGTAGATAATAAGGAAATATTAACTGTAGTTATATTAGATAGCATGAAATTATGTGGGATACAAATCACCTTATAACAAGTTATAAGGTAAACGCTTCCTGTCGGGGATTAGAATAAAGTTACTTTTAAAGGTGTCTTATTTCATAATTATCCTTTAGGGGCTACCTGTACCTTCCAATGAAATATCTGGTATGGGCTGTAGTTTAAGACAGCATATCAAGCTGAATGTGCCACTGATCTTATCTGCTGTTTTGTAATTTCTACATTCCTGTTAGAATAACCCAGTAGAATCAAGAGCAAAGTGGTATGCCAACAATTTTAATGGACATGCCATGGTTGGACACTTGTTGTCATTATAGCTGCATAGAGATATAGCAGTGTATGCTTTCATCTAATGGTGAAGATGGATGTAAGTTAAATTGGGATATCTGATACAGAATTTTTGGGTGTTTGGAATGCCTTTAATTGAGACTGGAGATATTTTTATACCCATCTTAAAATATGTTATAAAACATTTCCGCACCAACTTAAATTATTTATGTGATATAAATCTTTCTATTGGAAGATACCTCTTTGGCTGCTCACTCATGCATGATTACAAAGTAAATATATTCCTACTCAAGCCTATAAACCAAACCAAAACCCACATATTCAATCTGATCACAATTGTGCTTGTATAAAGCCAGATTACTTCACTTGACTTCAGTAGAGTTACTACATGTTTACACTGGAATGAATGATGTCATGTGAATGTCATTTTTAAAGCCTTATTGAAAATCTGTAGATGACTGAGTAGTATGGTCTAAATCCAGAATACTGTGAGCTGGAATATAGCTAACTACAGCTACTTCTGATTTACTGTTTTTGTTACAATACTATAGTTAGAGGTAATTTTAGATAAATCCAGGGGGTGGTTTAGCAAAGGTCAAATGACCCTTGTTGACCGTAGAATTTGATAACAACATCTAGGGTGCTCTGTTGCTAAAAATGAAAATTTTGTGTTTGAATAGAAAAGGTTTGTTGGTCAAATAATTGTATTAAAACAGAGTATATTAATAGTTAATACATGTTGGAATAAGAGGGAAACTGCTGCACAAGCCTCATTACTAACACTGCATATTGACAAACTATGATGTAGGCTCCAAAAATCAGAAGCGACTTAAAAATCATGAAAAAATGCAGTAATAAAAAAAAATATTTTGGCTCTTTCATTTTGCACATTTAATGGTCAGTCATGAATTTAAGTCATTCTCTAAAGCATTGTGGACCTAAAAACTGACTTTTAAAATTAAATGCTGATATTCTGAGAAGGCAGCATACTTTCAAGAGCTGGAGCTGTAAGAAAAATTCCTGATCTCATGAGACTTGTGCGAAAACTGTAAGAGTTGGTAACAGTGCAAGAGGAGGGAACCTAAATGCAAAGGTTGTGGGGAGATCTATGTATTCTCCTCCATACTGCAGTATTCCACTCTGGGTGAACTCTGTGATGGTGAGCAGAAGATGTGGAGGGAGCAAGATAGACCTGTTCTGCTTCCTTTCTTTAGAATAGGCTAGGAAAGGGCCCATAGTGACTTTTTCAGCCACTGTGTTAAAGTGTCCTCTGTTAAACAGCTTCATGTTACTATTTCCTCTTCTCCCAGGATAGATAAGGCATAACAATTGCTATTGTCAAAAGCCCACAGTGGAGTGAGATGGCCAGCGTTAGGTCCTTCTGCCATTGACTCCCCAACCTGCATAACCCATTTACAGCCAGGGAGCCTTTGGAACAAATCTAGAACAAGGCTCAAACTTGAACCTCTAGGCTAGGTACAGACAGTAAAAAGCCCAATGCTGAATTGATTTAATCCTCACAGGTTAGTCTAAACTGCATAGATTGAGCTGATAAGCAAGCGAACAGACATTCAGTTTTGATTCCAGAAATGCAGACACATGCCTGCAGTGGTGCAGGTCAGAACCTGGGGGGTGCTAGAGCACGCCTTCCTGCTCAGCTGGAGCAGGCAGCTTGGGCCAAGGCTGGGGGGGGGGGGGGGGGGGGGTGCAGCTTAGGGAGAGTTGCAAAGCATCCTGGAAGTAAACTTGAATCTGAAGGGGATCTGGGACAGAAGTCCAATAAACCTATTTAACCTAAATCAATTAAGTCTGATACTACATCCATCTAGGTTTATCTTAAACTGGTTTAGGCCATTTTGAAAGCATTTTGTGTGTGCTGAACTTCTGTTGTGTTTCAGATTCAAACCCATTACTTATACCAATTATTGTGTAATTTCTGTCCCTAGCCCTGGAGCCATTACAAGATGGCTTGACATTCTACCATTGTGTGGGTGAATGGGGAGGACAAATCCTGATCAGCTTTGTAGGTCTCATGAGGGATCATTCCCAGGTTACTTTCCATTCCCATTATTTTCCATCCCCATTATACTTGTCTTTTGGAGTCTCTCATATCTGCTTCCAGCTTCAGAAGTGTCCTGTGTTCTGCCTGGTGTTTTGCAAGGAATTCAAGTGTTGGCACAACATCCTTCGCTGCAATATCGACCTCAACCTTGGTGAACTTAGTAAGTTGGAATGGCTAACTTGTAAGGTTACAACATTTTGCTGAAACTGTTCCTAGGTACCCAACACAGAGGAATGAGGCACACTGAGGAGTTGGGGATCCCAGCACATGCCACTTTTTAAAGAGAGCATCATGTCCACTGCAACTGGAAAAGACTTGTATGTGTATATGTTTGCATGTGTGTGCTTGGTTGTGGGAGCCAGAAGTTATGTGTTGTTAATTTGGGAAGTGGCCACTACTGCATGAAAGTAGTGACCAGAACATTGGACACCTGGGTCACCATTTAGGATATCCGGGTGAAAACTGGATGGGTCACAACATTACTCCCTGGAGCTGTGGTCTAATTGATCCATCAGAAGGCAAGCACATTGTGTTTTCTCATTACTCCACCAATGGCATCAAAAAGGTACATTAAAATCTAGGGGACAGAACCTGGTAATTTTATTTTTTTTAAAAGGCATTTTTCCTTGACTTCTTTCTTGAAACTCAGGACAATTTTTTAACTGGAAAAATATTTGCCTTCCTGTACACTGACTGTAGGTAACATCACAGATAGTCTTGCATTTTCATTATGGCAGTCTTTTTGTGGATATTACCTGCAGTATATGATTCCCTCCCAAGCTGTGTTTCATGTTCACGTACAATCTGTTAAAATGCTAATGTTGGCTTAATGTTATTTACACGTCTATGTTACATGAGCCATCTAATTTATCGTGTAAGCTCCTGCTCTGTTTTGTACACTGCCAAACATGTTGCATTCAATACATAATGAATTATAGTCATCATCATTAAAGTCCTTCCTCTGATTGCTAAAATAATATTAAAGCAAGATGGAAACTTGTTCTTTAGGCAGTTTATACATTTGGCTGGAGTGAAAGATGTCACTTTTCAGCACAGTGGCTGCCTCTTTTGCATGTCTGAAAACACCAGTTTTCTTTAAAAGGTTTGGGTTATGTGTAACTGGTAATAACTGCTTCTTGTTATGTGTGCTTTCATGTGGTTGTGCTGAGCAGAGTGGAGGCAGTTTTCCTTTACTGGAACAACTAGCAGTGCACAAAAGCTTTTTTGCCAGTTTTCTAAACATTCAAACTTTACAGCATAAAATATTTGACAGGCTATTGGGTTCATGTTTTGCTTCAAAGCAATTGCTGGGGGAGAGTAGAGTAAAAACAGAGAGGGGACAATGGTGCCCCCCTCCCCAACAAAAATAGATGTGTAAAATGGAACAAAGTTAGGGAGGCAGTTGAGTGCGGGCAGCCAATAAAGAAGCAGAAGAGGGAGAAAGAGAGAAGCAGAAAATGGAAAGGGAAAATGTTAATGGAAAAGAAATAAACAGTATGTACCAGCCACCAATGCCTGTAAGTCAGTCTTGCTTCTGGAGAGTTCTTCTCTCCAGAATACATCGCATAATTTTCTGTTAGCCAGAAAATATTGTTAAATGTAATCCGACTGGGGGCAGAGGAAAAGCCTCTGAATCTAAATTATTGGGAAACAACTGCAAATTTGAGCTAGTTTTGAGGAGTATGTGAACTCAAAATTCATAACAGCTGTCCATTCATAATCATAATATGTTAGATTACCATATATGCTAATACTAATAATTAATCTCCTCCTCTTGATCTAAATTGAAGTTTTAGGGGCACATTGTTGACTTGCAAGACATCCAGGTGCTGAGAGTGCACTCTTTATTAAGTATGTCTTGAATTTAAAAAATCCTTATTTATATATTTTTCTGAAATCTGTTGTTCCCCTACTTGTGTTTATAAAGGTCTTTTCGTCAGGTGACAAGCTGCCTTTACAGAGAAAGAGTTAAACAATAAATATCAATGTACTGTTGTCAAGAGGCACACATTCATAAAACAGTGTTTCTTTGCTAATTCTCCATTATAGTGAACTTAAGTGTTAACTTTAAATGGAGAACATGCAAGATTACAAAGAGAAAAATGCCATTTTTCAATTGATGGTGGCCTTCTATGTAACCTGCTTGTTGCTGGTAACCTGAGCACCTTTCCTTAGTACTGAGTTGCTAATTTGCTGGAAGGACGGATCATCGTAATGTTCAAGTATCTTGCATACCTTAGTATATTTTATTCTCCTTCCTAAGGAGGGTCTTATCTTCATTTTATGCATGGTAACTCAGGTACAGAGAGAACAAGTGACTTGCCCAAGGTCACACATCAAGTCTGGGGTGCAGTAAGAACATTGATCACCCAAATCACAGACAAACAGAGTAAACACTTGGGTTTCCCTCCTCTCTGGGCTGATGGATAGGGCATGGAACTGGGAGTCAAAAGACCTGTCTTCAGTTGCCAAATGGGAGAAGTGGCTGACTTGGGAAGTCACATGGGCTAGGTACAGACATTCGAAAAGCCCTAGGTGGAATCAATCTAAGTTGCATAAATTGGGATGGTATAATCAAACTTCATGACGGCAGTAGCTGTGAGGGAGAGTTTGTAGAAGTTTGTTCAAGAATAAAAGGAACTGTTCCTGGAATGTTGTCTTCCCCCTTGCCTGAAAAAAGAGTAAATAGAGACAGATTTGGTCAAACCCGACTGTACTGTCACCTGGCATGGTAGAGCTGTTGTACTCATACCCAGTTATGGTCACATTTTTTGTGGCAACTAAAAGTCAGGTATCATTTTGCTTCTGAAATACCACAGATCTCTCTTTATGATAAAATGATTTAGATAGGATTATAGTTTAATCTAGCTCAGTCTCTTTCTGTCCTGCGCTTAACAACTTCTAATAAAACTATACTTTCTTCCTCATTTTCATTTACACCATAGCAAGAAAATTAGGTACAGTGTAATCCTTATAGTGATTAACCAGAAAAGGAACCTGAAGCGAAGGAGATTAGATCAGAGTAAGTCCATTACATACTATTTATTACTTAATTGTTTGCAGGGATTATGGAATACTCTCAGATTTATTCGTTATATTAAGTTACCTGCAAAATTCTTCAGTGAAGTCTTTCTGGTTTGCAGGCTGTTTGTGAATGCAGAGTGAAGGTTGAATATTGGCAGTTCATGTTTTTTATTGGTTAGTTTTTTTCATAAGAAAGCCCACAGTGGGTCAGACAAAAGGTTAGTCTAGTCCAGGATCCTCTCTCTCATGGTGGAAGAAAGTGGACATTAAAAAGGGGAAAGTATTTAAGCACGGCATATCCTGATTGATCCATCCCCTGCAGTTCTCCCCCTATACTTTGCAGCATTGGGAGGCTTTCCCTTTTAATCATTGTGACCAATGTCCATCCCGGGTACCCGTTTCCCTGATAGCCCCCCCCAATTCCTGCCTGCCACGACTTGATCTAAATACAATTTTTTGGTGGGGGAGGAACACTTGTTAGATACCGGTACCCCGGTAATGAACACGCGGGTCAGGTCTTAATTATAAGTGCTTTATTTAAGTTAGTCTGGCTCTCTTTCTCTTTAAACGTGAATCTCCTGGGGTCGCCACAGGGTTCTCAGTGTCTGCCGTCTGGGTGTAACGCAGTGCTACTGATTGGCTTGTTACTCAACAATCAGCAGCTAACAAGGCCGATATCGGGATTCCCCAGCTGCGGCTTGTGCCGGCTTGCGAAGCATGGCTTCATCAATTCCCTTTCCTTTCACTTTCTGGAGTCTCGGCTTCCCCTTCACCCTCCGGAGTGAGATCGCGGTTACAGGGGTTACCGGCAATGTCAGGGCTTCTTCGTCCTTTTCCCTCTCTGCCCCTTTCTTTCTCATCTCCCCCCTCATTCGGGGAATCCCCACACTGAGTCCTCGGAGCTGCGGGGGAGCTTCTGCGCCGCTGCTCCGTTTTAACTCGCCGCCGAGGCTGTCTTCTCTAGGTAGGACGTGATCCGGGGAAGGACATCTCCCTTCCCCTCAAAACTCCCAACTTTGTCTAGGAGTGTTGCCCCTTCTGATTCCTCTTTGCGAGTGCGTGCCTGAAGGCAACCTTGGGCAGTTTCCTCCCCCCTTTTATTTCCCTTTCGTGGCTCTGTATTGGCTGCCCTGGGGTTACTCATCGATTTCCCGGATGTCTTCATCTCCGGCAGCTGCTCCCTCATTTTAGAAACTGCGTCGCGGCCACGGCGCTGTTACAATCATCATGTTTAATGGACTTATCCTCAATACATTTGTCTAATACCCCTGTGAACCCAGTTTATATTATCCACTTCTACAACATCCTGGAGCAATGAGTTCCACAAGTTACTTATAAATTGTATGAAAAATGTTAGGCTGTACCCTGATTGCACTCTGTTGGTTAGCATGACTAATAATCCAAATTGTAAATTTGGCTAAACTGAATTAAATTTGAAATGAATGTTGCTATAGTTTGGCTTAAAATATATCAACATGAACATTTAAACATTTGAGTCATTTTTGTCTGAACACTCATGAAAATTAAATTTTAAGTTTGAATGTATGACTGACCGCTGAAATAAAATTTTCATGTGTACATTTGGTTGTGGATTGCCAGTGCAATCAAATCAGAACAAAAATGATTGCAAATAGGATCAGATTAAAACTCAGCTTTCAAACTTAAATGGATACTGTATTCATTGAGTTGTGTTTCCATAGTTCATTCAGTCCTATAAACATTATATGATGGACATCGTAAGAGTTAGCATGTTTCATTAGTTCCTAAACTAATGAAAATAATAAACTGGTATTGGGGTTACCAACATTTCCTTTATATTTATAGTAAAAGGTGTGCATGGTATGCAGTAAATGTGGGCCTTTTAATAGTAACTGTTCATACAGTGCAGTGGTAATTAACTTTAATGCTTTCATCCTTGAAGACAGCGATAGGCTTCACATATTTGGTTTTTTTTGTTTTCATAATAGCTCCCATACTAGCCTGGGCCTAACATAAATGCAGTACCTTTCTTAGTTTCATGGTGCTATTTGTGGTCACAAGTGTACTTTAGACAGGGTTAAGTAAACCCCTTGAATTTCAGATTCAGTTTGGGTGAGTATTCAGAGATCCAGATGATTCTCAGAACCGTTGGAGTTGCTCCCTGCCACCAACCTCTGCATTTTATCAGTACTTGCCTACAAGCACAGAATTTCCTTCCACTGCCATGCTTCGCCCAAGAACTTGTCTTTTCCTGTGTTGTGAACTTGGTCTTCTCTTCCACCCCCATCTCTTCCCCCCTCCCCGCAAATTTTAAAGGATTATTAGCTTCCCTATTATTAATGTTGGCAGGTTGTTGTTTTTTCTTTTTGGGGTTTTTTTTTTTTGGGGGGGGGGGGATTCTTAGGGCATTGTTACATATTAATTTTAGGTGGCACAGGGAACTCCAGGGTAGGTTTATCTTTGATCTGTGTTACCTAGCTGGTGTTACGCTAACACATGTCAACTCTAGGCTATAAGTTAGTGTAGCAGCCCACCTGCCCCCATCCTTCCCCTGGCCCAGATCAGGCCTGCTGCACACCCCACTTCCCTGGATTGGACCACTGCGTCCCACTGCCACCCACCCCTGCAAGATAGGGCCATCATCCCCCAATGCCCTCCTTCCCTCAGCAGCCCAGATCGGGTCTGCTACTCTGCCTGCCTGGATTGGGCTTGCTGTCCCCAGCCACCTCACACCCCAGACCCCCCCACCCTCACAACTCCTAGCTAACCTGTGCTGTCCCAGAGAAGCAGGCAGGGAAGGGGGGGCCTGCCTGCTGCCACTGCTGCTTTCTAGCTGAGCTCAGCCCAGAGAACAGTTGCAGCTCGGCAGCAGTGGTGGCTGGGTAGGTGCTGGCAGCTACAAGTGAGCCAGGAGAATACAGGGGTCATGGGTGAGCCATGGGCCAGGGGAGGACCATGGGCCAGGGGGGAGCCCCAGGGCTGGCAGGACAGGGGGAGCTTTAATGCGGAGATGGAGGCAAATGGAACCCAGAATGGGAGGGAAGGGGGTGGGGCAGGGGGATTCTGGCCTTTCAGTCCTTCGGACCTTTGCTTGCCAGGGGTAAGTTGCAGTTGTGCAGGGCAGGGACAGTCAGAGAAGGTTTTAGCCTGAATGTGTGACTGCTTTAAATTCGAGCTAATACTAACACTGACTACCACTTGGAGAAGCTTAAGTCTAATATGTAACAAGACCCATAATGTCCCTGCACCTTAGTCTGTGGGATTATGTCAATAATGTAGCATATGTTTTAAAAACTTCTGTAGAGAGAAACATGAAAATATGTGACCCCAAAACCATCACTCTGGAAGCCAAATATGAATAGAAATGAAAAGTTTATATCTTTTTTTAAACTTACATGGTTTTGGGGTCTCCAGTTCAGTAATTTTAAATGTCTGTGGTTGACAGTACTGCAGCTGACACATTTTTTCTTCCTAGCTCTTTGTGCTGAAGCTGATGTATTCACTTTTCCTTCTTCCTTTGGGGTGCCATGCCAACTACATAAAGTCCTGGGGGGAATTTTTCACTTGATTGTCTTATTAAGGATAAGTGAAGGAATATAATATTTATCAGGTAAAAACAAGGAGACATGATCAGTGCATCTACCTGTAAAGAGGCAGGGTTCATCCACAAACCCAAAGAACGTCTTATGATCTAAGAGCCTGTGGATTTGTCCATACAAGCGCTGACATTTGTTTCCCCTGGACAAATAATAGTAGTGTACCTTGAGCATTTATACATGTACATTTTTGTGCCCGGATGCGCTAGAGCATTTGAGCAACCTCCATTAATCAAGTCTGTCTCCTACGTGTTTTAGTTCAAAAGCACACTACTGCTGTTTTCTGCACGCTGACGTGCATTTCACCACTTATACAACTGCAAGTGATGCAGCACCAGGTGCTTTTCAAAGCGTCCAGTGCTGCAGCGCTTGCATGTGTAAAAATGCCCCTTGTGCTGCTGCTACTTGTCCCTGGGGGCTACCTGTGCCACAAACGCTCTGGTGTGTGGTGGGTTGCCCCAAATGGGGTAGGGAAGGCTGGGGCCAACAACTCTGCTGGTTCCAGCAGCCTTACCTGGAGTCCTGGGGCCCGGGAAGCTGCAGCTATGGTGCTTCTGCAGCTGGGAGCCTGACTGGCAGCCAGTGTATGGCTCCGGTCAGCCAGGCTCTGGCTTTGGGTGGTGCATACTGCTGCCATGTGCACCACCCTGCTTTTTTGACCCCAGGACCTCCCGGGGTCAAAAAACTCCACATTGCTACCTTGCAGCATGGGGGGGAATGCCTGAATGTACAGTGTGTGGCACTGCAGGCAGGTCTACGGCGCCACATGTTGCATGGTCATGGTTGTCTGAATGCAGCCTGTATGTTTCCCATTAGATTTTAGCAACTTATTGAAGATGCCTTCTAGTTCGGTGCTGCTGGATTTGTGTATCAAAACTGGAGCAGCTTGAACTGTGTGTTGCAAATTGTTTCTGCAGTAAAAGAAGCTCTTTTTGTTTATAAGTGAATTGTCTGCAAATTAATTTGCAGAGATACTCATTATTTACAGTTATTTAGTAGATATTTTGCACAAGCTATGAATTGTTCACAGATGGCTTAATTGCTCTGTTGGCTGTATGTAGTGTATAATTGGTGATGAAGCGTTTGCCTGCCTTATGATTGGATGACAAGCATATGAAGACATGGATACTGTCATAATGGATCAGGCCAGGGGCCCATCTGGTCCTGAATCCTGTTGGTAAAGGGGCCAGTAAGAGAAGTTTCTGAAAAAGGTGCAAAAATCCCTGCAGTAGGCACTTTTGCAGTAACTTGTTCTTAGGAGGAGTTTTCATAACCCTTATCAATTAGATTTTGGTGCTTGCCCTTAAACATAAGAGTTTATAGCCATTCCAAACATTTCTTAAGCTGACAAATGTGGCAATAGGTGTTTTTATTATCTGTGTAAATGTCCAGATCTTTTATTAATACCACAATCTCTTTCCTCAGGTGCATTTTGTGACAATAAATTCCACCAGTTATATGCTGTGTGGAAAAAATATGAATGAATGATAAATACTGACATGACCACCTTATGAAAATATATGTATTTTAGCAAAGAACATCCTTTCCCCAAACTTCTGTGCACATGCAAATACAGAATAATAAGGAAGGAACTTCTTCAAAATCCAGCAGCAGTTAGAAATTTGAAAAAATGTTTATAAACATTTTTTTTTTGATGGTTGATCAGCTCTAATAAAAAGAATAGGGAGCTGTAGAATTGGCTTTGTGTATGTGTGACCTGCTTAAGAAGGTCCTAGCAAGGCATCTGGGTAAGGACTGTGTGGGAAGGAGAAGGCAGAAAAGAATGCATATGAGAAAAGTCCTTTTGATTTAAACTTCTTCCCTTTGACCTTCATATTTTTATGGAAGAAACAAAATTAATTTATAAAGTTTATTATCTAGTCAAAGAACAGAGACAATAGAAGTGGTTTAGATTAGATTAGTCATTTTCAACTTTTCTTCATACAGTGGTGCTCACCAGCTAGCCACAGCTGCTTTCCCATTTACAAATACGGGTAAAGCAGGGTGGTCACGCCATTGTTGCACGTGTCTTTGACATGAACTCCTAGTTCATGACCTGCAGCTTGAGAACTTTAGGTGACTGTCACAATTTTAATTATTTGGATTGTGATAGTGACCAGGAATCAGTGCCAGTGTGAGTATGAGAGAGAACAAGAGGATTGAAAAGACAAGCAAGAAGGAACAAACCAGCTGCTTATTGTTTTGGAGGCATCACAGCAGAGAAGTGTTTTAAAGGGTGAGGATGGGGGAGTGGATATAGAAGTGTTTACAAGAAGAGCACCATAGAAGGAAACACAAAGCCACATGTTAGAAAATTTTACAAATGAACAACCAAGACTGGTGTTTGTGGAATGGAAGCAAAGCAGGTTGGCATCTCAAGCTTTGAATTCTGGAAGATCGCAAACAACCAACAGCAATTTGCTAAGCATCTCCAGGCTGAGTATTATGGGGGACAATGACCTCTTTAGTTGTGAGAACAATGTCATTCTGTGTTGGATTTTCATAAGCATAAGGTTCATTCACTTCTCAAACTTTGTAACTTTTACTTTTCACTGAAACGGGGTTGATCTGAAACCCAGATATTTTATACAGATCTAACTTGGAGAAAGGAAAGGGAAGGTGTGAAGCAGCACTTGGGTGTTTTGAAAATGGCTCTATGACCGGGAACTTGATCAGCCTTTTCCAAAACTGGGAGGAAAGATATTGCACAATTTTTCTATAGTATCTAAGCTTGAATCCATAATTTAATGCTGTTAATTTTTTTTGTTTGACATATACTGTTAAGTGTCATCTCCCACTTGGTTTCGGGAGACGATATAGTCAGTACCATAATAAAAATAACCACAATGGGCCAAATGCCAGTCTGGTTATAATCCCACTGCCTGAAGGCTAGCTAGGAATGACGCTGGCCCAGTGTTGTTTAAATATATTGCAGCTTCATTTCGGATTGTGATGGGTTATTTTTTCTGACTCATATTGTCTTTAGGGGGGAATTAATAATGTTAACATAATTTTATTAATTTGTACTTTATTTTAGAAATGATATTATCAGAAATCCTACTGAGACATCCCTTCCTCTTCCTTCTGAACACGTTTCCCCAGCTTCCCCCCTCCCTCTGTTCTCTTTTGTGTTTCCTCCCTGTAAGCTAAGTAAAAATGAAATAATAGTTAACATCATTTGATTGAACTTGTGCTCAAGTTCCCTTTATTATTCATGAGATCCTTCTACTTATTTTTCTTTTTAATTTACTGTAATAGTTTATTTACTATAGTGAACTAGATGCTGTGTTCCAGCTTGGGACTGTTAAGAAACCTGGCATGTTCTCAGACCATTGTTTCACTGTGGCTGAGATGAACATCATCAGTTTTTCCCCCCTCTGTTATTTATTAAGTCTTTTTTCCCTTCCTCCCTCCTTCTCAATATTTATATGTTGGGATTACCTCAATGGTGTTAACTAAATAGAAACTACATAAAGTAGCAATACACAAAACTACTTTTCACTCTGGGCTAGAGAGATGCTAAGAAAATAGACCCACATGTTGGCTTTATATATGTTTGATTATAATGTGTGTATACTATGTGTACATATAACAGTGTGCACGCAGATAATATCTGTATTTTCCAATAATCTTTGTTTTCTGTAAAAATAAATAATATAAACTAACATAAAACATAAAAAGGGCAAGTCAACAGCCCCGTGCTTAGGCACAATGGTGACATACTGAAGGAGTGTGTATATGCAATGGCAGCAAAATATTACAGGAAAGTGCATTAAACAACACATTTCTCAGTGAAACTGCCTATGCAAATCCCTACTATAGGTAAGAGGTGCTGTGTTTTGTGTGCACTTTTTAGGCAAATGTCATGCTGTTGGTGCTTATTGATCTTTAGACACTGTGAATAAAAATTAATGCAGTAACACAAATGCTATTTTTATTAATTAATGAATGTGAATATTGTTAATGCAAAAGTTAGATGGGTCCTCCTCTTCCATGCTGCTTCTTTTTGTAACATAGTTTTAAGGCTCGGATGGCAGCATCCTACAAAAATAAATGCATTCATGGATTTTCAGGGGCATGAGCAATATGGAATGGGATCCCAAATAGGTGCCCAAGTCCACTTGGTGCCTGATAGGTGAGGTAGGGTCTGAGCCAAATGGTGCAGATTAGGTGTTTAGTATGGTTAGAAGAAAGCATCTCTTGAAAAAAGCAGTATCCGCATGGCATTCTGTACTTAGGGCCTGGATTGGCCAGACTCAAAGTCTTTTGATGTACTTCTACAGGAAAATGGAAAGCATCTGGCTTTGGCAGCCCTCTCAGAGTAGTGTGAGTCCTTGGAAATAAAGAAGCTCCTAAAGGTGTTGAGGTGCTCTGAGGAAGAGGTTCGAAAGAACTGTATTGCCTCCAGGTTCCTTCTTGGCATAGAGAAGGTTCTACATATACATTCTACATTGGCTCCAATGTCAGGCTATTTGCATCAGGGTCATGGTGCATATATGACTTCTGTTTCCCTGGGACTCCCCTTTATTTAGCATGGAAGGGGCATTCAGTTCTATAACTGTCTTCTGTAACATTGTGGCTGTAAATAGACGTCATATTTGTCCCAGGAGAATGCCTTTTGTCCTGGTATCCTACAGATGTACGAGTCCATTGTCCTGCTTCAAGTCCCTCTGAAGGATGCTGGATAAAACATGCTAATAATTTTTCCAGGAATATGACAGTGTGCACCTGCAGGATTATTGTGGCTTATTTCCAGAGGTAAGCTGGCCAGGCTGTGTGCTCTCAATCACTATCTACTGTCAAAGTAGCAGCAACACAAATTGGAGGGACCCCACATGTAAATCACTTAGCCGCACCTGTTGTGATCCCAGTCAAATTCCCCGATGATCAGGCCTGCTGCAATTGAGATGTCTCTTTACAGACTATGTGACCCATTTTATCAACTGGCATTTCAACCCCACAGGTAGGGTCTTTCACATAAGGTCCTTGGTCTCTGGATGTGGTGTTTGCTGTGAAGGCTCTTGGTTTAGACAAAGATATATGGATTACAGGTTGTGAGGCAGAGTGGATCATATCTGAAACTACTTTGGGTATCTGATGGATCTGCCTGAATCAGCACTAACAGCCATAAATATAAATCACATTTTTTCCAGATGTAGTCCAAAAACTTTTCTATCTCCTCAGACCCTGCTTCCTTTGTAGGTGTTCTTAAAGATCTTAATTCTTCCCCTCTAGATATCTCCAGCCACGTGGAAAACAAAGAGATAGAAATGAAGGTAAATGAAGCTCTCATGGGTTTTGTGAGGACTCAATGTTCATTCAAGATTAAGTGTGAAGGCATCATTAAGAAAAAAACACATGCGAGAGACCAGAGTCAACACTCTTGCCAATTCATAGGCATCCTAGAAGTACATTTGAAAGCCATCCTCAAAGGGTCTCCTGAGTCTATCCATCTTATGAGATGACATATCAAAATTAGAAGAGGATCAGGTAATTGAAGATTTTCTTTGTATTTCACCTTCATGAGGTAGTCTTATGGTTTTAGATTCCCTTTGCTATGCCGTGCCTTCTAACCCTACATACTCAGCTTTGCTTCTTTTGTCTGGATTATAAGGCACTAGCTGAAGCAAAATTGTATTCACCAGTAGCTTTTTCTTCAGTTTTACCATCCAAACTATTTCGTTGGTAGAGGAGGGTCATGGCTGAGTAGCTGAGAAGTCACTATCAGTCAACAGTGAAGCTAAGCTCAATATTCAGAATGGGACTCTAGTCTTGTACTGGCCTCAGCAGTAATTCAATGTAAAAGACACAGAATTTGCATTTCATAGAGCATAATATATATAAGGTTCTGACAAATGTAAGTAGTATAATGTGTACACCATCAATATCCCACCCCTGCCTCTGCCCCTTCCGTCCTCCCCACCCCACCATCCCAGAAGTGCCACCATGCACTACTAATATAATTTACTGTTTGGGATACTTTGGTTTGGTTCTGTTCTGTTGTTTCAAGTCTACATAGTATGGTCATCAGATGGTATGGGGCACCTTCCAACATTGCATTGAGCAACATGGCTA
Organism: Alligator sinensis; assembly: GCF_000455745.1. NCBI lineage: Eukaryota > Metazoa > Chordata > Crocodylia > Alligatoridae > Alligator > Alligator sinensis. The sequence continues at coordinate 756,393 of NW_005841995.1, forward strand.
CTATCTCCCTACCTGCACTGTGAAAATAAATACAAGCATAATGCTGGGCTTTTTTTTTTTATTCTGGGCAGGAATTATTTCAAGCACTTCTATGACATGCAGGGTTATGTTGTTATCATCAAGCACTGTGCTTAACAAAACCAGTTAAGAGTATGTGGTAATTTGGATTTAGGGCTGCACTTTCAGCTGAAATCCAACAGATGGCACAAGTAAATGAAACAAAATGCAAATACTCAAGTGCAAAATTTGGTCCATAAGGAATCTGATGTAGGGGGAGGGGAAGCAGCAGCAGTTACTTCAGTAATTCATAGTAAATCAAAATGCCATTTGTGGTCTGACTCCATTGTGGATAATGGCCTTCAGGAACTGTCCATAAATTTTGGGCTCACCTTCACAGTTTACTTTTCTAAACAAGATACAAAGCCTGTTTATGTAGTATTGTTTTTTGCCATAGCAATTAATTTGTCAGCATTTCCAACAAAAGGTCATATGTTCAGTGGTCTGATAATATTAGTCGAAATAAACCTATTTTGAAAGTTGTTATACACATTTTATCTTTTTTAAATGAGTTTTAAAATCTTTATTCTATAATTTTAGACATGAATGTTACAATGCCTGTCATCATCATCATCATCATCATCATTACTTTTATTATTATTATTATTATTATCATTATCATCAACCTTTTTCTTTTTCATTATAATTATTGGGGCAGGTTCAGATGTAAATGAGCTATAATTGACTGTTTATATGTGTATGTGTGTTTGGATATGTGTATATCTAAAACAAATATCAAAGGATATCCGTATTTTAAAATGAAGGCATGTATATTCAAGAGCCAAATTGAGCTAACATTCTAAATCCTAATTGTGCAACTTCATGAAATGAACAGGAAGCCCAGAAGGGAGCAGTAAGAGTTTCAAAAATGGGACATTACAAAATAAACAAAAATGCAATGTGCCTGATACTACTACTACTACTACTACTACAGTCAGTAACAAAACTCCCTTGACTGGGAGCAGGTATCTCATAATGCTTGGCTCCATGCACAGAGTATTCTTGTCAGGCCAGGCTGGGCCTCTCTTGGTCTGCTATCTGGTACCATGTAAAGCAGCCCAGCCTCTTCCATGGTCAGGTAGTTGGCAACTAATCTGATGCCCTCACCTGGGCTAGCCTGAGAGCCAACAGCCATCCATATATGGAGAGGAGATGGGCGCCACCAGGTCACTTTGCCCAAAGAATCACCAGTGATGCAAATCAACTCAACTAACCTCATAAGGAGAGTTATTGCATCATCTAAGGTGCCCCCAAATCCCAGTGGCCTCAGGACTGAATTGACTTGACTTGATGTACAGTGTATAGCAATATGGCAGTGGTATTTAGACTTAGTTTGGTTAGTAGATTTATGAGAATATTACACTTACCTTGCATTCCTTGTATTGTCTTCTAAGTTTTGTCTGACTGATCACCTACAAATTTTAGTCGGGATTTTTCTTGATTTAGATTTGCAGAATTTGCTGCTTGTTTCCTTGGCACAGGAAATCTTATATAGTATGGAAACTACCTATTATCTATAATTTCTTACAGGTACCTGAGTACCTAGTCTGCTTTGTGATTAGGCTTAAATTTTACTTCAGACCACTGGCCTCTCTGCAATCTGGGCTACTCCTCAAACCACCTCTTGGTGGTACTATGAATTCACCTTAGAAGTTCATGGTAGCCCATGTTGCTCAGATTGTGCCCCACTGAAGTTACTAAGGTTTTGCACAAATGAAAAAGTTTCCTGCGTGAATCTATTTGTAACTTTGGTCCTAAATTCAGCAGTAGGGATGTGTTTTCATCAATGACCTCCAGACTGTGAAACAGGACACCAGACACATCCATTGTCCTCCAGTTTTTCAAAAAGTCCTCATAGGTAACTTTGCTCTGCAGTTGCTAGAATAATTAAGGTGTATGTGCATTTTGGTAGGCAACTACCTTTTAGCTGCAGGTGCTAAAGTGGTAAAGGATTATTTGTGTTTTGGTGTATATTATGTTTGAGTTGCTCTATGTTTTTTGTATGTGGTGGTGGTTTTATTTAGATGTATCTTTTATGGGGCCTGGAGCACTTTGTCAAAGTGTTTGATAAATAGTTATTCATTGATGTTGCTGTTAAACCCAAAGCCAAAAGATATAGTTTTAAAGTAAAATCATAAAAAAGATGGTATTCAGTCCATCTAACAAAAGATCTGTTGAAGGACCTGAGCTCTAATATGTACAGTAATTACAGGGTGCTATCTTTAACATGGCTAAATAACTCCCATTAGTGTCTATGTTTGATCTTGATCTGTGAATTCCCTTTTATGGGTGTAACTGTAAACAAGAGGATTAACATTACTTCAGTGTCATTTTGCTTAAGTGAATAAAAGCTGAAAGGGTCTTGTGAACATTTGGAGAAGGCTTTGTATACTGCAGAGCACAGGGTTTTATATTCCATGTAGCCACACATTGCACCTTTCACGGTAAACCTGAGTTAGCCTTTCTTTAAAGTGTGAAAAGTTCCCTTTAACCTTCATAAAGTTTGGATAAGTCTCTACAAAGCATTTCAGACAAGTGCCATGTATCACTGGAGAGCTGGGAGAGACTGCAGAGAATGTGCTTTCACCAGCTGATTGGGTTCCAGTATATTTTATTTGGCAACTAGCGCATTTCTAAATGGTTGCTTAAAATATTTTGAGTACATAACCCAATTCCCAGCATAAAATGTATGTACCAAATTTTAGGCTGGGTTATGATAGTGCAAAGACACCAAATAGATTAAATACCCACTGTGTTGTAGTTCACAACATAATAGACTGTAGAAAATGTCAGCTACCTTTTGGTTACTATATAGTGGTGGAAAGGGGGCCATGATGGAAGGGAATGTGGTTACCCAGGCCCTGTGTCATGCTTCCATGTCTCTATACACCCATTCTGTGCCATACGTATTAGGATTCCTCTTACTTTTTTATTTAGCCCCACCCAGAATGACAGGAGTATTCTGGTAGAATAACGTCCTGCTATGTCCATCATTGCCCACCATTTTTCTTCTCAGGCTAAAAAAGGAATTTTGATGGTCTCATCAGAAGACCTGAAAGGCAGCCAATGACTGCAGCAGTTAAGTGGAGGTGGAAGTCCTGGATATTCTCATTGATATTCTACCTACCTCTGGGTCCAGTCCTGTAAGATGCTGATTCAACAAAACATGTGATCCTATGCTGAACTGCAGGAACACTGGTAGTTCAGTTGGAGTCTATGGTACATGCTATTCATGTTCTTAAAACAAGACACATGCTTTAATTCTTTGTTGAAACAAACTCATAATGGTCCAAATAACCCCAGCTTCCCTTAGCTCACTGTGTATTGAAAGTCTTCTGTTTATATTTCTGAAAGACAGCCCTTTTATATGTTTGGCACAGAGCTCTGAGAATGGAACCCTATATATGTCTACTTGGCTAAACTAGCAACTAGGCTTGGGGAAAAAAAAGGCATGGCTTAGGGGCAACCAGTGAGCTGTTCTCATGTTGAGCACAGGACTAAGAAATTAAAATAAATAAATAAAGAGGTTGACAGGGAGATGTTGCCTGCAGCGCACAGCTTATGGGTTAGCAAAGGTTGGGGATCACTGATATCAAGCATGAAATAAAGTCTGGACATGGTACTGGGAAAGACAAGAGTACAACAACAAGATGTGTGGCATTTGCTTGTGCATTACCATTTGGTAGCATTAGTACAAATACCCTACTGCTCCAGTGTGTTGATTATGTCCTATGAGTACCTCTCCCCATTGTGCTCCCAAAGATCACTTGTTCAGCCCTCAGCAAAGTCCAGCTTCATGTTTGAGAATCCTCCCTTGCCAGTGCCCAATATTTGAACAATCACAGCTTTGCTAAATGAACAAACAGAATACCTAATAGAAATATTTTGCAATAAAGGAATCCTGGGCCAAGATTTTCTGCTTCCCTTTGTCTTTGACTCATGGGCTGCTTTTCATGTGTTACTTTATTTGTATAGCATGATTGATGTGCAGAGGATCTTACTGTAGCTTCTTACTTTCAACTGATATTACACATGGCACCCATCAGTGTCAGAAGTACATCAGCTGCTTTAGCTATGGCAGGGACAGAAGCAGCATCTTATGGATGGGAATTCTCCATGATTCCCTTCCAGGATGTCAATCATGCCTGCTTTTTTAGTTTCTGCATTTCTGATAGCTCTGAACATACATTCTGAGTAGATGCTGGCAAGAGATGGAGAAGGAGAGCAGCTAAAGTGCAGGACAGACCATATTTTCATTTCTGAATTTTGTATGCAAAGAGGTCTTCTCATGTATGTGTTGCTTCTGGTTTATTTAAGAAGGTTGCTTCAGGCAGGAAACCACCACTGCCAAGCCATGGTAGGGAAGCTTTTCTTCTGGGATTGTGGTAAAATAACTATCAGGTACACAAAACAGATTCACGGTTTACTGGGAAGGCTCTTAGAAGAATCTGAAAGGTGACCCTCTTTTTTCACGGCTCCTGATGAGTGGGAGTTTTTCTGAGCATCCGTGATGATTTCTCAAGCCCCAGCCAAGAATATTATTTCTCATCTTTAAGGACGCCATATATCAGAAAGTTCAGAATGTGTTTGAAACATGGCACGCAGATGAAATAGCCATCTTGAACTACTCTTGTAACACTGGATTCTGCTTTATTGATAATGAAACTGCAGGATAGATCATGTGGAGGTGAGTCATTTGTTAATTTATTCTTTAGTTTTTCTGGTATGTTGCAAGCTGTGATCTTTTGGAAAGTATTTTTTTAAGTCACGTCTAGGGGCCAAAGCAGATGCTGTTTTGGAATCACACGCAGTGAGCTGTTCTAACACAGTCCAGTTTTTGCTTGGTATGTTTGATGCTGAGAGAATATTTTTAGTATTTGTTCTACTGCAATGATATTAAGTGTGGCACTTTGTTACCCACATGTGGTACTATGGAGATTCAGAATATTCATGGGACATTATGTTGAACTACAACAATGCAATAGCGGTGAGTCATTAGAATCCCATGTTGGTCACAAGACTCTGAACAACTGCAGTGATAAGTTTTTGAGACAATGTACAACTGAAGTGGTACTTGCTATCTGCTCTGTGGTCTCATTCAGTTAGCTGCTTGATTGGCGTGGTTTTGTGAATATTCTAATCATGTTGGCAGAGTCACTTTGATTAACAGAGACATGTAATTTACAAGTCTCTGGGGCTATGAGACTGCAGCGACCTCAAGAAAGTTTTTGTTTAACAATTTCACCAGTGTCAGGAAGGGGGTGAGAGAGAGATTGCACAGCTCTGAGTGGTGATGGGTGAATCTTGGAAGGTTTGGTTCAAGAAAGCATTCACATTTACCTGAATCACTTTGGCAAAATCATATTGGAAAATGTTATTGCCCCTGAGATTCTCAACACCATCTGATTTTAGTTGAGTATCCTTCCTAATATATGTATATATTAAGTATTTTATCTCCTGCTTCTAGGCAAAATTAGGCAGGTGAGAATAATATTTTGTAAACCTTATATTAAAGAAGGGGGGGGGGGCGCGGCAGAGGGGAGAAAAAAGGTTAAGCAGAAAAGATAACACAACTCTTGTCTTTTTCCAGGGCATCTCCAGACTCAGATCTTGGTAACTTCTACATTGCCCTTCAGTTCCCTCTGAGATGAGATCAGACGCTTATCCTGTGAGTTTAGCATTCAGTGTAAAGAGAGATCCCAGGCCCAAAGTTCCCATTCACCCTGGCGTGATGTTTTGGCTATGTGCTCTGAAGGTCAGTCTGGAGCGTTCAGAGAGTTCCCCTTCCTTTATTGATTTTCAGTGTTCAGTCTTGTGAGAAAGTGCTTAAAAGGGGAGCTTGCTTTTTCCATCAGACTAGAAGCCATAGAAATAATCTGTCAAAATTAGATTAAGGATTTATTTTCAGTATCCCTTGCTCCTGAGGAAATAAAGGTTCAGTGTTCTGCCTTAGTCTTGAGTAATCTGGAGAGATGAATTTTGAAGACAAAAATCCTGTATGGTGGTGTTATCGGAGGCCCATATGATTGCAGCACTGACTTTGGGTTCCTGGCCCTGTTTCTGTATCTCGTATAGGGCTATTCATAGGAACCATTGTCTACCTAGCATGAGGAGTGATCCTTGAATTCTGTGTCCTTCAGTTCATTGGTAGCCTAGTTGACTTCTCAAAGCCTTTCAGTTTACCGCAGTAGGTGCCACAAAGCACATTCTAACAGTACCTAATCAAGGTCGGCGGGGGATTTAGAGACCAGCCTAAAGAGACTTCATCTCTATTACGTTTTTCTGAGTTGATAGAGCTGTTTAACCAATGCTGCTCTAAAAACTGTTGTATGAGCAGATGGCTGAAGATAAGTGAAGTTAGATCTGAAACATTTCTCAAGGATGCCACAGAAGCTGTCTTTGTTTTTGAAAATTGCAATACTGATTCTTGGAGCTCTGTTCACACCCTTGCTCAGCACTGCTATCTTGATAGAGGAGCCATATCAGATGTTAATTTCAAGACAGTCTTTAATTAAGACATAATTCAGCTCTGAGCCTTTATTTGTGGGGTCGCTGCTGTTAGTTGACCTCCCAATGCAATTTGCAGCACAGAAGACATTGCTTGCAGTACATTGCAGATCTGTGTGCACCAATTTCCCTCATCTAAGCTTGTGAAGGCCTTTGACAATACTTTGAATAGTGGAAATAAATGGAGAGCATGAGGGCCCACCTGTATGTTATGTAGCATCTCCTCTGAGGATACCTGTCCTAGCACAATGAAAATTCTCAGGAATGCTGGTCTGAGCCTTCCTTTCCCTCCTTTCCTTATGTCAAAAATAGGGGATGTTGTTAGGGTAAATATGTTAAGGATTGTGAGATGCTTAAGTGCTATAGCAATGGAGTTATGTACATATCTTCATTACCAAATGTTCATACCTTTTAATGAAAGAAGCCATAACAATGTGACTTTCTTAATGAGGATTAATACAATACTTCACAGGAGTTTCTTATGGTAACAGACCCCATATGAATGTCTCCCTGATGCAGTCTCCCTTGTCCTTTACATAGTGGTAGAATGGCACAGTTCTTTGACTTCACTTTGGTGAGTATAGGTATCAGCATCCCATTTCATTGTGTCTTTATGGTACAGGCTTGCATGTGTTAGAAGTGTAACAGTCTTGAAGTTACATTCATGAAAGATTGTGCTACATATCCATGCAGCAGTGCTTTAAAGATATACAAAGCTGAATGACTGATGTACTGAGATGTCTAAGAGGCATCAGATATATGAGCCATGGCACATCTTGATGCATTACAAAGAAATTATTGGAGAGCTGCTCTGTGGTTTAATATAGGCTTGGCTAAGAACAATTTGTTTTGATCCTTCTTTTTAAAATACATTTGGGAGGAAATAAAAGGGAAGGAAATTTGGTTTAGTTTAAATTGACAAAAGCAGGGAAATTGAGAGTAAAGGCTATCATTATGTCCTTAACTCTTTTCTGGGCACAGGACATCCTACATTCATCTGTCACCCATGTAAAATTTACAGCCCTGTACTCCTTGATACATGCCCATGCCTCAAGATTGAAAGCAGCCTATAGCCTGACAGAGTGAATTAAATAGGAAGTTGCTTTTTGTCAGGAGAAACTAGAATCTTAGTGTTACTTTAACATAGTTTGTTTTCATATTTAATTTACCTTGGCTGGAAGTTAAATATACAATTGCATCTTGACACATATTCTGAGATGCTGCATGGGAAAATAAGACTTGATGAGAAAAGGAATTTAAAATACTAAAATAACAACCACAATGCTGGACTGCTTGGGCTGCTGAAAAGCTTATGGGTGAAATCCTGGCTCTCTTAAAGTCCCTGGCAGAACTCCCATTGATTTCAATGAGGCCAGGATTTCCCCTATCTATTTATTCTAATTTATGAAACAATCAGTCATCATGGTATCTAGGCACTAAGATATGATATCCAGTTACAAACAATCATTTGGATGGAAAGATGCCAAAACCTACACATGCATTATACTTAGAGATTGAAGAACCTAAAGCTTTGTCTGCACCTATAACTCCTTTTCCAATTATTCTTCCTACCCAGTGCTGCAGACCTCCATGCTGGTGGGGCACCATGGGGTTCCAGGGTCAGATAAAACCGAAAGATTATGCAATTTAGTAAATAGCTGTAAGTTTTTGTTGGGATGCCAGTAACTACCTCAGTTTCCCTGTCTGCCCCAAAGGACTTAATTAATTCTTTCTCAGGCTTCAGACCTAAGCAAGCCAGAGCAGAAAAGGTTTAATTCTTCTGCTTCTCTCTCAGCATAATTGGTAACTTTGCAGTAACTTGTACAGCTCTGTATGCTCTCTATTCTGGTGCAGCACCACAATAATGTGTTACAAAGAAAGCTTATTGAGTTCAAGAAAAATCCATCCCAGGGAAAAGAGTATTCACAGCAGCTGGTTCCATTTATATGTATTTTTTTATTTCTGAAGTTTGTGAATGTTCCAGTGAGAGATGGTATAATTGATTTAAATCAAATTATGAAACACTATACTTTGTATTCTAAAACACACTTTCTGGCACTACATTCCATCACATACCACTTGCAGGTAATGTGGACTGAGGTTGAGGAGTCTGAAAAATCCTCCTTTCTGTCATGTACTGTGTTACTATAGGCTCTTGTCTTTTGGCTGGAGGCAGAGTTTCTGTTTGTAATAAAATCACTGTATAATTAAAGAATCAAGCCCTTCTCCCCCTCCCCCCCTCATCCCCATCCCCCATCAGGTGAGAGGAAAAATCATGTTCTTTCTATTTTGTGTGTAAAACTGCCATTGATTTTCAATGGCGGGCATCTTGGGTTTCGCCTCTTTGATCTTCCCGCTGAAATTATGGTATATGTACCATGCAAATGATGAGGAAAGTAGATGGTTGCTTCAAGAAAGAAGTGAACAGCTTTAGGAATTCACTGCACCACAAGTCAGTTTAGCTTTGAAAGGGGTGTTTGCTTTCTCTAGCCCTTTTGTCAGACTTCAGGTTTTCAAGGTATTTAATTGTTTTGATCTCAGCTAAGTACAGACAGCCAAAAAGCCTGAGGTTGAATCAATTCAATCTTTGCAGGTTAGTCTAAACTGTGTAGATTGAACCGATAAGCAAATGAACAGACATTCACCTCTGATTCTGGAAATGCCGCCACATGCCTGCAGTGGCTCAGGTCAGAAGCCGGGGGACGTTAGAGCATGCCTCCCTGCTCAGCTGGACCAGATGGCTTGGGCCAGTGCTAGCCTGCCCAGCCTGTGAGGTCAAGGTTTGCAGGGGAGGGGCAAAGCATCCTGGGATGATGGGGGATTGTGCATTAACTTGACTCTGGAGGGGATCTGGGACAGAAGTTCAGTAAACTGATTTTACCTAAATCAGTTAAGTCTGGTGCATCCATCCAGGTTTATCTTAAACTGGATTTGACCATTTTGAAAGCGGTTTATATGCATTGAACTTCTATTGTGTTACAGATTTCAACCAGTTTCCAATTATTTATACTGGTTTATGTGTAATTTCTGTCCCTAGCCCTGAAGATGAAGTTATTTATAGTAATATTGACTGCATTTACATAAGTGGGAGACTTAACCTGTGCTGCAAAAGTTGGCAGGTGATTCTTTTTGGTTCTTGTTTTAATGATCTGGATATGAGTATATATTAGTGGCACCAAACAGTAAATCAAAGAGCATAATATACTAGCATGATTGTTTCCATGTCATTGTTTTGATAATTAGTTGAAAATATTTAGATGCTATCTATGTATTCTTGACCTCACCACACCCAGTCTGTTGCTGCATTAAGGTACAGAAACTTATGGTGACTCATTCCGCGGTAAGATGCAGCACATAAAAACGAATAATTTTGTAGCATTGTAGGCTACTTAGATGGGTTTGTACCTTAAGGGATATTGCTTCATCATGGAGTGAGTGTTAGGACTTTAAAAGAGTTAGTCATTATGAAACACCCTGACAACAGATTTGTATTTATTTACTGGCAGATATTCAACTTGAATGTGAATCTCTGAGCTGTGTCAGGTTTCAGAACTGCTGGTGCTTTTCCATGGAGCCCAGTGCTTGCTTCTCACTTGTACACTGCAAATGACAGTTCTACAGAAGAGTGTGTCTTGCACACCTCCCACCTCCCCCTCGCCCCAGCTACTGTGCATCTTTGAGTTTATGGTGTTGTTTCGTAGATAAGTGTCCTGCCCAACGACACTAGTAAATGAGCAGAAGAACCCAAAGGAGAGTGCTTAGCCTTGACAGATACTTTTCTGAAAGCCCTTAAAGCAAACAATATGTGCTGCAGACTACCCAAGCCAGTGCTTAAGAGATGGAACTTTTTGATGTCTTTCCTCTACCTTTATTTTTTCATTCTAATAATAATGTTTCTGCTAGGTGGTTTGTCACTGTGCTTTAAAATAATTTAAAAATTAAATCGGAGTGCTCATGAAAAGTGTACAGCTCTGGAGACTGTACATTTCTGTTTATCCACAGACTAGGTACAGCAGGGATGAGCAATTATTTTGGCTGGAGGGCTGCTCAGTGAGCTTTGGTGAGCTGTCAAGGGTTGTAAGGGTAGCCCCACCCCCTGACAGATGCCCCACCCCCTGTTCAGCATCTTGGGACCAGAAGTCCCACTCTGAACTCCTGACCTTTGCCACCAGAAGTCCCTCCCTTTGTACTCCTTTTGGGAGGGGGGTTTGCCATCTTGGAACCAGAAAAAAAAATTATGTACTAAAAATCAAATATCTACTGTAACATGTATAAATTTTATTTCAAAAAATAGTTTTGTCCTGATTTGTGTGCAATTGCATTGTAGCTCAAAAGGAAGCCTTACTGTTGTATATTGTGGAGGGATATGGGGGGTGGTATGGGGTTTGTCGGGGGCTCTGTGTGGGGGTGTGTATGGGGTGTGGGGGAGGGTGTGGGTGGGTGGCTATGGGGTTTATGGGGGCTGTGGGTACAGTTTGGGGATGAATAGGGCTGGGGGCGCATGTATTATGCCAGTACCACAGTAGGTGGCAGACCCTTGGGGCTCTCAATGCCTGTGGCAGGGAGAACCCCCCAGCCATGCATGGTCCCAGTGAGCCCCAGAATTGCACATGGCTGGGCTGCTGGCTCCATTGCGCAGGGCTCACATTCAGTTCCTGGGTTCTTTGTCCGAGGCCTGTGCCACTGGGGGGGAACCCTGTGAGATGAAGCCATGATGCAGGTCATGGTGCTCAGCCAGGGCAGCAGGGAGAGGAGCTGTTCTGTCTCCATAGCACAGAACTCCCTGCCATTTCCTATGACCTACACGTGGCAGTGAGTGGGGCTGGACCACCAACTCCATTGCGCAGGGCTCCCCCCAGCAGCACATGGCTCAGGCAGAGAACCCAGGAACTGCATCTGAGCCCCAGAGAGACCCTGGAGACAGGTGGACCCAGTGCCCCCACCAGCCCAGGCTCTGCAGTCCTGATACCCTACCCTGGGCCCTCGCTGGCCCCAGTGCTTCAGGGCCATCAGGGGCTCCACACTCCCACCCAGCTGCTGCTTCCCACCTGCCCGCCCACTTGCTGCCACTTCCCTCGCCTCCCCACCTCTGCCACCACCATTTCCCCCCTCTGCCCACCACCGCTGTTTATCTACCTAAGAGGCCAGGGTCGGAGCCGTCCCATGAGTGAGAGTGGGTGCGCAGTGCATGCTGCCCCAACAGGACTGAGTGGGGCTCAGCCTGGGGCCAGGCTGGATACAGTGAATTAGTAGACACCTGCCTGAGGGCTGGATGAAATCACCTGGCAGATTCAGCCCACTGGCCATATTTTGCCCACCCCGAGGTACAGCATGAATGCTGTCAGGATCTGTGGCCTCAAATTGCCTTTATATACCTCAGCCTTGACCCTGAAGCAACCATTTTTCTCTGTAAGAGAGATCTCTTTAATCATGCTTATTTTGTTGTGAATGCCAATGAAAGTCCCTGGTTAATGGTGTTTCTGTTGTGCCTTGATGTCCAGTAGAACATCTGGACTGAAGGCACCATATTGTTTCACACAAGGCAATGAAAAGACATTAACAGTGCTTTTAGTCACTAGTTAATACCGGCGCAGCTGGATTTGAACCTGTTTCCAGTTCAATAGCTCATTACCGACACCCTGAGCTATCTCACAAGGTCAGCTATGAAGCATCATAAATGAGCTATAGTGTATCATACCAGTGGTTTAAAATATGAGTCCTCAACAAAGTTTGGGTTAGTGATCAAAAAGTGCTTGATGGGCCATTTATTTCAGCTATTAAAAAATCACGCGCACAGCCTCTCTAAGCACTGATGCCATCAAATGTGGTCAACACAGAAAGCTCAGCCTACAAAAGTGAGCCAGAAAGGACATTAAAATGCTTAGTCTATGACATACTTCCTTATTTTTGTCATTTTGACATTTATATGTTGTTTTGTTAAGGATTTTAAAAAAGAAGACTCGATTTCTGAAGCAGATTTAACTGTGATCTCTAGGAGAATCAACAGTTTTTAATATAGCAGCCGTCTGTTTTGTATTTAATTCAGACTGACCACCTGCATGCTGTTAACCTCTGGAAGGTTACTACAATCACAATTGTTGTTATTTGTTTAAAAGTTTTGTAGCTCAAGGAAAATATTAGTAACTAGTTACTTAACCTACACTGTTTACTCATCTCATGAGCCTGCAGATGGGTTTTAGCTGGCCAGTGAAAAACAGGAGTCATCTGGTGCCAGCATATTTTCTGCATTCACTTTGGAGAAAGAAATAGGCAGGGAAATTAAAAGAGGAACTTCCATGTATGTGTATGTGGGCTAGAAAAGCAGCTAATTTGCTTCTTTATGGTTCTGTACAAAGTCAGTTTCTGAGCAAGGAGTAAAATCCAGACTCATTACTGAAACTGCTAGAGAGCACAGCTCACTGCATCTGGATTTGGAAAGAGATCCTCTGTTCATTCAAGACGGCTCTTTTCTATAATAATAAAAATAGAGTCATGATTTAATTTGCACGAGGTTGTGTATTTACCAGCTTAGCATACAAATAAATACAACCCCCTCCCTTTCTTCTGCCACATGGGAGAAAAGAGGCTGTGTTCTTTCCAAATAAAATGCTATGTAAACTGTTTGCAGAAGGGAATGCCACAGGTGGGAAGTTACTCAGTGGTAAATTCATGTGGTCAGGAAGATTCAGTGGACCCTGTCTGATTTTAGAAGAACATAAAATGAATAGTGGTGATGTAAACTTTCATTTAAACACTTAATTAAAAAAAAAAAGGGAGAAATCTCTCCTCACAAATTGAGAGGCTGTTTCTATACTGTACTCCATCTGTCCCTGTGCAGGGGGAATGGCCAAAGGAATTAATACTAGGTTGCACATCATTGCACTGTGAGACTAGTCTGTAGCCCAGGAAAGGAAAAATGACTCGGCTCCCCTTTTTTGCTGCTTCGTTTGAAGTAATTCAGGAGAACAGAGGTCAGAGGGTTGGATTTGACCCAGCGACTTCAACAGTAAATTCCTCATTACCGCTATTATTTTACCACAAATAATGAGAAAGAAATCACTTCCCCTTCATTTCCATCCTGATGGCATTGGTGGGTGGTGAAGAGGTTCTAAGAAATACCCCTGTCCTCACTTTGGAGGAAGATGAGATGGACTCAACTATGCCTCTCACCCTGAGTCCAGAGCACACAGACTTACTGTTTTTCAGCAGCAGCCTTCTCTTAGTGGGATTGCTGCAGAAGCAGTTTTTTACAGGTGATCTTCTCCACTGGCAGAATCCTTAAACCTTTCTTCAGGGACTGCTTTAGCCCTGGTGTGGGCAAGTAAGGTATAAGTATGGGCTCTGCAGCATGGGGGAGAGGCCATTGGTCACAGATTGTTCACACACTGGCAATGGGGAAAAGTAGTGCAATCTTCAAATACACACGTGGTAATACAGGTAGATGTGGTACACACCTGCCCCCGAACAGTAGCTCTTCCCTTTGATTACACCAGCTGAGAGTGGAGGTGGTAAAGAGAAAGTAAAATCACATGCCATAATTCACAGATGTGGGCACCCAGCTGAGGCATCTATATCACTAGGATGATTAATTTGTGATGTGGCACTCGTAGCCGGAAGAGTGGATGTTCCATGGGCAGATGGCTCCACATGTTGCTGGTTTTTACCTTCCCCTGATCCCTGCAAGCCTTGCAGTCCTACAGAGTGCCTTGAACAACTCTTCATCCCCCCCTCAGTGTTGCAGATCCCATCAGCTGCCAAGTTTCCCCTTGCCCATGAAGATGCTACAGCCCTCCTGGCTCCCGGCCAACCTGCGTGTGAGTTAGTTGTCCCCCATGTGCCATATCCTAATTCTGGCACCAGTCCCAGGTACGCATGCTTGCAGACATATGCAAATCAGTCAACATTGCTATGAACCTAACTGTCATAGACTCGTGGGCTTGAGAACTGACTCAGACTCACAGCAGGTCTTGTGAGATACAGAAAGGCTGCAGGGAGTCAGTGTGGGAGTGGAGGTATGGCATCAGCATAAATAAAGTGTTAAGGACTTGTTAAATGGTAATTTTGGGCAGCTCCTGGAGCTCTTAACACCTGGATTATCTGCATATTAACACCTGAAACTAGTTTTAAGCACTTGTTAGGTGGCTTAAAGTTACGCCACTCCAGGGCAGGATTATCTCTGATACGTGTTACTCAGCTTGTGTAACACTTAAGGTGTAACACTGGGACGGACAGCACAAGAAGCCACAAATAAGATGAAAGGGGC
>NW_005841995.1:771250-807827 GCF_000455745.1 Alligator sinensis
GGAAGTGGGAACCTCAAGGGGTAGGGGAACCGTGGGGGTGGGGAACTGGGAGAGCTCCAGGGAGAAGGGGGAAGCCTGAAATGGGAAGTGCGGGGGCGGATTTTTACCTTTCAGCCCCCCAGACTCCTGCTGGCCTGAACATGTTACTGCTTCAAACTCCGGCTATCACTAACACTGATCAACAGTTGGGAGTCTCACTGTGATGTGTAACAAAGGCCCTTTGGTAGAGGAGGAGGCTGGGGATTTAGGAGATTCAGAGCTATGGTCTGGCAACAGAAATAGAGACAATAATGAGAGCTCCTCAATGGCTTCAGTATCTTGCAATACCAATGCCAAATTGTCCGGGTTTATTGTAACTTTCAGCTAAACTTTAAATTTTGTGTGTTTCCATGGGTAATGTTCTTAAAAGCCTTTTTAAAGTATCCCTAATACTACTGATATATGTTCCTGTCTAGTGCTGGTTAGAAAATTTTGAGTTTTCAGTGACTAATCGAAACTCCAGGTATTTCAATCTAAAACTGAAAACTGGCTCCTTGGCCTTACTGCATTTTTCATGATACACCACAGTTGTCCCTTTCTGCTGAGCTATCCTAGTGCATCATGGAAGTCACTTGCAATGGTACACCATGGCAGATATAGATAGTCCACAACGGAAGGGGGCATGAGGGACCCAAACTACAGTTTCAGATTTGTTGGATTTCCACTGGAAAATTGGGGGAATTTTGGGTGGGGGGGGGGGGGGGATTCTGTTTTTTATTAAAACAAAATATTTTCTGCAGAAAGCAGAGATCTATTTTTGCGGGGGGAATGATTTTAACATGAAATTTTCTCTTGAAAAATAGTTTTGAGAGAGAGTCTTTTACTTGTCCTAGTCTTTATGATGGAGGTGATTCCCTGGAAGCACATCACTCTAATGTAGGTCAAAAATCTGCACTGGCTTCCAAGTGCGATTGAAGGTGCTAGTTTTGATTTACAAGTCCCTAAATGGCCTGGGTCCTACATACCTAAAGGACCACCTTTACCTTTATGTTCTGTTGCAGTCCTTAAGGTCAGCTGAGAGCAGCCTTCTGCAAATACCATCTGCTCACAAGTTTAGTCACTGAAGCTGCGTCAGAGGCCGCTCTTGGTAGTCATCCCTCGGATTCGGGAAGTCCATCCCCATATGGGCTTGTTAGAACCTGAGCTCAAGCAACTTTTGGAAGTGTTGTGAGACTTTCTATTTTGGGCAGATGTTTTGCAGATGGAATGAAGTTTTGGGATATTGTTGGAAGCATTATTGTTATCTGTTTTAGTGACTTGGCTTATTTTTATTGTAGGCTGCTTTGAACCTTTTTGGGTAGGGTAGAATATCAATCAATCAACTGATCAATAAATAAATGGATATTTTCAACTTCATTTCCAAGGTATCAGTGGTTTTTTCTCTTTATTTATGGGCTGGTCTACATGGGGATAGACAGGAAAATTAATCCCAACTATTAAAATGGAGTAGCTAAATTTAATTTAATCTCTTCTTCGTGATTTTTGGAAAGGGATTGAGCTAAACTGAATTATGGCCATTCCAATTCTGAATGAGTGTCTAAATTAAGTGATTTAATGTGACTTTAATAATTCACTCAGAATTCACATTTTTGGATGAATTTTGCTGAGTGTTTCTGGGTAGACAAGGCCTGTGTTAGATAGAAAGCCTGATTCACCTTTGCTTTAAACTTTGACTAAAAATTGTTAGCACCAGGGGTAAATGAGGGTGTTAATTCAGAATAATAACATTTTACATCCCTTTTCTATTACTGTAAACAGTTGCTCAAAGGACAGTTCAGTAGTGAATCTAGACTATGATGTGTACTCCTTCAGGACTCAATCCTTGCCTTCAGGAGAGAGCACATCAGGAGTTTAATTCTTTTGGAGAAGTGGCAATAGATGGCAAAATAATATTGTTAGTGGATAGTTTACTATATTCTTAACTGTACCAACTGTGTGAGAATACTTTATATTACTAGCTGGAATAACAATGTTAGGGACTTATTAAAATGTCTGAGTACTTACTGTTAGATCGAATACTTCACTATATTGGAAACATAAAGTATTCTGCATCAAAGCATATAATCTATATTTTTCCTTTTTATCCTTAATTTGATTATGAACTATTACTATGCTTTGCCATAAAATATGAAAGTTGTACATTTTGATGGTTTCTCAAATGCTGATTTTACTTTCTGCACAAATACTTCATATCTTTTCAGCATAATTATTTAACAGTCATTTCGGGTTAATTATTGTCATTAACAATATGACTCCTATGAGGGAATATCAATTAAAATATGCACAGCTGAACTTTCAAATGAGTAAATAATTTAGTTTTTGAAAATGACTGGAAACAGCAGGGTAACAGTCAAAAGGGGAACAATTATTTTAATGCTTATTTGACAAATGAGTAATTTTTACAGCAAATTAGTTTCTTATCATAGCACCCCTACTGGTAACAAGAGGAAAGCTGTTAACAAGAGTTTTTAAAATAAAAGCTGTTAAGTTATGCATGCAAAGTTAAGGAAATCATTTGTATGAAGAAAAGGTGATTATGATACGCATTGTTAGCTGAAAGAATGTTGCCACTGGGATCTAATTAGGGATATAAATCACACAAAATTATGTGTATATAGAGAGCTTGATACATTAAAGCAATATGCACATTTATGCATGATTTTTTTTTTACATGGAGTTTTCAAAGGTAAGTCCTTCACTACCTTTCTTCTGGACCCAAGAGCAAGTTATTCTCTCCCCACTGAGCAGTTAGGGGGAGCGAAAAGTTAATAACTGGGTGGAGGCACTTACTAAAAATAACAAGCAAAGTTAACTAATGAAACAGGGAATGTCAGGTTAAAATATGTGAACTTCATTCCTCTACACTATGAAAAAATGTAGAAAAACTCCACAAGGTGGGTCTTATGTTATACCTGCTTTAGGGGCAGGTTTTAACTTGCACTTTGCCTGTTTACTTAGGCTGTCTTTGGTTATTTACTCAACTATTCAATAAAAAAGGAAAGAAAATGTACTTATCGAAAACGGGTATTATTGATGTTTCTGAAGTAATGAAAAGCCCTTTTAAGACCCCTCTACCTCATAGGATTTTGTACATAAATGGGACTTTGTAGGCTTTCATTACATTTCAGTGGAACTGTTTATTTTCCACATGTTTTTCATACCTTCATGCTCTTCTTTCTTTCTTTTCTTTTGTGCCTATTGCTTATGAGTAGTCTGTAGAAAAGACTCCCTGTCTTTGTAATACACTCTTACCACATTTATCCTTAGGGTCAAGTCCATACTATTGCTTGTAACTAAATTTTAGCCCATTTTGAGGTATGTTTATCTTGCAGTCCTATTTTTTTCTGTACTCAGCATAATCACAACTCAAAGCCTGTCCACTCTGAGCATCTAATCCAATCATTGGAATATCTCCCACTGACTTCAGTGACCTTGCTTCTAAGGTCCTGAGATCATAAAACCGAAGTTAAAAGGTTCTCAAGCAGGATTCTGTCATCAGAATGTTTGAAAACCATGTGCATATACTATGGTAAGTATTGTATTATAGCTAGGGCTCAGACTTAGAGTATTAAGCTTTCTCTATTGTTTACCTAGTGTTGGTGTTGCGCTGAATTGAAGAATGACATGCATACGAAGTTTTAAGTTAAATTTTGACTTGTACACAAACAAGGAGATCAAAAGCTGTGTCTAGAAATGGGCCCCAGCCAAGTCCAGATCTGAATTAAATGAAACTGGGGTTTCCAGTTTCTGATACAGCTTTGGTGTGACTACTTCTCTTTTGGTAACCAACCAGATCAGATTTCTGACACCTCTACAATTTGTGGAAGTTTCTTATTTAGATTAGGAACCACGTTTGTGGTGTGGACTTGTAGCTATTGTGGACCAAACCTTACTAGTGAATCATGTATGAAGTTAAGGATACTGGCGTATCCTATGTGGGCATTCTGTTGAATTTGCAACAGGGCATATAATTAAGGGTGCTGTTTCACTTTTGTATTTTTTTGAGTCTGAGTCATAGCATTACTGTAACACAGATGTTTTTCTTACTGTGGTATTCCTTTTGTGTGCTTTTCAGTGGTGTAATAACAGAGAGAAAAATGAAATAAGATAAAATTCAGAAACATTAAGATTGTACATTAATAATCTACTAAGGTATGATTACATCTGCAGGGAGCTAGGGAAGCTTGGTAAAGAATGGATTTTCAGCTGTTGTTATTTCTGATGTTTTAGAGAATGAATAGATTCTCTTATTTACAAAAGAAAAAATTAAGAGGATTTGAGACACTTTTCCTTTCCTTATTTTCATTTTTCCCCACTTCTACACGACACTGTCTCTAGTACTACATCAAGCATCACCCAGTTTCTCTCTGACCTCTCAGAGCAAAAATATTCTGTAGGAAAAAGAACGATGTTATTTCAGTCATAGCATAATTTTCCAGCTGTTGGGAGAAGGCATGTTGTGGTATTTATTTCACTGCTTATAAAGATCTGTGGTTTTGGGAGATTTTTTTTACTTCCAAAATCATTGTTAAAGTAATTAAAACTGATCAGCTGGAGTTTGTGCCATATTTTTTGTATATGGTGTGTCTAGATAATACATAAGTATCTCACAGACTGTAGTAGAAATAAAAAGATTTCTTTTCAGCAGTTATTTTTATGGTGAGATGGAAATTACGATGGAAGAGACCTCCCTCTGTTTAAACACCCTGCTGGATGTCTCTTGTTTTCTGCCACCAGCTCCACTGTCACTGATGTTCTGCCTTCCTGGTTCAGCCTATGTGACATCTCTGCTACATCACAGGCTGCGCCTTCTATCAAGCCTCCATAAACTTTGAGGCTAGTTTTTTTTAGTTCTGTATAGCATGCCTAGCAGCCCCATACAATACAACCTTTTTGTAGATAGCAGAGTTAGATGGCTTGGTTATAAAATATCTGGGTGGAGATTTCCAAACTTGACTATAGATTCATATGTCCAGTTCTTTTTGGATTTAGTGAGAGCAGGGTATTCAAGTCTTCTGGGCAGCTATGCAAATCACAGCCTAGGATGCTGTTTACCCTTGGACCTGTAACTGCTTACGACCAAAAAAGAGGCAGTCAACACTATCAGAAAGTGGTGAGATAACATGATCTGTAGTTCTAGCTCAGTAGTCAGTATGCTGGCTTATAAAACCCAAAGTCTGTGGTTCAAGACCCCTAGCTGTCTTAGCCAGAAGCTTTCTTGGTTACACGTCCATTATTCTGCCTTGGGTAGGGGGCTGGAGTAGATGACATTACAGTTTCTGCTTTTGTTACTAGCAGAAGAGTTGATCCAATCCAATTACAGGTTGAAATGCTCTTAGGTGTTTCAAAAGATCCTTGCCCATGCAGTGGATTAGAGGCATATCCAGCAGTTCGAGGTTTCAGCCAAATATTTTTCAAAGTTCCTGGTAGTTAGAATCAATGGGGTCTGTGTTCTTGAGCCACATCAAAGTGGGGATAGGAAAAGAAAGGCCAAAGAGTTTGATAATCAGAAATAGTGACAGCAGGACAGGTACTGGGAAGGAGGGAATGGTTTTGAATTGATTGATGCTGAAATGAGTTGAAGATGGATGCAAACTACCTTTTGGAGACATGAGAGATGGGATCCCATGGGGAGTCCACATTGGAGGCATTGCAACAATTTGAGGTTTAAATTGAAGTCATTTCAAGTCAGTGAGTAAATGCGGGAGCCGGGGTTGCCAGCCCAAGAACATTATTTACTAACAATCTACAAACTTTTTACTAACAACAAAACCTTTTTACTGGCATGTGTTTTTACTGTCAGTAAAATAAATAAATCAATAAATCGTGGGGTGGCAACTCTGTGTAGCAACACTGTTTTTATACCTTGCTGCCCCACCATAGGGGTCCCTTACTTGCCCACATACTGATACCTGGATTGCACCCTGCACCTTGCTGCCTCTCCCCAACCCCCAACCTGACCTCCACTGGTTCCACTTCCCACCATTCTGGCATAGACATTTCAGTGGGACAGAAAGCCTTGACAGGGCTTCACTTCAGGGTCTAAGCAGCACTTCTGCTTAGACACTAGGTGGCACTCCTCTGCTTTCTCAGTCTGGCATTTGCATTAGGTTCAATCTGACATGGATCTTGAAACAAGCTCAGTGTTTCTGCTTTTTTACTGGTGGCTTAATTTTTCTTATGAAATTCCCTGACAGGTATTTTTCAGCTTGTTATTTTTACAGATTGTCCCTACATTTATGGACAGTTAGCAACCCTGGTAGAAGCACTAAGAGAGTTTAGGGATGGTCAGGTGGCCTCAGAAAAGGAAACGGGGCTAGAAAAGGTGAGTATTTCAGATAACTCCAACACTTTGTAATACTCATTAGCCCATCACATTTTATCATTTGTCTTCAAGTAGGGTGGAAGAAAGAAAAACTCAGACAAGCTTCTTCAAGGAACTCATGATGCCCACACTTACCCTTCATCACATCAGAGCTGAATAAAATATTGAACTAAAGACTTCTGGATGCTGCTGTTGCTCTGTTTTCATGGTGTGCATCCGTTAACATATTACTGCCTTTTGGGAACTCAGCTAAAGAAGAAGACAGGACTGGAAAAAATACTGCATTGTGTTAAATGCTGGCTACTGCTGGAATTGTGACAGTTTCTAATACATTAGGCAGACTCTGTGTGCACCAGTTGCAAAGCTTCTGCTGACAGGACTTGAGCCCTAGCAGCAGAAGCAGCCAACAAGATCAAAAGAAGCTACAGACTCTGAGATCCTCTATGGTCCTGAAAGCTGTGGGTAACATAACACAGTATTATGATAAAATGAACTGATGTATTTAAATATGTAGAAGGACCACTCTGAGCCACATTTACATTAGCGATCAACTGAGATAAGCAATCGCCAACATAAAGCATTAACAATCTGGTCCCAAATTCCCATTTAAAACCTCACTATTTCTGTGTGAGGTTTTCTTCTCTTTCATGCTTGATGTCATATTTTTCATTTTGAAAGTCAGTTTTATAGAGTAAAAGTAACACTCCTTAATAACATACCTTATAATGAGACATGCTAGTTATAGAAGGGTAGGAGAAGGGACTGGACTTCTTCATCCTTGGTAGGATCTAGAAATGTAAACAACCCCTTGGTCTTGACACACAAATATGTAATTCTTTAGGTTTTAGCTGTGCTCCACATTACCTCATCATATTTCACCATGCAGGAAATACACAGTATAACACATTCCCTGTCATATATGGCCAACACCCTTATGTAAACTTCACTTTCAGTATTCTTCCTATGCAAACACATCACCCAGTAAACATTCTTTTAACATCCCAGTTAACACTTTACCAGTTTTCAAGTCTGTTGGTTTAACACGATTATTATAAAAGCATAGAAGCCAATTAATATACTGAAAACAGCTCTTAGGGGACTTCTAGTTTTTTGGTCCTGAGATATGATAAGTCCTGTTTTTGTTTTGGCTTTCCTGTGTGTTCCCAACAAGGGAGAAAATATATTTACTGTTAATTGGACAATAGGATGAACAGAAACCCTAGTATTAAACATACCACACCTACACTCACCCACATATCCCCATACACTTTTACTGGGCACCTCAGTAAGTGGCAGAATTAAGAAATTTATATTCTACCTGACTTTAACCACATTTGAGTTTAGCCAAATTTACAAAATCTAACTAAGTTATCACAAAGTTGTATGGAGCTTAGGGTGTGGTTCTTCTTTCTCTCTTGGGCTCAGCCACCCATAATAATTCCAGCAAAAATTATACAACATATCCATGTGCTGTGTCATCTCCATATTCCCTGGCATGGCTATCTTTTAGTCCTGCTCATATACAGTAGGTAAGCAGTGTCTTCTTGGTAACTGACCCAATGATCACTTGACCATGTATATGCTTTTTGACCATTATAGGTTTATTGCAACCCCAGTAAACCTGTACTTTCCATTATCAAAACAGTGCCTGCCTTCTCTCTGAATTCCTTTAACATTCAGGTTTGTTTTGGATCAATCAAGCTTGAGATATTCAAGGAAACCTGGATTTGAATATGACTGGGTTGACCAATGCTACTACAGACTGTTTTAAAAAGCAAGTTTTGAATTTCTAGAACTCCAGATGTCAGAGAAATGAACATACAAATGCAGATGCCTTATTGTCAGGGAATAGTTTGTGTGCATATTGCTGCAAAAAGAGAAAAGAAGGGGAGAAAAATGTTTAAGTCATTTAAAAAATATATTTTTGTGGTGTTGGAATTGGGAGAAACTGTGGCTGTGATGGCCTGGGGAAATAATGCCTGAAGTAAAATGTGGTAAAATGTGCATAATTAAAGCCATTTCTGGCTTGTGATTTACCTTGGTATTCTTGAACATACCATCAAAGTGACCTAATTCATGCTGTCCGAGTTATGGACCGTATTGATCAAACTTCTACTTACACAGCAGTATTTGGATTATTCTGCAAATCATCTTCATGGCTGACCACGGGCATTGTCAGCATAGCAGTTATCGCTGGTAACGATAGTAAGATATGGATATATGTGTGAATATATAGGATTTATGTCCATACATATTGTACTTGCATGTATTTTTAAATTTGAGTCTACCAATGTGCAATATATTTATATGGGGTAAGAAAACAATTGCCTATGTCAGGTATGCTTACAACTTGTGAATTAATCTTAAACCTCTTCTCCCTTCAAGCTGTACAGTAGCAGCTGGTCCTCATGGAATCATTTCCAACAGGCAAGAGGGTTTTTTTCCAATCTTGAAAATACTGAGGATAAGTTTATACAAACTATATGCTGGGAGCTGCGCTCATAATCAGTCAGTATGAAGCTACAGCCACCCAAAAGGACTGCTACACTACAGTTTGCTGAAGTAGTACATCTTAATAAAAATATTTGTTACCCACTAGCTGCTAATGAAAAGCTTTGAACAGACAAAAATGCTTGTACTGTACTTTATATAGGGACATTCGAATCTGTCCCTATTTTGCTTTGGAAGCAATAGTTGTAGTGTGCTAAGTAGGTAAGGAAAACAAAAATGGTCTGAATAGCATTCTACTAAAGAGTTATGGCCAAGATCCACAGCTTGGAAATGAATGAGCGCCTATGGGTCTTTTTGCTTGTTGATGCACAAAGGGTTTATATGGATGACATTTTTATTGATGATAAGAATTACTTAATTTTTTGTTTATCACTGAGAGAAGAGAGCTGCCAGTTAAATAAATCCCATCATGCGATACTGTAACATTCTTAAAGTTGTTAAATATATTATCAAATATGTTGGATGAAATACACACCTGTTTATACAATGTTTTAAAATAGTATAGAACAATCTTTTAGTCCCCTTCAAACAAAAAAAGTAACAAAATTTTACTTTGAGGATGGTAGCTTTACCAGGCTAAGTGAGTTGACAAATACTACACAAGTTATAAAATGCAATTTTGTATAAGGTAATCTCAGCTGTTAATATGTTAGCATTTTCTTAGCATTATCGTACATCTGTGAAGGTCATGGGTTGGGTCTTTTTACTCTTACTAAAAAAGGTTCACACTTCAAAAGTGGCTCTGCTCAGGGACTTCAGCTCTTTATTTCAGAGAAAGTTGTATACTTTACAGTATATAATCATCTTTGTTTCTAGAGAAGTTCATGGGGGGTGGGGATCATGAATTAAAATATTTTACTACATGCCAAGTGGATTTTATTATTTGAATAGATTTATACCCTGAGCAGGTCAACTATCACCAATTTAAGTGGATGAAGAATTTAACAGCATTTATTTACATGGTACCTTTATTGTGTGATACTGCTGCTTATACTTTCAGACAAGATCTGAATGGAGAGTAGGCTACATGGTATCCAAAGACTAACCCGATGTTTCGCTCTCTATTTCAATAGATGCTAGGTTTGGTACCTAGAAATAAATTTCAACAGCAGTTGTAATGATGATAACTCAGTGCATTCCCAGCTGGTCACAAACCTCTGAGATACTCAGTGTGTTATAAATAGAAAGGGGCTGAACATATCTGAAATAGCTGGAATAGTGGTGAACACTGAGTATTTGCTAGCTTGTAAACAATGTAGGCCCCCATATTCCTTCATACACGTCAATTTATCAGAATTATTTTTAACTGACCTGGATTGGATTGAATTAGTAAATCAGGGGACAAGTAGAGAAGTGACAGATTGGACTTAGTGAGGTCTCAACCTTCCACTGATTGAGGTTTCTATCTATATCTTAGGCATTTTAATGTAGCCATAACATAGTATCTAGGCAATGAATACAGTATTTAGACTTGTCTTCTATGGTTTCAGCTGCTTATATATGTATTGAGGATTTTGATCTATATAAGCAGCTGACCTTGGAGAAGGCAAGTCTAAATTCTGCATTCCTTTTTAGATATAATAGTTTTAAATGTATTTGTTCTGCATCAGGAATGTTTTGGGAAAATGTGGGTTTTGCTTCAGGCTTTGAAGAATGCTTCAGGATCCCTGATTAGCTCAGGAGTTCACAAAAGAAAAATGAGCCCCTGAGATACTAGGCGGTCATCCATGATGGCTTTACACATTAGGTCCTTGAATCAGAGCTCATATCAAATGAAGAGTCAGATGAAGGTTCAGAGCTCTCATATGATATGGTCTCAGTTGCTATCTTTTTGTCAAATGCTCAGCAAATATGAAGGCTTTGGGCCATTTCCTTGGTTGTAATAAATTGATGTAGACTTAAATGGGGCTTTGCCAATTTAGAAGAGCAGAGAATTTAACCCAATATGCTCTTTAACAGAAGAAATCTTGTAAGTCATTTACTTTTGCAGATAAAAATAAAACATGCTTTATATTAATACAGGCATTATAGAGGAGGATAATTTAGTTATCGAATTCCATTCTGCAGAAGAGGCTTCTCCATTCAAGGCTAAATCTTTGGAAAAGATCCAGCTCAGGAATAGTAACTTTGGTTTCATAGAATCATAAAAAAATAGGGTTGGAAGAGACCTCAGGAGGTCATCTATTCCAACCTCCTGCTCAAAGCAGAACTATCCCCAACTAGATCATCCCAACCATGGCTTTTTCTAGCCAGGTCTTAAAACTCTCCAAGGATGGAGATTCTACAACCTCTCTGGGTAGCTTGTTTCAGTGCTTTACTATCCTTCTAGTGAGAGAGTTTTTCCTAATATCCAGCCTAAACTTCCCTTGCTGCAACTTGAGACCATTGCTCCTTGTGCTGTCATCTGCCATCACTGACAACAGTCTAGCTTAGGGGTGCACTGATAGAGATTTTTTGGACCAATACTGATGGCCGATTTTTAACAAGCCACATCGGCCAGTACCCATCTGACTGCCAATATGCAACCAGGCAGCATGGAGAGCAGTGTTTGGCTGGTAAGTCTGTTGTGGGGGAAGGGGCATGGTGGGGAAATCAAGGTCCTCACAATGAGGGAGGGAGTGGGGCTGGGGCAGAGGCAGGGGCAGGTGCTGTACAGCCAGGGTGGAGCACAGGATGAAGCTGTGAGCAGCTTGTCCCAGGGGCATGGTGGGGGGGAGGGGGGCACCTCCTTCTGCTACATGCACCCTGAGAGGGCATGGGGGGCATGAGCCCTTGGATATAGACATGGTGTGAGGGTGGGATTCCACTGCAGGCTGGAGCTGGGGCAGCACTGAGCTCTTCTCAGTGGAGGGCTGAGCTGGGCTGTGCTCGGGGTGGGTGGTGGTGGCACTGGGAGGACGGGTACTTGGGGAGGAGGCCTGCAGTCATCCCGAAATTTGCTGTAGCCTCCCTCCCTCCCTGAGTGCAA
This sequence comes from Alligator sinensis, assembly GCF_000455745.1. Taxonomy (NCBI): domain Eukaryota; kingdom Metazoa; phylum Chordata; order Crocodylia; family Alligatoridae; genus Alligator; species Alligator sinensis. Next base: position 783,094 of record NW_005841995.1, read on the forward strand.
CCCTGGCCCAACCCCCCTGCCAGGAAGAGCCCAGCACTGCCCCTGGTCCTAGCCTGCAGCTGCAGCCTTTCCTTGCCCCTTCAGGTAGTTGAAGGCTGCTATTAAACCCCTTCTCAGTCTTCTCAGTGTAGTATTTTTGCTCAATTCCCTCAGCCTCTCCTCAGAAGTCATATGCCCCAGCCCTCTAACCATTTTTGTTGCCCTCCAATGGACTCTCTCCAACTTGTCCAGATTCTTTCTGTAGTGGGCCCAAAACTGGACATAGTAGTCCAGATGTGGCCTCACCAGTGCTGAATAGAGGGGAGAATCACTTCCCTTGATCTGCTGGCAACACTTCTACCAATGCAGCCCAGTATGCTGTTAGCCTTCTTGGCAACAAGGGCACAACTGTTGGCTCATATTCAGCTTATTGTTCACTGTAACCCCCCAGGTTCTTTTCTGCAGAGCTGTTGCCCAGTCAGTCAGCCTCCAGTCTTTATCAGTGCATGGGATTGTTCCATCCTAAGTGCAGGACTTTGCCCTTGTCCTTACTGAACCTCATGAGATTTCCTGAAGGTCTAATCACAAACAGGGCATGCCCACGGTATTATTGGCCTCTCCAATTTGTATTCTTTATGAACACAGGGGTGTGTCTAGACTAGATGCTAACAGTGCAGTAGCCTAATTATACTGCATAGTAGCACATCACAGCACAAGCAATGCTAATACACTACTGCACAGTATTATTAGGCTACTGTACAGTACCGTCACTTAAAAAGTGTTTGCTTATCCTACTTCGTAGAAACTCCAGTTGCTATGCATTTATTTAGTACTTGATTATACATGCACTAAATAAAATGTGCGGTATCCACTGTACATTAATGAATGTGCAGACATGCCCAGGTAATAGGATACTTGGATGGATGGCCAAAGAAGGATAAGCATCCAAATTTCTCTTGAAGACGTTCAACGTAGGTGCTTGAACCACTTCCGATGGCAGGCTATTCCAGACCTTGGGGGCTCAGACAGTAAAGAAATTCTTCCTTCTGTCCAGCCTGAAACGATGTTTCAGTAATTTATAACTGTTCAACCTTGTCATCCCTTGGGGCGCTCTGGTGAACAATCATTCCCCCAGATCCTAGTGAATACCCCTGATAAACTTATAGGTGGCCATCAGATCGCCCCTGAGCCTGCGTATTTCCAGGCTAAAGAGTCCCATAGCTCTTAGCCTGTCATCATAAGGTCTGTTTTCCTGACCTCTGATCATGCACGTGGCTCTCCTCTGGATTCTCTCAAGCTTCTCCGCATCCTTTTTGAATTGTGGAGCCCAAAACTGGATGCAGTACTCCAGCTGTGGCCTCACCAAGGCCGAGTACAAGGGGAGAATGACGTCCTGGGATTTGCTTGAGAAGCATCTATGGATGCAAGCCAGCATTTTGCTTGCTTTACTAGCTGCAGTAGGGCTAGGTAAATGTAAATGCCCATCTCTGCAGGCATTCAGAGGGGTTAATTAAACTGGGTAAAAATGGCAGGCCTGATCTAAGTTAGTTCATCTGAGGCAATGAACTAACTCAGATTGGGAACAGATTAACTTGATCTTTGAATACCTGTATGTGTTCAGAGCCAAGCCCCAGGGCTGGGAAGGCCCAACCACTCACCCTGCCCAGGGGATGTGCTATTTCTCCACTCACCCCTCCTGCCACTGACCCAGGCTGGGATATTTTTAGCTCCCTGACCCTTCCACCCTCAGACGGATAGTCCCCTCCTCTGTGGACCCGCTACCCTCCACAACTTTGCCTGCCCCTTCTCACACCCCAAGTTACTTGCACTGAGTTCTCCACATGAATTGATAACAGTTTTATCACCCCCTAACAAAGTCTTTATCATCCAATTAAGAAAACAACACGGGGACATTACCGGCTACCTGTTGATTTTGCCCGTTGATTCAGCACAAACTGTAGCCAGCATGTGGTCTGCTAGCTAATACACAGACACCTTCTCAGCAAGGCAGAGGGGAGGGAGGAATTCCTGCTTAGCAGGGAGTGGTGAGGGGGAGGGTGGGAGCTGCAGCCAGGGAGCAGAGGGGATGGGCCAGCCCTGCTGTGGAGCAGAGAGCCCCACCCAGCCCAGAGAGCATGCTGGGATGCTGGGGGTGTCTGGTTTAACTTACACCAGCAAGGGGTCTGGGACAGACATTGCATAAACCGGTTTGAGCCAAATCAGTTAAGTCTGATACTACATTCAACCAGGTTTATCTCAACCCAGTTTCAGCCATTTTCAAACTGGTTTAAACTTGTAACAGAACAGATGTTCAGTGCACATAAGCCAGTTTCTGATCAGTTAAACTGGTTTGTGTGTAATGTCTGTCCCTAGCCTTGAGGTCCTTTCCAGCCCTGCACTTCTATGATATAATAATCTGCAATATTTTATTTTAATATTTTGATACCCCTGAAAAGGCTCAGAACTGACATAATTTTAGCAGTCTTGCTTTATGAAGAAACATTAAATGAATTAATTTCTGAAGATGTGTGATGATATATGAAAGACTTCAATAAATGTACTTGGGAAAACTTTATTCTAAGTAATGAGGCTGTGAAGCAAAACTAGTTATCAAAGGGCATTGATTATCTATCTTGTCTAGTTGAAACTGGCATTGTGATAAGTGCTAAGCAACGAATTTGAATTGTAGCTTTGCACAAAAGAAAATCTAGACACATTTTCCTGAAGTGTTAATCTCCCAACAGCCTAAACACTCATAGCATAAACAGATGCTATGGGTAGTTCTGTGTCAAGGAAGCTGCCTTATTGTTCTGGATCAAAACTTCCCTGAGGCAGCCTGAGGGTAGCAGTTGTCCAAATGTATCTGCATTGACACCTTTCCAATGGCTGCCCTGTCATCGCTGATCCTTTGATATATGGTTTGGATGTATGTATCCCATTTGTGATATGTGCAGTATATGTTTTGATGTACAAGGTTACAGGCAACTCTACTGTTACTAAATACCATCTCACTTTTGGGGTGGATATTTCTTACCCTACCAAGACTTGGAAGCCAAAGAGAAATAAAAAAGAATGTAGTAAAGAAGCTTGCAGTGGTTCTTCAAATGTTGCCCCTGAAAGCAGACCATGCTCTCATGGATTACAGGGGCCACAGCTGCAAGCTGAAACGAGAAGAGCCCCTAAAGGACTTGTCAAGAGTTTGTAGCTCTCTAGTGCTGCAGAATATCCCTCTATCTATTTTTTGCCCACTGCCCTTTCAACACAGACAGCCCTCAGCTTCTCAGTTTCCTGTTGATAATTCTGGCTCTTTGAACAGCCCTTCAGGTTGGGCATATTCCATGTCCCCAGCGGTAACAAACAGTAAGGGCAGTAATGAACAACCTGTGCACTTGGGAAACAGCTGCCTGTTCCTCTGTTTCTAACGTGCTGATATGCCAACCCTCCTGTTGACTACAGCTCTTGGATACAGAAGGTGTAAAGACTAATTTACTGTCCTTCAGGCGTTTCTCAACAAACACCTTCATTGGTGTAGCTCTAGTTGCTGCAGCTGGCAACAATGCTGGTTCACCATTAGAGAATTTTCCAGCATGCTCTCAAACTCTATACAGAGTGAGTCTAGACAACACCTTCATAATGGGACTGATCTGTCCTAATGCTCTCATTATTGCTGCCAATTTGTGGTATAACTCCATAGATGGCAATAGCATTAAACAAAGGCCATATGTGTCCTCTTAAGTATCCTTTTAACAGCAGTGAGAGAGTTTAAAGGAAAATATTGGTGTACATAAGACCCATTTTATACAGGCTGCTTTGAGGTTTTTCATGGCGGAAGCTGAATCCTGACTCAGTCCTGAACTTAACAGTCACAGTGTGAAATGTTACTGTGCATGAGCACAGCTCCAAATTACAGGTAGCTGAGACAATGTTGAATATGCCTTAAAATTGTCAGTTTACACCCATAGAAACCATGTTCAGGCATTAGGCATTCAGGTACCTAATTAATCCCACACTTTCTCCTTAAACTGGTGAGGAGCTTAGTTGAGTGCCATCTACAAAGGAGGAGAAAGAAGTCCTTTCTCTTTCTTTTTAAGGACTCTAGGTACAAGATTTGTCTGGAGAAATCATTGGATGACCACTCTTATAGGTCCATGCAAGAGGAAGGGATAGTCATATACTCTCTACTTTCTACCCTTTAGTTTCTTTGCAAATACATAATTGAGACCCTATGTACTATGCGGAGAGAGTATTTTGTTTGCCTCTCTCTTTCATTTCACATGCAGAAGCATGATGCAATCTGAAAATAAGCTAAAGACACATTACAGCTAATGTGTTGTGACTGCTACTTACTTCACTGTTATATTACCTTCCCCAAATCTTGTTTTATGCTCCTGGTGGCATCTGTCATACATGTGAATTGCAAATACTTTGGTACAGGAGCCATGTTTTGGTTAAATTTAAAGTAAAATAAGGTCCCACTTCCTGGATGGAAGTCCTGAATGGGACCTCCAAGCATCATTAGAATCCAGGCAACTAGTAAGGGAAAAATTGAAAGGGTAACCTTCTTCAAATTGGACTTGCAAGGAATTAGTAATGTCATGTTGCTAAAGTTAAAAAAAAACAAAAAACAAAACTATAAAAAATGATAATTCCACTTGCAATTGCATTTATAAGCATTGTTTTACAGCAGGGATTATTGGAGGTCTTGGAGGATGATTATTGTTGGCTCCCAGACCTGGTTAAAGGAAGTGGTATATTGCATCTTCAACAGACTTTCTCCTTAGAGAATGTTTAGTAGCCAATGCAGTTAAATAGGCATTTACTGAATCAAAACATTATAAACAATCTAACCAGAATTTTGTTAATATTTAAGTTGCTCAGTTTTCACTGGGTTGGTCTTTCTCATGTTGCCATTTCCCCAGTCATGACCGATTCTTATAGGAATAACTTAATCCTTCCCCCGCAAACAGTCAAGCTATTTTTTTAATACCTAAAGAAAAAAGAAAGAGTACATGCCCAATTTTATTTTCCTTTGTCTGTCACCTTTAATGGAAGTCCTTTGTGTGAAACTGACCCTGATTCTGCCCCAATTTACTAAAATTAAACAGATACCTATTTATAATCCCCTTGACTGTAACCAATAATACATTTTATCCCTCGGGTTGCAAAAACAAATAACAGCTAGAGAAATGTGATTTACAAAAATAAAAGAGTGTATAGAAATGGAAACACTGTCTGCCTGCATTAGGTTAACAAAGATACATGAAGCAAGCACAGTGAATGGATTAAAAACAATAATGTTTATTACATTTTATTATGGTACCTGTAGTTGCTCTAACCCATAGCTATAACCATGCAATTCTGCTGCACTCTTTTATCTTCTGTGTGTAATGGTCTCTCCCTTACGATTTATGTAGTAAATGTGCTGCCAACAATTCTGTTAATTAACAAAGTAGTAAGTAAAATACAGGTTTCTTCATTGTCATGATTAAATTTTAAATGCACAATAGATGCTTGGAAGAATGCCACTTAACTAACATTTTACATAAGAGACGAAGTCAAAGTGGAAATTCCAAATGTTTTTAAGTTGATGGTATACAGTGTACAGATACAACCAAAATATTATTCCTTTACCCTTTTGTGGTTAGCAATCAACATTTATAATACCTACTGAGAAAACAATGCCTAACTACTCAATACCTAACTATCCCAAGAGCTGCAACCGTTTCATGTGAGAGTCTAACAGAGTTCTGAGAATCTGAGGACCGTGTCTGACATGCAGGTAAAACCGTGGCAGGATCTAATGCACGAGCCACACAGTTGCACTTTCTGCCACATGTGCATGGCAGGAAGCATGATTGTGGGATCAAGTATCAAATCCCATCTTCTCTTATTGCTGGTGCAGGGGGAGCCTGTGATCATGATCCTGGGCTTTCCCTGCACTGGCATGTAGCAAACTCCTGTGTCTGGAAACCCCATCAGTTGACAGGGCTTCCAGCCACAGGGATATACCATATGCTTGCATGGCTGGGAGCCCTGTCTGCTAATCTGGGTTCCCAGCTGTAGGGGCATACCATGTGCAGGGGCACATCATGCAGCTGGGAGTTCCATCAGCTGATTTAAGTGGCCCACTATTGAACCTTTTTGGTATTGTAGGCAGGGATAGTGTAACTAAGACTGGCAAATGGGGTACCAGTTTCGGGTGCTGATTTAGAGGGCAGTGCCAGAACAGTGTCCACCAGGGAGTCTGTGCAGCAGCATCAAGTGTACCCCTAGAATCTCTGGCATTCAGCATCCTCCCCTCACCACTCTGGTGGTCGCCCTCTTTCACCCTCCATTGCTCAGCACCTCTCCTCCCTCTCCTTCCCCAACGCTGTTCTCTGTTATCTGTGCCCCCAGTGCCAAAATTCTTACTTACACCTCTGATAGGCAGTGTTCTCTGAATGGGTGTGCACATAAGAGTAATGGGCAAGACTCCAGTCTGGTGCAATACAGAGAAATGTGCACATGTGGTCGGAGATGGATAAGACACACAGAAACCAAGATGCTCAATTATCAGGCAAACATGAAAGAGAAACTGAAGGAGGCATAGAATCAAAGGAAAAGGATGGGGTGGATCCTTAGGTGACGTTAAGTAGGGTTACATCAGTTCTTTTGGATGCTAGGGAAGTGAAGATCACTCTTTTATAACAATAGGCATCAAACACTGCAAGAAATGTGGCATAAAAGGAACAGCAGCTTTTTCAGTAAATATTTTAAAATATTTTTCAAAGACAAGTGAGTAGGTGAGACTGAGCTGGCAAACATTGTATATGAAATTTAGAGAGGTGCAATTTATGTTGGACTATCATCTTATGTGGCTTGCATCACTATATTACCTTAGCATCTACGAGGAGAGTAAGCAGTTCAAAAGCTGAAAAGGAGTCAGCAGTGTGATGCTGTTGCCAAAAAAAAAAGAAAAAAAAAGGAAATGCAATTTTGAGTTAAATTAGCAGAAACGTTATATGCAAAATATGGGAGGTGATAATAAGCTAGACCTCAGCTGGAGTACTGTGTTCAGTTCCGAGTGCTGCATTTTAAGAAGGATACAGAGAAATTGAAAAGGATCCAGAGGCAAACAGCAAAGATGATAAGAGAACTGGGAATTCAAACTGCATGAGAAAAAGGCTGAAGGAACTAGAAATGTTTAGTTTGGAGAAAAGGACATTTAGTGTGGACATAATAGGTTTCAAATACTTGAAAGATCGCCATAAAAAAGATGGAGAAAAATTGTTTTCCCTTGCCATGGAGGGCAGGACAAGAGGCAATGTGTTTTAAGCTACAGGCAAGCAAATTTGATTAAATCTTAGGAAAGAGTTTCTAGCCTTAAAAACAGTAGGTAATAGAACAAGCTGCCAAGGGAATTGTGAAATCTTTCTTATTGGAGGTTTCCAAGAAGGAGGCTGCATAAGCCAAGAACAGTGAATTCTGAATCTCTGCCAGCTGAAACACTATATGACTCCTCTGGTTTCTTCAAACGCTTTGATTCTGTGAAAACTTCTCAGATGTTACAATTTCTCTACAGTGCCATGATTTTCAGCAGAAGATGCAACATTCTACATTTTAGTTCTTTGCACATGCTGGCAACTTGGAAGCTTAAAAGACATAACCCAAAGTTGCATCATAAACTTGAGTCACTTGCGTACCTATTCAGTGTCCTAACTCCAAGATTACTTTCCATCTTCTTTGGAGTGCAGCATCCACACAGATATTAAAATCACACAGTACATTTTTGAGAACATGAGACTTACAGATGTGAGCCATTTGTGGAGTTTTGCCATCATCATATGGCCATATGTGGATATTTTGCTGGTGTCACAGAAGTATAAAACCAAGTAGACCTTTTACACAGGCGATTGGAATCTAAATCCTTTCTTATTTTGCATGCCATACTGCTCTCCGTGTGGTGCACATGTCGATTTCTCCTGAAACTTACTACTTACATTATATCTCTGACAGTTTACACATTTTGTTAGAATTACTCCAACTTTATTTCCCCTATAAAATTAGTTTTTGAGATGTATTCCTAGAATCATAGGATCTGAAAGGGACCTTAGAGTTCATGTAGTTCGACTGCTGTTAAAGTCAGCATTCAATGTTTCTGGTCTGAGTCTGGTTCAACAGGACATGTCCAACTAGTAAGCAGTGCCATCAGTTTCCATGGATTTCCACTGCATATGCATGTTTTGGCTAGTGCTTTTGATAATAACATTTAGCTATTCCACACCTAGGAATTAGGCAGATTGTAAGTGTTACACTATGAATCCAAGTTTTATTCTAGAGCTTAGCACAAAACATATTTTGATCTGCTTGTGGCTCAGTTTCCCTTGGCATATGTCTATCATCTTGCACAGATGAGCCGAGAAGTGCCCAAATAGAAGAGTAATATTTTCAAGATCCTCTTTGATATTAGAAAAAGACTATTTTAAAAAATAAGGAATACTTTTTAAATTATTTTTTTCCAAATGTTGTTGTTAAAGCCTAGTATCTGAAAGAGTTAAAATGTGAAGAAAAAATTCTGATCTGAGCTGCACTTAACTTACACCACCTTGACTGAGAGTTTGGCCCCTTGAACCTTTATTTCCTTAGATTCTGCTCTGACAGAAGGGGCGGGGGGGAGGGGAGAAAGCAACCTATCCCATTTCTGTTTGAAAATATTTAGCTTGAGTGATGTGAAGATTTCAGTAGATCTGTGACAAGATCAAAGACTATAAATTATTTAACAGTGGTTCTACTTTTGTGGAATTATTTAAAGTATCATAATTGCAGCTCAGCTTCCCAGCCTTCATTTTCAAGTCTGGAATTCTGTTGGGAGCTATCATAATCACTGAAGAGTATAATATTACAGGCTGGGTATAAAAATATCTTTTTAATGACTAGCAAATTAGTGAAATGTCTTGACCTGAATCTAGACCAAACAGAAGACAGTGTTTTTATGAAGAAAAAAAAAAGGACTAAATTGTCACCACATTGTTATTCTTGTTGAATTCTCCACTACTTAAAATGTCAGTTGATTAGATAAAATTTGTAACACTGTGCATCTAGGCGAGTGATGAAGGGCTGTGTGTTATATAGTATCTTGGCATTTCTGCACTTTTGTTTTCCTTTTAATCTTCGCATACGCGCTCTGCAACTGAAACTCACAAAAATAAAAGGCTATTCATTTCCTTAATACCATGCAAACAATGGAAATCATGAAAGACGTCACAGGGAACTCTTCAACATGCTGACTCTTAAAGAACAAAAGGCCAACTCTTTGGTTTCCACTTACGCGTCAAGCAATTGTTATATGAGTGTTCCTGCCTGTTGCAATTTCTTTAACATATGACCTAAATAAAATGAAACAGTATTTATGATAGACACGGCTTTCCCAACCTGTATAAATATGTGGCATATTTCAAAATACTAATAAGATTTAGGCGTAAAATAGGAGTCATACTTTATTTCCCAGATTTGTAGACTGATTTTCAAAGGAGCCTTAAGGAACTGGACACCCAAGTCCTTAAATTCAATGAGTTCTGCACCCCTTTATGACTCTTTGAAAATATTAGCTATACATTTCCAGTTTGAGAAAAGATGGTCATCTTACAGAAAACACTGGTTTGGTTGTCTGTTGTGGAGGATTCATTTTTGTTTGCCTTTGCTACTGATTTCCTGTCTGACCATATTTCCAATATTAAAATACCTATGTTATAAGCATTTGGGGACTGTGACTGTGTAGTGCCCAGCACCCCTGGGGCTCACAGTGTCGTTGGAACACTAAAGGGATACAATGAAATCATCCTTATGATAATAACTGTGATATGGACCAAGTTTACTACACTTTCTCTACATCTATTGGTAGAATAGTCCATGACTGCAATTGTAGCATTTGGGGGCAGAGACTGTCTTTGTGTTTGTACAGTACCTAATGCAATGCGACTTAGCCCATGGTTAAGTCTCCTCAGTGCTGTTGCTGCTACTAGCCCCCTAAAGAAACATGCAGTGCTGGTCCAGAGCCAGGTATTTATATCATTCCTTGCTCTTATTATCTTTCTTTTGTCATTTTGAAAAAAAGTGTACTCAATACTGATAGGTATTGTATGCTGTTGTAATTGTGAGCATTTCCTGAGATGCACACACCTGCATGGTAGTCTTCTGTTGTGAAAACTATCCATTAGACCATTATCATAGTTTTCACCTGTGCCATAAAACACATTGGTGCCTTGGACTTAGAGGCAGTAGGCTATTTTATTACTTCAATTATTCCTAGCTGGGCATGACACAAAGGCCATTGATACATACAGGAGATTATAGACTTAATTTGATGCAAGTATTTTTATTTCATTTTACTGCCCCCCCCACTTACATCTGAATTATATCTTCCTCCTCTTCTTCTTCAAAAATATAAATATATAAATGATATAATCATACTGCTATTTACAATTAATTGCTGTGTATAGTTTTGGTGTCCATACTTCCAAAAGAATACTGACAAGTTAGAAAAGGGACAGAAAAGAGCTACAAAAATGTATTACAGCTCTGGAGAGCATGCCTTATAATGGAAGTCTATAGAAGCTTGATCAATTTAATTCATTTGAGAGGTGGTTCACAGGTGGCTTGGTCTAAAAGTAACTTTTCAGGGAAGAGATACCTGATGAAAAGTGGCTTTTATTCTAGTGAAAAAGGCATAACAAGATCCAATGATTTGAAGCCTGAAGCTAGACAAATTTAGACTGGAGATAAACTGGAAACTTTAACCGGTGATGGTAATTAATCATTGGAACAGCTTACCTAGAGAGGTAGTGAATTCTCTCTTATTTAAAGTCTTTAAATTAAGGTTGTATATCTTTCTAAAAGCTATGCTATATCTCTAGCCAGAGTTATGGACTTGATTCAGAAATTACTGAGTAAGGTCATTGGCTTTGTACCATGAAGGAAGCCAGCCTGGTCATAATGGTTTCTTCTGGATTTAAATCTATGAATTGGGCTCATTAATAAGTGAAAGCAGCATTTTTGTTGCAGAGTCCTGTAGACTACTGCTTTCGCATGTTTCACCTTTCACCCTCTTTTCACTAAGTGTGTTACAGCATGCAAGCAACTTTCAGAACACTTCCGAAATGTTTTTAGCTACTATACAGGGGCTAGATGGTCAGTGGTGAATGAATGTTAATATCTGTACATTGGAATTAATTGCTTAACCCTTTCAACATGAATAGGAACTTCCTGGCTAAAAATCCCTGTAAACCATAATGAACAGGTACCCCCAAGTGAAGGAGTCCTTCCCAAAGAGTTACATTTGGAACACATATGTACATTATGATCAGAAGTAATGCAGTCGTCTGCAGAGGGTTGATAGGCTGGACAGAATGTCATTGCATTTTTCTTGCTGCTTTCTCTTCTTTTCTTTTCTCTGGAGGAAGCCAGTTGCTTTGGAGGGCGGGAGAAAATGGAGATCATGTTATCTTGGTTCTCTAATCTCTTTACATACACAGATGCCCTCTTGCTGAGTTGTCCATGGTTACACTCTACTGTCAGTGGAAACCTAGGTGCATGATGTTCAGATGCACTTGTTTGACTTGGGCTGACATGCTTTGTAGTATACACATGTGTAATTGCAATAACCATTTGGGGCAGTCTTGATTTATTATGAGTAGATTACTTCTGCTTTCCTTCACTTTGTACAGAATACAAACTGACATTGATGTTCATTTCATATGGGGTGAAGCTCCTGCAGAATAATATCAGCTTTGGTCAGTAAAAGTCTGAATTTCTTTGCACTACAGGTTTAAGGAACTGTGGGGGCTGGGGGCAAGGGAATGTATGTTCCCACATCTCTCATGTGCATACACACTCGTACATACCGCTCTTTTACAATTTTCCTGATTTCTCCATTGACAGAATGCCCATTGTTTTTTTCTTTTCACTCTTGGTGCCTCAATAAATGCTGTGGTTTCATGTCTACCCTGTATATGGCCTGTTACAGTATTGGAAAGGCCATCTTAATGACAGCCTCCTTGGTTCAGCCTCCATGACCATGCAAATCTGCATCTTGTTATGGAGATTGCCAGCAAAGATACTAATGAATGCTAAACATAGTGGTGGTTTTTGTTATGAAGACATTTTTCCTTTAGGGTCTGGGCTGGTATTACCAGCTAATTTCACAGAAGAAAAAACAACTTTTGCTTTTTTTCCGTGTGTGGGGGTGGAGAATGTTATTTTTTAATAACTATTTACCCTGGGGCTTTCTGATTTAAAACCTGTGTCACATAAGGAGCATCTTCATACTACTGCTGCATACTACTGTAGCCTGGGAAATAAAGAGAGTTAACCATTGCAGGGCAGCTATAAATCACAAACTACAACAAGGGAAGAAGGATGGCAGTATTAGAAATAACTATGTAAAAGAACAACAGGCGTGAAGGGCAGAGAGTACAGTTGAATGGTTGTTGAAATCTGAAAAGGAGGGAAAGAAACAAATTGAAATACTGACTGTGACACAAAGTCTGAACCCACGTGCAAATATATACAGTAGCAAAGAGGAGAGACCATGTACAGAGGTCTATAAATGATGCAAGATATTGTGGAGATGGACTTAGTTGGGGACCGATACATATTATGGATTGGGAAACCTTAGGGCATTTGAATTGGTTATATGCGCAAGAAACTTTTTATGTTGGTACTAAAGACATTGCTAATTGATAGTGTTAGACTGCTGGTGAAATGGCATGAGTATTTTACAACATTGTCCATGGAAAGCTAGAAAGGAACAGTTGTAAACTTCCTAAATGAGCTGTAATAAAAAAATGAAATAATTCTCATTTTTATGTCTGGAGTTTTGAGGTTTCTCTAAAGAAAATATTTATTTGTAAAATGCTTTTTAAAACACACCCGAGTGTTCTCATTTAAAAGTACTTTGTCCCATTTGCCCCATTAGTCTCCTGGTTCTTGCTGTAGGCTTCAGTTAAAAATTGGCATTCTCCACTGAAGCAGCAGTAGGGGATAGGTCAAATGCTAATTAATAGCATGCAAAAAATCATGATATAAGTTGAAATCTAGATTTTGCATGAGAGCTGAAAGGTATGGCAAGGCAGAAAAAGAAAAGATAACTAATCTTCCTGAAATTGCTTGGGGCATTTTAAGAAAAGTTCTATTTTAAACAAATATTTTAAAGGAGCCCATGCCATAAATTAGATGAAAAAAACCTCGTTTTTAGAAACTGATGGAGCTGTATTGCTTATATGTCTTGAGGAAGCACAACGGCAGTCTGCTGAACTCTAGGTTAATTTCCTTTCCTGTAGCATGAGTAGCTGCTTGTTAGACTGGTTTGCTTAGGATAAACTGAAATTACTAGCTATCTGTCCAAACTTTACATGACATATGAATGAGACAACTAAAAAAAGGACACACAATAAAATATGGATGACAAAATGAGAAGAAACAATGAGACCTGTGCTTGATTTATGCTGGTATAACTTCATTGTATTCAATACAGTACCCCTACCCTGATTTTATTATATAGGCCCCAGTGTATTTGGAAGAAAATTCTCTGATGTCGTGGATCTGATAGATTGCTGCAGCAAAATTATGGATTGAACGTCAAAGGATCTGCTATGCTTGCACAATGTAACAGATTCTGTAGATCTGCAGAATGCTTGAGACTTTTTTAGAAACCTGACCTGCTAGGTTCGAACTGTTGAGTCATTTGCTGTCGTTGTGGGAACAAGAGGCATCATGCAAGAGTGGCAAATGACCTAGCGGAACCGGAGTGCTGTGCTACAGGTGTATGTCATCATTTACAGGTAGAAATATTCTTCTTTCGCTACTGGGCAAGATTTAACTTGCTCTAAGGGACTGCACAAGAGAGTAAAAGCTTCCCTGTATGGTTTACCTGGGTGCACAGGAATAAAATCTTATCTATCTATTTCTTTCCCAGAAGCAGAAGGGACTAGAAAGGGCAGGGAGGGGCAAGCAAAGAGAAATTGAGAGCTGTGGTATTCTCCCCAGTCCTCCCCAGTCACTAGTCTGAGTATTTGAGCTAGAGCCTGATGGCATATACTACTATAGTATGAATTACTTCATGTCCTGGAGAGCAGCAGTAATAGTGCAAGAATTGTGATTCAGAAGTGTGTCCCAGGCACAAGCCCTCCAAAGACTTTTCCTTGGTTAGGAGAACTCACACGCTGTCCCTTGGTCAGGACTGTGACTAATGTCACAATCTAGCTCTTTATTGCTAATCTGTCTCAATGTGTAGTATCTGTAACTATAGTTGACAATGATTATAAAGTTACACATTTTATTTTTTTACACTTGAGAGAACATAAATGGAGCTCCCTAATTTTTATGCTCAGAGAGCAAGGTAACTTATTTAGAAGCATAAGGAATCCCAGTGTTAAAGGTATGTAAAGTTAAGCAATACAATCTAACTCATTTTATTTTTTCCCTACTTGTGAATACCAAGCAGAAATTCAAACAACTGTACAAAGCATAAAGCTTTATGATTAATTACTTCTGGTACAGATATAATTTAAACATATTGACTTGTCTGAAATAAGTGCCAGACGGTGAAGTAGGGGAGACAGGAAGTGACTGGTTGAGATTTGCTGAAACAGGCTGGAATCAAAAGTCAAGGAGAGGAAGTGCATCATCATTTACTTTGCTCAGCAGCAAGGCAGAAAACTGATATGGTTGCTGATGGGCAGTGAAATCAAAGGGAGAAAATCATGACAAATTCTTCTTGCCTTTTAAAATTAATGTAAAGCTAATCAATAGCTCAACTTTCAGCAGTATGAAAATGTAGTTCTAAGACTTCCATTAAAGTGATTTTTTTTTCTAAACCTATATTCTGGGATTGCTATTAGAAAGGTTTTAGAGGTAATAACTGCAGCTTCCTGATTCCAATCAGGTTGTTGCATTTCACTTTAACTAGTCTAGAGCAGTTCTCTCCCATGCTGGAAGTGAAATAGTGTCAGCACTGAAAGACAGTTTTTCTTCAGCTTTTTTAAAAGCATATCAACAGGGCTCTGAGAATATATGAGATTGGCTTTTTTATGTTGTGGAGGTGAAAAGACATTCAAACTGGACTCTGCTTAAAGAAATTGCTACAATTATTTTCTCTTTTCAGCAAACTGTGACCATATGGAATTCTGAGAGTTAATGTTCAGCACTCAACCAGCTGCTTTAGGTTTCTGATAACGGATCATACTGTGGCAAGCACTTGCCTATCTTTGATTACCCATGCATCTAAAATCAGAATGTGTTTTTTTCTCAACTTCATGGGTGAATTTTATCACCCTAGATACTCATTATTCACTCTCCCACTGAAGCTGGCCATAACTGTTTAATGACTACCAGTATGCCATCTGTATAACTGTTACATCATTCACTGAAGTCCCACTCAGAGACTTCTATTCATCTCAAATTCAGGCTCTGCAGGGGCCGGTCATGGAGGCTCCACAGCTCAGCACTCATGGAGCTAAATTAGGATTCATGTCTCCAGTGTTTCATGACATTGGCACTATAGAAGTTGGAAACCAGCCTTTTGCCCCACACCCTTCCCCTCCCTCCCCCTTCTCTCTAGTGCTTTTGCAGGATGACTGGATCCTGCAGCTGTATAGAAATTTCACACATAACACGAACATGGCAGAATTATCCTCTTGACTAGCTTGTAAATGAACTTTTTCATCCACCCGGTGCACTGCCACAAATATTACTATTATGTGTGCAAACTGCTCTTAGTCTGTAGTAGCCATCGTACAGGACTAATTTGCAATGAAGATGAAAATGGAATTTTGTTCAGCTTTGCTGAATCACCGTAGTCTTGACTACAATCTTCAGAGTGAAAATAGAAGGCTATGAGTGTTACAGACATTATGAGATCATGATCCTGCCCTGACCACCATAAAAGTTATGTCTAAGAAGTGCAGGATGAGATGGAAAGAGCTCAGATCCAGTAATCCAGCAAGCTCATCACAATCTGGGAAGTCTGCTGATCTAGTTGAATTCCATTTCCATTATATATTGCTTTGAGTAAAGGGGAGATGAGACTTGGTATGAGCTGAGATTATTTTAGGAATGCACAAGGAGCCATTAGGGGTATTTGTGGACTGAAGGGGAGCAGAAAAAAATGAGTGCAGAGGGCACCATGAAGGAGGTTAGGTGATGGATGCTTGGTATTAAGAGGACAAGTCATGAGACACCTTTGTGAGTGCAGAAGGATTTATGAATGCCTGGGGAGGAGAGGGTAATAAAGGGAATTATTGGGAAGAGAAGGTGGCATTAACTGCGGAATACTAGGAACGAGAGGGGTCAATTTCTAAATTGGATGAAGAGCAGAAGAGTGTTGCGTGTAAGAAATAAGGAACTGCTGATGGGAAAGCAGGAAGAGGAAGGGAGTGCTGGGAGCTTGGAGGGGAAGAAAGATGCCTGGTATAGAGAGAAGAGGAGAGATGCTGAACTCTGGATGTTTTGTGGTACTCAGCACAGCCTCATTTTCCTCAAGTGTGCTTTCAGATACCTATTCAGGCAATTATTGCTTGATTGCAAAGTTATTTCAGAGTTGTGAGAGGCCTCACCCCCTTGCCTAAAAGGATCATGGTGAAATAGCTGTGTACCTTCTGAATTCCTTGGAATACCATTGGTTTGGATCTAGGCTCAGTGATTCAGAAGTTAGCTGGTAGCAATAGCCAACAATTGTTTTTTCAAGAATTGTAGCCTTAGGTGACTATTTCAGGTCTATATAGGGTTATATAAAGCTTTTTAATCCCTTTGATCAAATTTTTTTATGGACACTCCCATGGATCTTGCCAGGACTGATCTGTGGTTCCTTTGCTAGCTCATTTGTCTTTATTTCTCTGGGACCCTGGAGTGAATGGTATTGGGAACTGCATTCTCCATCTCAAGAGACCTCTCCAGCATTGCTTCCCATTCCTGTCTGTAAGGCCACAAGATAGGGTTGTGTGAGGTGTTTTGTTGCGGTGCCAGCAGGATCCTGATGACATTCAGGTGGTGCAGCTGCTTTCCATTTCCAATGCCTGAATATGACAGAGGCTTGAAAAAAGCCTCAAGTTGTGTTTCAGCCAAATGGATGGGAAGAAACTGATTCTATGACCAAATTTGCTTCCCTTTGCGGCAACTGGTGGGAAGTTCCAGTCTTCACCCTTTATTGATGACTACCTTGTTAAGTAGATTTACAACCTCACCATTATTTAGAGCCACTATTTCTACAGCAATTCCAGGTGATAGCAAAAGCAAAGAGTTTATTTTTCCCTGTTTTTACTTGGTCAGGACAGTTTCTTACCTTCCTATAGGTAACAATGGTTCTATACGCCACCATACCCTTTGCAAGCTGACTAATATGTGCTCTGTTCAGGCTACTTTTTTATGGTAGTAAGAGCACTACTGTGTGACTGAAACAGACCATTTTAGGTCACTTACCACTCTGGAATTCTTTTTATAAGATGGATCACCTTGCTCTTAAACATGCGGACATGTGAAGTACAAACACAGGACCTATCTATAGGCCTTAGTGAGGCCTTTGTTTGGGTAAGTATGGATATGAGGGATGACTACAGTGGTCAAAATGAGCAGCTAGTAGGGGAGGGCAGTGCTTAACTGCATTTATTGTAATAGAGTTTTAGTCTCTAGAAATGGTTTTGCAGAGTTTTCAATGCAGGCAATTGTTGTCAGTGTATTTTCAATTATTTTCATTTGACTAAAATATTTTGTTAAAATGATCCCAGAAGATTTATACACAAGGACATATAAATAAAAATTAATAGATAATGTTCTCATGGGTTGGCTTTTGCTATGGAATATGGTCCTGTATGGTATTATTTGTCATCTGTCTATTCTGTCTTCAGAAGAGATGCCCCTTGCTGCAGGCTACCCTTCTAAACCTATATAGGGGTAGAACTTTGAGTGTACCTTTTTTAAAATAGGCATCCAGCCTTGTAAATGGACTTAATCCCACTCTAGCAGAGAGCTGTGTTTGTGCATACAGTATGTGAGAAAACCAGAATGTATATTATGTAATATTGCTAAGAGTTGTGGTCCTGTCTGAGATTGCTGAATAAAAGTCACAGCCTCAAACTACATCTGAAATTGTGTTAGCTTGGGTATATTTTCTTTCATTTCTACTGATTTCTGTAGATAATGAAAGTTGTTGAACTTTCCCAGTCTTCTAAGAACATACCAAACTGGATTATCTGATGTTATACAATACCCACAGAATGCTGGGTTTGGTATGAGCTCACCTAAAATGTTTTTATGTTGGTATTCTTCCTTAGTTATTTCTTCAGTGCAAATCAAAATTGGATAACTCACCTCTGGTAAAACAAAACAAAAAGCAACAGGCAATCAAGCAGGAGATGTTCTGAAGTAACTACTGGATGTAGGTGTAGAGATCTCACTGAAAATTAATAGGATATTTATACCTAAATTCTTTAGCCATTTTGGGAAATTTCTACATTTACACCTATTGGACACGTCCAGATGAGCATGCATGTGTTTTAGTCTGGGGACAAGTAGCAGTGGCACACAGTTGTGCCACTGCTACTTGTCCCCAGGGTATGCCCCTACTTGTGTGCTCTGGAGTGTGACAGATTGCCCCAGGTGGAGTAGGGGAAGTTGGGGCCAGCACCTAGGCTGGCCCCAGCAGCCTTACCTGGGGTTCTGGGGGCCTCCTGGGGCTGCAGGAGCAGCGATCCAGGTGCATGGAGCCTGTTCAGCAGCTAGAGCATGGCTGTGGCAGGCCAGGCTCTGGTTTCAGTCAGCACCTGCTGCAGTCACGTGCACTACCCCACAATTTATTTTTTTTTTTGTGCACTTTTTTTAGATATTGGGATTTCCCGGTATCTCATTTTGGCTCCACACTGCAAATTTGCAGTGCAGAAAACTTTTCATATGCACCGCATGCATTTTGCAGCACCTCAGAAGCCTTTGAGGTGTTACAAAGTACACGTGCTTGCTCATTTGTTGTGCTCAGATGAGTGTGCATGTGTAGTTTGTGGTGCACCACAAGACTTGTGAGGCACCACAAAATGCATGCAGTGCATGTGAAAAGGTGGGAAATCTTGGTATCTTAAAAAAACGTGCTACAAAAAAGTGGGGCAGTGCATGTGGTTGTACCACCCAAAACCAGAGCCTGGCCAGACTCTGCACCCAGATCACCACTGCTGCAGCCATGGGAAACTCCCAGGACCTCAGGTAAGAATGCTTGGGCCAGCCCAGGTGCTGACCTCAGTCTCTTTTACACCACCTGGGGCAATTTGCCATGTGCCAGATTGGATGTGCAGGAGCATTCCCTGGGAACAAGTAGCAGTGGCACAACTATGTGCTGCTGCTATTTGTCCCTGGAGAAACTCACGTGCACTCATTTGGATGCGTCCATAATGCTTAGGCTGATGAACTTAGGAGAATGTTAGTATTGACTAAGGTATCTTAAGGCTAAAACAGAGAGAAGGAAAAAGAAGGCTTATTTTTCTCTGCCTCACAGTGCTGACCATTTGCAAACACAGAGGAAAGGAAAGGTAGGTAATATTTGCCTCAACTAATGTTGGTTCACTTTTCAAATCTTATACTGGCCTTGTGGTGACTGTCCGTTGTCCTCCATTTGCTAACTTAATGCAACAGAAGCATCCCAATACCCATGCAGCTCATTCTGTTTTGCATGTCTTCATTCTGCTCTGCATGGGACAGCAAGACTTCACAATAAAACTAGTCTAGAAAGATTTGCTGGCAGTGATGATACTGACCCTGTTTTTCATCTGCAAACTAAACCTGCTTGGACCTCTATAGAGGAACTGCTTGAATTCCTACCAGTGTTATATCCAAAGCAGTCAGACTCATCTCTGATGAGAAAATAACCGCTACTGGGAAGATTTTGAAAAGTACTTACTATTAAGTTGAACTTTCAAGTGTTCTGTGCTGTGGCTGCAAAATGGCCTATTATAGAACAGTGGGGGAGGATTATGAACAAAGGGAGAGAAGGGTTATGAACAAAGAAGAAAGGAAGAGGGAAACTTCAAAAATGGATAGGGGAGGAGAAAGCCTCAAGGCTGGGGACAGACATTCAGAAAGCCTGAGTCTGAACTGATTCAATCTTTGCAGGTTAGTCCAACCTGGCTAAATCAGTTTTGTAACCAGCCAGACATCCCAGAAATGCAGGCACATGCCTCCAGTGGCTCAGGCTAGAAGCTGGGGGGTGCTAGAGCAGCCTTTCCTTCCCTTGCATAGGGCTGAGCTGAGGCGGGTGTGTGGCCAGGCCCCCTTGCAGGACACTGTGATTAGAGAGGGGTGTCCCCACCTTGATAACAGAGCATTTATCAGCTCTGTTGTCAACATTTAACACCCCATCAGAAAACAAATCCTTGCTCATTACAAGCTCTTCTTAAACAGCTTATTCCTAAGGAAAATGCATCCCAGCCTCTGGCTTCTTTACTATTCATTCTATTCATGAAGAGCACACACCAACTGCAGATGCTTCCTCAGCCTGACAAAGGGTTTTTAAACCCAAAAGCTTGCTAAGAAAATTTTTTTCCAACTATTTAGTTGGTCTAATAAAAGATATCAGATTTACCCAAAGAACCTTGCCTGTCTTTTCCAAAGGAAGGAATGCAGGGACATTACCATCTGAGCTGTTGATCACCTCCAAAAAGCCCTAAGCGGACACTGTCCTTTCTGCCTTACACAGCATTAGCTAGCATATCACATGCTGGCTACAGTCCATGCTGTGGGAGAGAGGAAGAAGGGATCTCTGCTTAATCAGCGAGTGGTGAGGGGGGACGGGGCATGCGGAAGCCAGCATGCCCTGCTGGGCCTGCAAGTCTCTGCT
Source organism: Alligator sinensis (assembly GCF_000455745.1). Classification (NCBI taxonomy): domain Eukaryota; kingdom Metazoa; phylum Chordata; order Crocodylia; family Alligatoridae; genus Alligator; species Alligator sinensis. The sequence goes on from NW_005841995.1 coordinate 803,921, forward strand.
GGAACTCCAACCATCGAGCAAAGGGAAGGTGCCAGCCCTGCTGTGGAGCAGAGAGCCTGGCCCAGCCCACAGAGCATGCTGGGATGCTGGGGGTATCTGGCTTAGCTTAAACCATCAAAGGATCAGGCAGAGACATTGCATAAATTGGTTTGACCCAAATCAGTTAGGTCTGATACTACATTCAACCAGGTTTATCTCAAACCAGTTTCAGCCATTTTCAAACCGGTTTATGTGCACTGAACTTCTGTTCTGTTGCAGGTTTAAACCAGTTTCTGATTACTTAACTGCTTTATGTGTAATGTTTGTCTTTAGCCCAAAGGGAGTTAAGACTGAGTGGGAGAAACGAAGTAACAGAGCATGTGAGTGGCAAAGGGGAGTTGATAGAAAACAGGCAGGTGAGGCAAAATGAAAGAGAAAGGGTGCACAGAAAAGGGAGGAAGGAGAACAATATGTAGATGTAATTTGTGAAATAAGGTAATATTAATGGCCAGAAACTAGTCTAGTTTTGGCCACCCCTGCTTCGACTAAAAAGCAACTAGTTCTTCAAGTACTTTCATTTCAATGCGACTACTCAAAAAGTAAGGTATTATTCAAAGTGAATAAGCGAGGCACAGTCTGGCTCTAAATTAGCTGAATTCCTTCTGCTTCATATTGAATGCCACAGAATCAAGTCCCATATTAGGGAAATTGAGACCTACTGTAAGAATATATATCACATTAGATGATATATTACTGCCCTAATCCCCAATTTTGAACATCCAAAAATAGCTTCCACAGACACGTGAGGCAGGTTCTGGGCTCTGGTGAATCATGTTTAGTGTTCCACAGGGAAGGAAAGAAGCATTGTAATGAAATCTCCAGCCCTAAGCTAAGCTGCTTTTCTTAGGTGGCTCCCATAGATCTCAGCAGAAATATTTCTTTAGTCCAGCCAAGTTGCCTGTTGAATAGTTTGGCCAAATGCAGGAAGCAGGATCTTTGACCTTCTGCAGTGTCCTCATTGTAGACGCATGCATATAATTTCCAGTAATTTAACAGGAGCTTTAGTTTGAAAAAGATTTGGGTTTTATTACTTTCATTCATCATCATTAACTCATGCCATGTGGCGTAGAGGAGGGAATGACATATTTCCGCAATTAGATTCAGTATTTTGCATGAAAAAAATGAGCTGCTACAGCAAATGCAGCTTTTGAAATAAGGAACAAGACAAACGGAAACAAAAGTTGTGATGTATGCATGGAAAAGAAGAGTTAAAAAGCATATTTTACCAATGAAGTTTTCTTTAAGTTACAGTAAGAAATGATTTAGCTTTATAGACTATTCCTACTGTGTACTTGGCTTGCATTCAGAAAATATTTGCATCCAATACTTTAATGGCATTCTCTTTCTTATACTATAAATGTGGTCTGCTTTTTGCTTAGTTTTAACCAATACACTAGCTTAGCCTTCTGAATGTACCCTTGAGCCATTTCAGTTTTTCAGGGTGTGTGCATGAAATTTCATTTGATTTCAGTTTGCGTGGGTTTATCTCGCTTGAATTTTGATTTAACCGGACCCAGCATTTTAAAGCAAAACACAGCCAGGAAAATCATATTTCATATGGAGTCGAAGCAAAATGATAAATCAGCCTCTAGGGTTGGTTGGACCTGGGCTCAGGTGCACTTGAAAGGTTTGTGCATCTTTGTAAACCTTTCTTCACCAAGTGAAATTGCAAGTGCCTTATTCTGCTTTCAAGGAAGGGCATTTTGCCACCAATTCAGATGGGAACATGGGCTGTACATTTGATAAGAAACCCCAAACCAGGCTAGTTTTACATGGTTGAGTTTCCCTGCCAGCATTCCACATGCCTGTATTCATGACAGACTTTCCCTTGATGATCTAATGCAGAATATATAGAGACCTAAACATGGATTTTATGAAGCAATCTGCATTTTCTATAATTTGCCTTTGCTCACTGCATGTTTCCTAATCTTTCTGATGTTACCATGATTCCATTCTCTTGATAACATTTCTCTTCCTCTTCTTGGGATGTAACTTTTCCTTTTTGGCATGTTCAATTACATATGTGCATTCATCTATCATTATTTCCTGTTCAGTGGAGGATATTTTGCAGAGCTTTTTACACAGCATTCATAGTATCTTTATCCATGATTTGGATTTCTTACTGACAGCAAAAGTTCAATTCTTTTTGCTGCTGTTCTTATTCATTATATATCTCTGTCTAGATTAACCACTTACAACTTCTCTAGTAGACGTTTAACAATTTGGTTGGATTAATTCAATTGTGCATTGAACTCTGTTCAAATTTAGATTTGTGTGTGCTGCTTTTATCATCCATAGTTGAAAAAATAAATTTGCTTATTTATCAGGATTTCTCCAATTACTTCTTACCTTGTTGCTATAATTTTCATAATGGTTTGACCCACACCCAGTGTTTTATAAAAATGATCAATTTTACTATTCTTATTGTTGTTTTGTTGTTGTTATTTGCAGCTAATTTCTGTTCTAGATAAAATGACCATTTAATTGTTTGTATCCAATTTGTCTTTTTTTAAACTTGTGCTTATCATTATGAAGATATACATCTATTTTTATTTCTTACTATATTCTTCAGTTTCCATCATAACATTCATAGTCACCCCATCAAGCAATAGTCATGTCTTTATTGGGGCCAAAATCTCAAGCTCCTTGCTTGATATCTGTTATTAGACCAACCTAAATAGTTGGAAAACAATTATTAAGCAAGCTTTTGGGTTCAAAAACCCTTTGTCAGGCTAAGGAAGTTTCAGCAGTTGGTGTTTCCTTAGCCTGACGAAGGGTTTTTGAACCCGAATTGCTTAATTGCTTAATAATTTTTTTCCAACTATTTAAGCTGGTCTAATAAAAGATATCAGCTTCACCCAAAGAACCTTGTCTGCCTATGTCCTTAGACCAACATGGTTATAACCTACACCCCTGTAAGCTCCTTACTTTAAATCCAAGCCACACTATTGTCTTTCCCTTGGTAGAAACTTCTGCACAAAGTTTATTCTACATATAATTGCATTAGTTTCCATTTGGGCCCCGCTCCCAAATCTGAATCCATCTGCACAGAAATTTCATTCTTCATACTGCTGCTGGAACACCAGTATACTGCCTCTGTTCATAGCATTTGACAAAATAGATTGGTGCCTATGAAAGCTCATGCCTGTCTGGAGCACTTAGGCTCCAAGGCTGCCTATACACATGCTCCAATGCATTCTAATTAGAACTTCATCGGATAAGGTTTAGATAAAGCATCCTGCAGCCATTTATAAATGTGCAGAGGCTTAATACATGTAATAATGTGGCATTTTAGAGTGGCTGCCCTGAAATAGTTCTAATTAAAATGCTCCCACCTCCGAGCACGTGTACAGGCAGCCTAAAGTATCAACCTGCCCTGCCTTCTGCTTAGCAGCAGTGTGGCTGTGGTGTTGCACACAACAAAATCATTCCCATTACTGTGGCTGTTCTACTTCCTCTCAATAGAATTCCCTGCTGTGGAGAAGATGTTATGGAAAAACGTAATACACAACCTGAGTTTATAATCTTTTCCTGCACCATAGTCAGGGCTGTTATGGGATGATAAATGTATCCCAGTCCTGCTGCCCTGCCCCTCCCAGGATTCTGTATCCTTGGGAGGACGAAAGCTTGTAAGCTTATCCCCAGATGATACCTATTTCTGTAAGAGGAATGGAAAGCTGTTCCTCACACACATTAAAGGGAAATATATAAGCACTTGGTCCTCACTCAAGGAAACAACCTTGAGCAAACACCCTTTGCCTGAGAAAAGACCTTGAGCATTTGGTTCTTGGATGAGCTTTGTACAATGGTGTGCTATAATTCATGGTCCAGCATTTAATGTAGGTGATGGCCAGTTGCAAAGGAGGAG
>NW_005841995.1:807837-810543 GCF_000455745.1 Alligator sinensis
TTTCTTTTATTAATAATTTATCTGGCTTTGCTTGAACTATGTACCATTGGATCTTTGAAATCAGGTTTCCCCAATTTATACAACTCAGGATTTGACTCTCCCAGTCTTGTGTTATCATTACCTTAAGACCCCCACAAGGGTCTGGTAGACTGGAATTTAGGCAGTTCAGGGTAAGTGTTGAGGTATATTTGTGCCATAGAAGAAAATTGCATTTTCTACTCCTCAGTGTCATAACCCAATGATTTTAGTGCCTCGGCGCGGTGGAATTTTCCCGCCACATAAGGGTCTCTGTGCACAGCAAAAGTTTTCTGTTGCAATAGAAAACTCCAGTGCAAGAGAGTTCCTGCCATTCGTATGCAAATTGGTGTCCCACTATTGGCCAGTTCTAAATTATTCCTACGTGGCGGCTAGCGATTGGCTTGCTGGCCGTATAAAATTTTGTGCGACTTCCGCCCAAGTCGGAGAACTTTGAGCACGCTGCAGAGTGCCTTTGAAGATTCCTGACTCATGGCTGAGCTAATCGATAGTCTGATCAACTATCGATTTTTCTCCCCGTCGCCAAGCGCCATCCCTCGACGTACCCTTTTTCCTGCATGCCTGGTTCGTTTACGGATTCGCTGGCTTGAGTCTTGCCAGCTGGAGCAACTCGTGTAATTATTTAAGCGATCGGACCACCTGCGTCGCGGCTACTAGCGGCGTAAGTAAAGCTTTTTTGCAACCAATACGTTTTGTCTGCCTCTCCATTCACCAGCCCGCCCAACAACCGAGCAATTTCTAGATCACCTCAAGCCGCCTCCGGCCGTCTGAGACATGGCGACGAGGATGGGATTTAAGGGCACGGTGATGGAGACGAACCTAATTGGGTGCTGCCCTTGGTGCACCGGGATCTGCTGCGTAGAAAATGCAAACGATCTATGGGTGAATATCGCCTACCACCAGGCGGTAGAAGGGGATGAACGAAATATTGACGGCTACTTCTCCGTAAAGAAAGAAGAAGCGGTCATAAAAGAGTGGAGAACAAGGCTATCCCTTGGGGAGTTCAGGTGTATAATGGGGAGTGACCGCGTTTACTATCGACCCCCGGAGGAAACATCGGCCATATCCCTAGCCGGGGTGAAGGCGCGGAAGGCAGAAAAGCTGACCCCCGCTCAGGAGTTTGCTCAATGCACCCGATACCTGAAGGAAGGAGGGGAACCCACCCCAACGGACTGGTTCAACTGTCCAGATTTGGTGCCTGGGTCACGGGGTCATGAGCTTCTCGTTCAGCTCCAGGAGGACCTGGAGACCAAGGGCCGTCATGTGCCCAGATGGGGTTTAACCAAGTGGAAAAAGGGAAAAATGATGAATGTGTTGTTCCATTCAGTAGTGGGTCTACTAAGGGAATATGCAAATTTAGAGGTTCAACTGCATATGGCGGGCAAGGAGTTGCTAGAGCGGACGGCAGAGAACTCCAGAGCGACGCTTATCAATAGTGCCGGCCGCATGATGCCGCTGAAAGAAACGCGAGCCATCCGGAGAACCCGGAAAAGAGGGGCGGAGCTTCGGAAGAACCGGCGGGGATCCGCCTAGCGGCCCCGCCCCCTGAGGTGATGGCGTTCCCAACGGCCCCGCCTCCTTGCCATGGGGAGGGGGCAATGGGAGGAGGGATGTATCCAACGCTCCCACCTGATGAATTTAACTCTCTCTCTGCCGCAGCTCACCCGATAGCTGTGATGAAGCGTGTTGCGGATGAAGAAGGTACCACGCGTACCACTGTTACCTCTTGCACACGCACCCGACCAGAAATACAGGAACTTTGCAGAGAATCTAAAATAAAACCAGAAGAGACTTTGGCCATGTGGTTGGGGCAACTAATAGTAGAATTCGGATCTGACATCTTAGACAAGGAAGAAGCTAGTGCCCTGACCTGACAAGCGGCGTGGAGCGGAGGGCGTGCTACTGATCTGAACGTGGTCACGGACAGTGCACACTGGCCCATCCCTCTCCCGGCGCTTGTAGTGGGACAGGTAACCCACAAATTCCACGCCTGGCATGAGGGTCGCCCGCAGAAGGCCACTGCGGAACAACTCCTCTTGGCCATAATTGGAGTGTCATACCTTTCACGGAGCCCAAGAGCAAATCCAATGGGGCTAATGGCAACCCAACGCAAGGAGAGATGGGCTCATCGCCACTTATCAGACCCCGGAGCAATTCCAATGCCTTTGAAAGCTATAGACGCCTGTGTAGAGGTATATGGAGGGAGAAATGCTGTTACGCTCCGACTCTTTCTGAACCCGATGGCGGGTCAGCCAGTAGGAAATCTCTTGGGCCATCTTGGAGGAAAGGAATATGTTCGTATTCCTCCTCGGCTGCTCCAGACTTACAAAGCAGCAGTTGCGTATTTTGGGAGAAAAGAGCCAACGTCATCTAGCCGACGCACTGGGATTCAAATTCGGGGACCAACCAAAAAACGAGTAATGGCCGGCGGCTCTGGTCTCCAACTTAAACCTGACCCCACTGACCCTCGTCCTTACACCGAACTTACTGTCTATGACCCTGCTGATCCAGCTGACCAACAACGAGTACTTTTCCTTCTCGATACTGGAGCTCAGGTTAATGTAATTACCTCAAAGATACCCCACCAGAAAACTACCAAAATGATTAAGGTACAAGGACTTAACGCTATTGCAGTCACAACAAAAGTCAAATTCTTAGTCCAAGGTCATC
>NW_005841995.1:814795-815347 GCF_000455745.1 Alligator sinensis
TCCCTACAGCGCTAGCCGATTACCGGGCTCGCTACGCCCATCCTGGGCTTCTCAATCCGGCCCCTCTTGGGCCTCTCATATATTGCCCCGTTGGGCTCCTCCTATATGGCCCCTCTTGGGCTCCTTGTGCCTGCCTTGGGCTTCCTATAATGCTGCCCCCTCTTTGGGGCTCACTGTGCCCACGCTGGGCCTTCTCAAATACGCCCCTCTCGGGGCTGGGGTCTATACACCCCGCACACAATCCGGGGCCTCAGTTCCCCACCTGCAACCCACTGGTTGCACTCAATTGCGCCTCCACTGGCGCTAGGGCACCCCACCCCTATGGGGTCCCTATGAGGCCTCCTCCTACCCCTACACCCTCACCCAAGCCTCCGGTATAATGCGTAAGCCGAACATAAACTAGAGCCTCCTGGCTGTAATGCAAACATAAAGCCCCCTGGCTAAACCATAGTGCCCAATCCTCTCAGGGCTATAGTGAGCTGTACTTGCAAGTCAGGCTTCTTCCCATATCTTGGCTGAGGGAGCTCCTGCCTCTCCAGCTGCTGGTAGGGA
>NW_005841995.1:816415-821514 GCF_000455745.1 Alligator sinensis
TAAATTATTCCTACGTGGCGGCTAGCGATTGGCTTGCTGGCCGTATAAAATTTTGTGCGACTTCCGCCCAAGTCGGAGAACTTTGAGCACGCTGCAGAGTGACTTTGAAGATTCCTGACTCGTGGCTGAGCTAATCGATAGTCTGATCAACTATCGATTTTTCTCCCCGTCGCCGAGCGCCATCCCTCGACGTACCCTTTTTCCTGCATGCCTGGTTCATTTACGGATTCACTGGCCTGAGTCTTGCCAGCTGGAGCAACTCGTGTAATTATTTAAACGATCGGACCACCTGCGTCGCGGCTACTAGCGGCGTAAGTAAAGCTTTTTTGCAACCAATACGTTTTGTCTGCCTCTCCATTCACCAGCCCGCCCAACAACTGAGCAATTTCTAGATCACCTCAAGTCGGCTCTGGCCGTCTGAGACACTCAGGTTCCACTTTTAAACATCTTTCCTCTCATATCCCCTTTTTACATGTACAGAGCTCTCCTAATTTGGCCAGCAAGTATCCATATAGAAAAACTGCAGATTAATTTTCCCCAACCCATCCTGAGATATCAATTCCATATTTTCCTTACTTTTTTAAGTGTTGATAATATTTTTTAAAATTAGTAGTAAAAGAGAACAAAAAATAAAGTTCATGGGAACCTTTACTTGTATGTGAAACTCTTACTGGTGCTTATATAAGCAGTTCCCATTGAGTTCTCTTAAACTGGTAATGGTTACTTATGAAAGTAAGGGTGTGCAGGACAAGGCACATAAATAATGAATTTGATTTACTTCACTCACGCTTAATGAATACCATATCACTAAACAGGCGCATTTTAAGATAAAATTATTGCAGATCATTTTATTACTACTAAATCTGTCCGTGGTATTGTCTACAGAGGTAGTGGTTTTAAAACAATCAATCTCCCTCCTCCCTTGCCCCGCCTGACACATGCTGATTGACTGAAAACAAGCTCAAAAATAATACATAGTTCTGTGATGAACAGCCTGTTGTTTTGGCCTGATCTGGGTTTTGGTTGAAATCTCTTGAGAGCTGCAGAGATTAATATGATTAATATCATTCAGAATTAATCTTTGGAGCAATAAGGTTACAGCTATGTGTGGGAAGGCAAGTTTCGAATGGACTCAACACTATCCTGACTATTCCCATTGAAAGCAATGATAAAATCTCCATTTTCTTTAGAAGTAACAGTTACTAACTTTGGTGGGAGCAGAGTTAAGTTAATACTGGGCACACCTACCTATTAATTAATGAACCTTAGATACTATACATTTAGTTGAGTACTTCCCTAATAAAGTATTAACTAAATGCGCAGCACGCGGTTGTTTAGTGACATTTACTTTGCATTAGCCTAATAACACTGTGCGCTAAGGTTATTAGCATGGTTTTTGCCATGACATGCTACTGCGCAGTGTTATTAGGCTAATGCACAGTAAGTATCTCATGTAGATGTGCCCACTGAGTGTGCTTTAGAAAACTCACACCTGCAGTGTATTCTGGTAGCAATGAAGGAGGGAGTATTATATTGTGATTTAAGTAGGAGGATGTCTGGTACTGAAGACAAGTACGGCTGGACATATCCCTAGAAGGACGCACATTGACAACTCGCATAACTTTTACTAAGGTCACTTAGAGAAATGCTTTTTCCTCGTATAAGTTCTGCTATTGTTTTATTGTGTACTCAGGCAGGTATTGCAGATTTTCTGCACTTCTGTGTACTCTCTGTAAATGGGCATAATTATAAGCCTTATGTATATGACAGAATTGCTCTGAGATTCAATTCATGTTTGTAAAATCCTATTCTGAGACCAATGGGTGACACAGCAGCACTTTGCATATGCTTATGGCATTACAGCATGGGTATAATTACAAATGGGACATTTTGACATGTGTGATAGTTACCATGGATGGGTAACTGTTTTGAAAAGGGGGGTGCCGATGGTGAAGTGCATCATCACATATAAAACAACACACATTTTTCTCCAGTTAAAAATAAATTAGAAGGTTTACTAATATGCTAGGGGTCCAGGGCTGCATTATTTGGTTTAAGATTGAAGCAAACCAAGTATAACTTCATTGGAATGAGTTAAAAGCAATCTGCAGGGCTGTGAAATAGGAGTTTAATTACCAGGAACAGCTAATGGACAGCAGAAATGCAGAACAAAGGCTAGCTGGGTTGATGGAACATCAAGACCATTAAAAAGAAGAGTATCATTAATGCCTGTGGAATGAAAAGTTTAAAAGGGATCAGGTAGATTATACTGATTCTTGAAGTGAAGTGACTTCCTCAGCACTGCCTGACTAGAAATGCTGCTGCCACTGCCAGGCAGTTGGTTTCAAACTTTGGGAGAACCAGGACTCAAAGGGGGGTGCAAGTCACCAGTGCAACCCCCTGGATCCATCCCTTATGGTTACCTTAATGTTTGTGGTATTTCCAAAGCTAAGTGTTGCGAGTATTGCACATGGCAAGGAAAAGATGCATGCAACTTGCTCTAAACACCACTTTTTGGGAAGGCTGTCCTTTCGAAGGGTAAATTATTATTGTTGGTATTGACAATATGAGGTCAATAAAGAGACTCAGAATAGAGTGAGAATCTGTAGGGTTTTTCTGTAGGTTACTTAATAAGACAGATCTTCTCATGGAGCAGTTTGCATCTCAATCTGCCATCAAAATGAGACTTTGTCAAAAAAAGATTGTGAGAGGGGTCTCTGGTTCAAAATCAACAGGCAGAGGTACCACTGGATTAACTAAAGACCTTATAGTAGGTCTTATTATGTATGTAATAATAACTGAATATGTTTATCTGACTCAAGACATGATAAAAAGCATCCCTGGTTATGTTGTGGCATTATTTGAAGTGGCAAATTCTGGTTTGCAGACAATTTGGTGTGCATAATGGAGGCTCAATTCAGCCTGTCGGCTATAGGTGCAATAGGAGATGACGCATCATTCAAGATTATCCTTAATATTCTTGATTACAATCTTGATTGAGCTTGTATATATAATCAGAATAGAATGGTGGTTTGAGGAGATATCAATGCAAAAGGCTGTTACTCAACAATTATTTCTTTTATTTAGTTATATCCTGAAAACCCTTTTGAAACAGTGGGACATTGTAACAACTGAGAAGGGGGAGTGAAGATTGACTGTTTCATGAGACTTTCTCAGGTTGCCCAAACAAATATTATGCATGAATTATTCATTTGCGTACATTGTTACCTTAAACAGTCCAATTCATTTTAATAATTAGTTGTACAAACATTCCAGAGCAGTGGTCTCAGCATTGATCCTAGAAAAAATATGTGGTGCTTGGCGCAGATGAATGATTATCATCAATAGAGACAAGCTGATGTCTTTGGAGCGAACGGACCATTCCCACATTTTATAACCTGGCATGTGATCAGGTGGTTACCATGATCTGCAGTGTCTAATGCCATACAAATAGCAAGAACGGTAAGGGCTGACATGACACTCAAAATAGGGTTTTATAAAAAATCATTGACCACTTTTAGGGGCCCTCTCTTAACAGTATGCATAGCAAACTAGGCATAACTGCAAACCAGGAAGCCATTTGTCATAAATATTATTACTAGACAGTTAAGCACTTGAAAGGCTACCACTTGATGCAAGACCTTCCCCATAAACGCTTGGCTATAGGTCTGTAATTTGCCAATATTTCTGGGTCAGGAGAAAGCCACTGAAGATCAGAAATAATAATAGAGTATTTTAGAGCTGATGGTACAATGCCAGAAGCAATGGAAGTATTAATAATTTTCATGATAAAAAGACCCTGGCAAGTAAAAAAAAAAATAAAAAAAATTCACGAAGGAATCTAGTTGAAGATTTGAAGAGAAACTACAAAGGGCTTCATTAATACAAAAGGAAAGATTAGCCAAAGACAAGAAGAATAGTAAAGGAGATGGCAAGTATAAAGCTAGTGAAAGAATTATAATAATGTCATACAGGAGGGCTTTGTGAAAAGCAAAAGACAAATTAAAACAAAGCTGTATTAAAACTTTTTAGCTCAATAAGGTCATCAAGGATATATATGACCAGAAATTAAGATGAGGGTTATTATGTATTTGGCAGATAATCTTAGTTTGATTTCAAATGCTGTTTTGGAATGAGAAGTGGTAAGAAAAGCAATGCAGGACAAATATAAAGGTCATGCAGGCAATTTACAAATACTTCTTGGTACACATTTTAGGACTGTGTTCTTAATTCACTGAGCTTATATATTTTTTGAGTTTGTAGCAATTGTGATTCTCCCTCCTAGGGCTTAGGGTGTATACTGAATGCTTTATAAAAAATAAAGTATTACACAAATTAGCATTTGAATCGTGAGAAAACAACATTGGCTAGAGGGTCGTACCCAGAGAGTCGTAGTGGATGGGTCGGTATTGACCTGGAAGGGTGTGGGCAGTGGGGTCCCGCAGGGCTCTGTCCTTGGACCGATACTCTTCAATGTCTTCATCAGTGACTTGGACGAGGGAGTGAAGTGTACTCTGTCCAAGTTTGTGGATGACACAAAACTGTGGGGAGAAATGGACACGCCAGAGGGCAGGGAACAGCTACAAGCAGACCTGGACAGGTTGGACAAGTGGGCAGAAAACAACAGAATGCAATTCAACAAGGAGAAATGCAAAGTGCTGCATCTAGGGAGGAAAAATGTCCAGCACACCTACTGCCTAGGAAATGACCTGCTTGGTGGCACGGAAGCCAAAAAGGGATCTTGGAGTCCTAGTGGACTCCAAGATGAACATGAGTCGGCAGTGTGATGAAACCATCAGAAAAGCTAATGGCACTTTATCGTGCATCAGCAGATGCATGACGAACAGATCCAAGGAGGTGATACTTCCCCTCTATCGGGCGCTGGTCAGACTGCAGTTGGAGTACTGCGTGCAATTTTGGGTGCCGCGCTTCGAGAGGGATGTGGATAATCTGGAGAGGGTCCAGAGAAGGGCCACTTGTATGGTTAAGGGCTTGTAGGCCAAGCCCTGTGAGGAGAGACTGGGGCACCTGGACCTCTTCAGCCTCCGCAAGAGAAGGTTGAGAGGCGACCTTGTGGCTGCCTATAAGGTCATCATGGG
>NW_005841995.1:821581-840265 GCF_000455745.1 Alligator sinensis
CCTACCCTGGGGGTCTTCAAGAGGAGGTTAGATAAGCATCTAGCTGGGGTTATCTAGCCCCAGTACTCTTTCCTGCCTACGCAGGGGGTCGGACTCAATGATCTATTGAGGTCCCTTCCGACCCTAACATCTATGAATCTATGAAACATCAGGAAGCATGTTTGTTCATGAAGGGAGGTGAATTACATATGTTCAGTTACTTATTTTAAGTTCTGAAACATTTGCTTTCAAAATGCAGCAGGCAGCATTTGTACATTTTTTAATTGGAGCTTATGAAGGCCACGGTTATTAATATTTACATTGCCAAAACTCCAACCCGCATTAGAATAATATTACCTGTGTTGTGGACATCATTTGTACAAACATGTAATAATGGTCCATTTGCGATGCAAGGAACTTGGGTCAGACGAAAAAACATGACAATTGATAGTGACAAGCAAAAAGAAGGGGGAAGGGTAGATGAGACTAATGGTAACAGAGAGATATATTTACTCAATTTTAAGCATATTAAGCAATAGCATTTTGAGAGTGCTTCATAAAGTCCTATAGACGTATTAACTAGCTAATGCCCACAACACCCCAGTAACTTCCCAATATGCTTGCTTTGAAGGTTCTGTGAAGCATAAGCCTAACTTCTCTATGAATGAGTTTATGGCAGACTCGACTCCTAACCAGTGTAAATTGGCACTTACTCTTAACCAGTGTCAATAATTTCTGTGGCACTAGACTGATAGATTGTACCCGTTGGAGGTATGTCCCATAGTTTATGCGGAGATACCTGCAGTCCCCATGACCTCCAATTTAGCTATTGCATGCAACATTCATTGTTTTTGGAACACCACATAGTAGGATTTATCACTCTGCAGTAAGCCTCTGCATCTGCCCCATGCTGTCAATGTGTTCTTTGTTTCAGCATCAAAATGTCTGGATAGAAGGAGCATTTATTGCTGACCAGATTTCTTCACCAGGTTGAGGAGATGTTTCCCATTCCCTCCTCCCTCCCCTGCAACCTCCCAAAGTCCCCTGTAAAAGCTTGATTACTCATGCTGTGAGTAAGGAGGGGTAAAAGTCATGTTGTGTGCAAAATGACATCAGGTAATGTCTAGTCTTGCTGAAGAAAATGATAAAGGAGGAGCAGTCTCTGTATAGATATCTGCTAGTCTTTGTCTGATTTTGTTTCCCAATATGGCTGCATATGAAGGGTTTTGAAAAGATGCATTTACTGTACTTGCCTCTCTCTCATTGGCAGCTCCTGTAAATAACATTTTGAACCATTCTTCTTCTGCTTCAACATCCTGCTTTCTATGTAGTTTCTTGTCATGCCTTGATTAGTTTGCCCTACTGTTCATTGTTTGCATATGTACTGTATACACAGTATTTTAATTGACTATCTGAATTGAATTACTGACACTGATTTGGTTACATTATATTCTGTTCTGTTATCAAATAAATTTGCTGTCAAACAAAAGATCAATGTTATTGTAAAATGTCCTACTTGATGGATTAAATAGAGTATGATTCACCTCTTCTAATTAAACGATCATGAAAAACGCACACCGTGCTCTAAGAATGGGCAACACTTATGTTCGCAGCTGTTAACAAATATGGTACATCTGATTTGAGATTATGATACAAAGCAAGAATAATTATAGACAGATTAATTAAACAAACAAGTAGAATTGAGGACCAATGGTAAAAAAAAGAAAGCGTGGCACTTTTAAAAATGCCCATGAATGAATATAATTTACTTTTACTATGTACTACTTAAGAACATAAAATCTTTTAATGACGCAATTTCAGATTAACTGCATAAAAACATCACAGCCATCACTAAAACAGTTTGATGACAGACTTTCCTTGTGTACTTTATGTGCTTGTGAGTAAGTGTCCATTGAGGTATCTTTTCTAAAATTAGAACAAATGCTTTTCAATCATTTATATTAAGCACAGAATAATTCCACTCACCTGTTTTGGTGTAAAGTGCATTTATTTCTTTCTGAGCAAGTTATGGTACAATGCTCTTTTGTTGTGGATGATACATTTACAATATTATTAGTGAATCTTTTTTCCCCCTCCTGAGGTATAGAGAAAGGAAAATATTAAATCAGTTTAAGGCAGTCTCCTAGCTCAGCATGCATAGCCCTACATTATCTTTAGACTTTTTTAGTTTTACATACAGTTGGATAAGTTGGCTCCTTCTGTCTGATGCTGTTTCCTCTAATGGTTGAAGAAATGGAACATTACACCATTTAACGTGTGTGGGTCACATTAATCACAGAAAATTCTTTTAATGTCTCAGAAGTAACTGTCAAACTGGACATACTGAATCTATTTAAACTAAAGCATGCCATTTTTTATCTACAGTGATCTTTAATTCACATAAAAGGGTCAAGAAAATGTGATTAAGTGACAGTTTTAAAATGTACTATAATATTAAATAGCTTGATTAAGTGACAACTATAAAATGTAATACAATATTAAGTATCTGGCTATGTCCCAAAAGAACTTTAAAGTATTTTGAATGGTTTGGGAATTCTCTAGCCCATTGTGCGTTATGAAAGAACATTTTTATTAAATAAAAACAGGTGATCTCAGAAAAACAGATAGTGTCTTGTCATGGTGTAAATAATATCTAAACTAGTTCAAAATTAAAATGAATGATTTTCAAAAAACAGGTATTTGAAGGAAACAAATGAAGTTCTTTCTAATGGTGGAACAAACCCGCCCCCCCCCTCCCCCCAACATTTGCATATGAACATGGCATCGTGCAGTTGGTCAAATAAAGTATTTACAGTCAATGGTTGAAGAAAATAATTCATTTCTTGTCCTTCTGTCTGTTCAGGTAAACAGTGAAGATACAACGATCAGCTTGACACTCTAGTAAGTTAGCACCTGTTTGCCTGCTATGTCTTGTGCATCGCTGGGAACCTAAATCTGCCTTTAGGCTTGAGATGAAGGATCATCATGAGAAAAGTACTCTAAATCTCATGACTTGACCAGGAAGAAAGCTTGTTCTTTCTAGAGGTTGCTAGAAAAATGTGATTATTACATCCATGAGGAGAACTTGATTTCTGTGTGTTTAAGGTGATCGGAGATAACAGATACTATGTGAGAGGCTAAGAGAAGAAACACTTTGCTAGGTTATTACGTTGTTTAAATTGTTAAATGGGCATAGACAAAAATGCATGGTGTAGGGCAGGAGCGGGCAAAATGGCAGACCCAGCTGGTGGTCAGACCCCATTTCCCAGCAGCTCCTGTCTGCGTTGCTGTGGCTGGTTTCCATGAAGAGCCCAGCAGTTGCAGTGCCATGACAGGGTGGGACCAGGATTTCCATGGAGACCAGCCCCAGTCACACCAGTAGGGCATGCAGCTGGGCAGGAAACTGCTCCAGGGCTGTGATCTGTCAGTGGTGAGAGCGTGGTCCAGAGTCAGGGCAGAGCCGCGATATGCTGCCCCAGCTCTGGACTCCGCTGTTCCCATCACAAGATCCCAGCCCTGGAGCAGCTCCCTGCCCAGCTGCTTGCCCTGCTGGTGCTACTGGGGCTGATTTCCATGGAAACCCTGGAAATCCTATGCTGTCACAGTGCCACAGCTGCTGAGGTCTCCATGGGAGTGATGCGGACAGGGGCTGCTGGGAAATGAAGTCTGCTGTGGGCTCGATCCAGCACAGACTTTTCCCACCCCTGGTGTCAAGAATACCAGAAACACAGGGTGAAGGCCAGATTTCTAAAGAGGGTAGGCATGGTGCCTTCTTCCCCATTGCAAAACATCATTTTGGGCAAGCAGATAGGATCTGGCACACACAAGCTGGGGTACTGACACATCTTATACCTATTTGTACTGTATGCGGCTTTTTGACATTGGCATCAGCTGTCTGTCTGCATATCACCACTAACCTCTCCTTTCTTGACTTGCTTGACTCCCAGTGAAAAATGTAAACTCCTCTTCAATTTTCATATAAAAGTATTTTTTTTTAATTTTGTGATTAAAAATGTGTCCGGTCCCTTGCTTCCTTAACTTGTGTATTGGGCTCTTGAATTTTACTCTGTCATATGTGTGTTTGCCCCTCTTTGGGCCTCATTGAAAAGCCATTGAATAGATATATTTGGATTATGTCTCAGGAAAAGAACTCCAGCCTACAAATTATAATTATAAGGTTTGTTCCTACAAGATGCTGAACATCCTGGAGCTGATCCAGCAAATCCCTTAAGTACATGCCTAACTTTAATCATGTGAATTGTCCCACTGAAGTCAGGGCCTGAGTAGGGATGACAGGATTTGGAGTGCTATGAATAATAATGGTATATAGTAGTGTTATTACTATTTAATGAGAAAATCACTGTCACGGGGTGAGCTAGTCCTGAAAAGGGATCATGTCTCACCTCTGACCTAAGCCTGAGTTCCTTTCTCCATGTTGAGATAACATATCTGAAAGAGAAAATTGAGTCTACTGTAAAACAGCAATGAGAGGGGAGCTGTCAAGAGCCACATGGGGCTGAGAGGTTCTCCAGGAACTAAGGTTTGGGGAATAACTGGGAATGGCTACTGGATGAGAAGAAGTTAGAGAGGGAGCCTATGACAGGCCATGTAGAAGGAGCTAGGAAAAGGACAGAATGAGGAGAAGGTCTAGCCAACAGCAGACACCAGGGAAGTAGAGCAGGATAGACTCAGGGTAGGATCAAAGGCTGTAACTGGAGGAGGGTCTGGGCCATGTGTGACAAACTGGAGAGTTGAAGTAGATAATCCACATTGACGGTCTGGTATAGGGAGTGGGGGATGGAAGTGGACTATTAGCTTTTTTTGTTGGGACTCCTATGTTTTCTCTTAAAAGGAGAGGACATGCATTTGACAGAGAGATGGGGAGAGAAAGGATGGTCCAGTGATTAAGACACTGGTCTAGGAAAACTGGGTTCAGTTTCCAGCTCTACCACAAACTTTCTCTGTGACATGTGGTCTTAGTTCCCCAGCTGAAAAATTTGAATAATATTACTTCCCTATCTCACATGGATGTTATGAGGATAAATACTTTAACAGGTGTGAGGTACTTGCCTACTAGGGACCCAAGTTCCTTTATATAGGTCAAGTTCTTTATATAGGATTTCCTATATATAGGAACAATGAGTTTTTTATATAGGTCAAACTATAAACATACCCAAATCACTTTGACAGCCCAGGTGTGGATTGTAAGAGGCAAGCTCAAACCTTCTTGGTTACTTATGACATCTCTGTGTCAAACAAAGCTCTGCAAGAGGTTTGTACAGATTTTTGTCTGCCCAGCAGTTCTGTTGTTAGAACAGCATCTGATATCTGAGGCACTTCTAAAGACTGAATTACCTGTACTTAGAACAATACAACACAGCCAACCTGCTTGCCCGGAGGTACATGCCAGCTGCAGTTGCAAAATTTTGTCATGTTCATCAGTGGAAGCAGAGGATTTCCCAAACTAGCTTTTAGGTTTTGGCAAATTGCCTGGCACAGCCTAGATGTATTAACTAGAAATGAATGAATTGTTTGAAATTTTGAAAATCTTGGGAATGGTTTGGGGGTTCACAAAACCCTTTCAAGTTTCCAACTCTTTTAAACCCACCACCCCAGCTAGGCTGGTACAAATGAGTAGTTTGTTTATGGAGTAAACATGGATAATCCACGTGGATTGCATCTATGTTTCCACTAGAAATATTCTGCTTCTATTTTTCTTTTCCTTTTTTTCTTTTTCTCTCCTCTCTTTTCGCCCCCTCTTGTCTCCCCTCTCTCCCCACCACTCTCCTCCCCCTCTCTTCTTCCCTCCTCTCCTCTTCCCCCTCTCCTTTTCTCTTCTCTTCTACATGGAAACGTAATAACCTTTGAGGGAGTCCCACTTCTGAGCTTATGATGCCAAAAGGGATTTGAAAGTAGATAAAATGAGTTTCACACATCCTTACTCATATTGCAGCCAAACTGGAGAGTAGTGTCCTGCTTAGTATTTGCACTACTTAGCACCCCAAGATCCAAATAATGCTCAGACTTCATCATATGTGTGATGTATGATGCTCTCTGCAAGACCAATAAAAGAAGTATTTTTCTCTCCATCCAACAGATGGGCAATTGAAGCACTGGATGATTGAGTAAAATACTTAAAATCATACAGGAAGTCTGTGGTAAAGCTATGAGTAAAACCCAGTTCCAATCCAATTTTATCGACTCCCTATCCCAAGATAGTCTTTTCCCTTTATCATGCTCAATATGTAGTGCAACTAGGGCTATGCAAATACTTCTTGTTGAACTAGGAACCTATATAAAATCCAGTTCACAATTCAGGAATAGCATTAATCACCTCTGCTCCAGATCTCCCTACTTTATTTGTGGTCTTTTCAAAGGAGATACCCAGCATTCTTTCCTGTTCAATTGTCCTGAAATAGAGTAACCTTCTCTGCCTCTTCCCTGAGATGTCAGGTAGAGTCAAAGAAAACCGGACAGAACATCTTGCCTTAGCCCAGTTCATAAGGACCTTGAGCAGGATGTGTTTCTGCAATCTTAGAATGCAGTTCGAGTGAGGAAAACAGGTCATTGTGGCATCATTATTTAGTGTTCCCTATACCAAAGGAAGATGGTCCTTCATGGTTTATATCTCAATGGATAATAAAGGCCATGGAAAGCATTTGGAGACTTGAAATAGGATGGGTTGTTTACAGACTTTCCTAACAGTTCAAAGTTCAGTAGTTCAGTCTTCATATAGCTTTTGCTACTGGACTTGGTGGACCTTTAAGGTATTGATCTGGTATGGCACTACCCATGCTTCTAATTGAATCTTCTATGGCTTACATTGCTAAAACACCATCCCTGTCTCACAATTTGCACAAGCAATGTGTGCTCAAATGCAATACTCCTGAAGCACGTTTCAAGTTTTATTGTCCCAGCACAGTCAAGGCATGCTCTCAAGAGGAGGGCAGAGAAAGTGCTTCAAAGACATCCTCAAGGCCAATTTGAAAAAATGCAACATCAACATCAACTCATGGGAAACTATTGCCTAGCACTGCCCCAAACAGAGGAAGTCTGCTGCGAGGATCTCTGTACTTACAACAACAGGAGATGGAAAAGCAGCAGCAGCAGCAAAAACAGCATCCCACAGACTAAATCAAGAATCCAGAGCCACCCATCCTTCAAGGAAACACATGCCCGAGTTGCAGCAGAGTCTGTTGATCCCAGATCAGCCTCATCAGCCATCTTTGGACCCACAGGTAGAGCAATCATGGAAGATAATCATCCTCAACTGCAAAGGATTGCCAATGCTGATATACAAAACAAATACAAAATCTTTTTATCATTCTGTTTTCAGAAGTCTGGAATTTCCAAATCTGAGGTCAGATTAATTTTTAGACATATTTCCCAATTTCTTCATGCTGAGTAATACTTATCTTTTGAAATTTCACAGTGTCGATGTGTGGTAAATGGGTACCGTTTTCTTTTAAATATTGTGAGCAATACTGGAGCAAAGCGATATCTGTCACAGATGAAAATACTATAGCTATGTCTCCTTGTAATCCATTCATCGGTTTATGGACCTCAAATCCTCAGGAGAGTGTCACAAATCCACATAATGTTCTTTCATACTGGGTTTTGCATTTGAATATCTGATTTAGCTGACAGATGTGCAAAATCCCATCTTGCCAGACAACTCCCTACTGACTGCACAATCTGAGAAGGATCAAGAATGCACGTTATTCCAGCTGCATGAATCTCAGCTAATCATTTTGGCTCCTGGTCTGCTTGTTTCAGATGGTATTAAATGAATTAGTAGCTTTCTAAATTATCTATATTTTAGAAATATATATATACATTTTTATATTTATGTGTGCGATATGTTTGTGACATTGCAAAGGAAGGCAACCCCTCCCCACCAGTCTATGCCAGTATGACCATGGGGTAACATTCTTTCCTAACACTGGAATGATCTAACCCTGAGCAGAAGGGCAAGACCCTCTAGCCAGGAACCTCTGGGTTTAATTCCTAGCAGAAGCACTGGCACACCCCAGTCAAAATGCCTACCCTTGGCTGAAGCCAATGTCCAGTGCTTCTGAGGAAAGAACTCCCTCTCCCCTACTGTGTGTAGCAACAGGAGGGGAAAAAGTCCCGCCTGGACCCATGCAGCAATCAGCAAAGCACAGGAGCATGGGAAATAGGCATAGCTACTCCGAGATCAGCCCTGACCAATGTCTGTCCAACCTTTTCTTGAATAACTCCAATGATGGTGATTCTCCAACTTCCCTAGGCACTCCATTCCTTTGCCTTACTGTTCTAACAGTGAAGGAGTTTTTCTTTATATTCAATCTAAACCCACTTTTCAGCAACTTGAAGCCATTGGTGCATGTTCTGCACTCTGCAGCAAGAAAGGAAAGGTGTTTTCCCTCTTCTTTATGAAAGCCCTTCAGATATTTAAAGACTACTATCATGTCCCCTCTTGACCACCTTTTCTGCAAGCAGAGCATACCTGTTTCCTTCAACCTCTCCTCATATCTCTGCCTTTCAAGCCCTTCATTACTTTTGTCACCTGCCTCTGGCCTATTTATAACTTCTCACATCTTTTTAAAATTTGGAGCCCAAAACTGCATGCGTTACTCTAGATGAGGTACTATCACTATTTCATATCTTGAACCTAATACTTCTATTGATGCAGACCAAAACTGCATTTTCCTTCTGTGCAGTGATTTCACACTGCCAACTCATATTGAGTCTGTGATCCATCAAGACTCCTAGACCTTTCTCCATAGTGCTGCCATCTAGCCAGGTTTCACCCATTTTGTACTTGTGTTTTTGATTAGTCTTCCTGAGGTGTAGCACCTTGTATTTGTCAACATTGAACTTCATTCTGTTAGCTTCAGCCCAGCTTTTCAATTTGTTACATTCCTTCTGGATTGCCCTCCTGCCCTCTACTGTTTGCAGTCCTTCTCATTTTGTGTCACCTGTAGTTTTCTCAAGAAGCTTTCTATTCCAGTATATAAGAAACTAATAAACACATTGAACATCACTGGTCCCAGGATAGGCCCCTGTGAGACTCCATTTGAAACTTCCTGCCATTCTGGCATGGATCCGTTTATAATTACCCTTTACTTTGAGCTATTGAAGCAGTTGCCTATCCACGTTTACAGTAGTTTTGTCTAGCCCACATTTCTCCAATTTGTTTATGAGAGGGTCAGGTAGGACTTTATCAAAAGCATTGCTGAAGTCCAGATACACTTTTTTCACTGTTTTCCCTTCATCTGCCTAAGTAGTTACTTTGAAGGAGGAGATCAAGTTCTGGCACAATTTGTTCTTAGTTAGTCCATGCTGGCTGCTTGTGAGCAGCCTTTTCTTTACTTGCAAATAGATTTCCTTATAATACGCTTCAGTAACTTCCTGGGTATCAAGGTAAAGTTAACTGTTCTATAGTTCCTCAGGTACTTACGTTTGCCTTTTTAAAAGAGGGATGCTGTCGGCCCTTTTCCAGTCTTCTTGTACTTCATCCATCTACCAAGACTTCATAAATATTGTTGCCAAGGACTCCGATATCTCCTTTGTTGGTTCCTTCACTACACTGCAATGAAGTTCACAAGGCCCTGCTGACTTAAATTTATTCAGACCCATCAAAAGCTCTTCGTTTCTTTTGTTATCTCATCCTTCATCTTGTCCCCTTCCTTATCCAAATAATCCTTATTAGGGATCTGGTTGCAGATTAACTTTTTTGTGAAGACTAAGGAAAAGTAGCTGTTGAGAAGCTCTGCTTTCTTTGCATCTTCTGTTAAGAGTTTGCCCTGATGGTTTAAAAGTGGATATAACTAAATAAAAGAAATAATAGTGGACCCACAGCTTCCATGTTTTTTCCTTTTTTCCAGCTTCCTTTTTTCCTGGTTAACATACTTATTAAAACCTCTTCTTATTGTCTTTAACTTCCCTGACCACGTGCAGCTCATTTTTTACCTTGCCTTCCTGAGTTTGTCCCTGCAAGTTCTTACTATTTCCTAGTATGTTTCCTTGGTGATCTGGCTGTCCTTCCATTATTTGGATGCTTTCTTTCTGCATTTGAGGCAGCCTAGAATGTCTTTCTTTGTGCAGCCACATTGATTTCTTACCATTCTTCTTGTGCTTCCGTTGTGTTAGAACCATTTTTGGGGGGGCTTCCAATACTGTAGCTTTTAGAAGCCTCTAGCCCTACTGGGCACCTGTATCCTTCAGGCAGTCTTCCCATGGCACAATGTCTATTAACTCCTTTAGTCAATTGAAATCTACCTTTCTGAAATCTAGGAACTTAGTTCTGCTAACCTCATGCTTTCCCAATCTCAGGAACATGCATTCTATCATACCATGATTACATACTCCCAAGCTTCCCATCACCTTCACATCCTCTACCAGTTCTTCCTTACTGGTCAGTACAAGATCCAAGATAGATGATCCCCTATTGCAGGGGTTTTCAACCTTTTTTAACAAGTGTACCCCTTCTGTCTCAAAGTTTCAGCCAGACTGGGGTGGGTGTGTGTGTGTGTGTGGGGGGGTGGTGCCTGCCAGGATGGACAGACCAACAAACTGTCAACATAGCAAGGGCAGAGCTTGTCGGAGCTGGGCCTGAGCCGCCCCGCCATGTGAAATACTTCCTTTTAATAAGGTGGGTAGGGAGGGTGACAGCAGAGTGCCCAGTGTAACTGCCAGCTCCCACAGCTGCACCCTCTCCCAGCCAGCCCCGGGCCCACACAGCACTGCAGCCTGGCCCCTCTACCCACCTGCCTCCCTTAAGCAGAGAAGCTCTGCACCCTCGGTGCAGGGGGCTGGGGCTTGCTATATGGATGGGGTGGGGGGTGGGGAGGAGGGCAGGCTGCTGCTCTCAGACTGACTCTACACATATGGCCTTTCTTGCTAGATTCCCTCTTCCTCACTGTTATCAGGAAGCCAAACTATACAGAATTTTTATCAAGAATCAGTCTCAAGGAGGGGGAAGGAGGGAAGCAGAGAGCTTGATGCACATTGAGTTTCCTACAGATCTGGGACAACACTAATGCATATGTTCCCAGGTATCTCACTTAGCACACCTTACCCCACTTGTTGATTTCTGAAAGGAAAATTGGCTGGCTTAACGTTGGGGAAGCCACCAGTAAATAAGTGAAAGTGTGACAGGTGGGATAAAATAAACAGGAGTGTGGCTCCCTCCAAAGCTGCTGTCAAAGGACAGGGAGATGATCCATAGGGGCTATCTCTCTGCATGACTGCCTCTGGAATAGGCACGTGATTACTGCATGAATTCTGAAGCCCCCCTGCTTACCAAATTTTCCCAATCCAGCAAAGGAGGGCATTGCCCAGCCCTGTATTTTTGGCTGCAGTTGTTGAACTTGAAGTCCGACTAGTGTCCAGATCGAATGGATGTTTTTTTGGATGGTGAAAATTCCAGACAGCAGGTAAAAATTAATGTCTACCAAGAAACATCCAGTCTCTCAGTTGAATAACTGTCACGGATGTCTTGTATTTTTCCTAGGCTGGCTAGGATGATGATGATGCAATAAATGAGCTCCTAGCATTGACTGATTTGGAAGCAAATTGAAATCCATGCTGGAAACCTGATGTACTTGCTTTAGCTGACTTGCTGGCAGTATGTAAGTTATTTTAATTACTACTTACATTTGATAGACTATGCAGCTTATTCTGAAATTTTTAAATGGTCTGAACTCCCCATGAGCTCCGAAGTCTACATACAGAATCGAGACCTAGAGTGATATTGAGAGTACAAAATGGAGCTGAGAAAAGAGGCCCTGACCAAAAATCTTTTGAAGTGAAAGGAGGGACTTCTCATTGGAACTGACCCATAGTGAAGAACTTGTTTTGTCTGTTTCAGTTCTTTTTATCCATAAGCATTTTGTTGTTTCTCAAATGTATTTTTCGTTCAATTATATTGGTTGAACTCTTGTTCCAATGTTTTCTTTTATGAATTGACCCCAGATATTCTAAATCTGTGCTGTATTACCTCATTATAACTGGTCAGATGTCACCTGTTGCTATTTCTGTTCCCTGATTGGATGAGAACAAAGACTCTCCGAAAGTGAACAAAACATTTGCTTTGACATTTGCATTCTGCAAACATTTGCGTCAGGAAACCAGATCTCATAAGTCAGAAAAAAATGAGTATTTGCAGAATATGTTTATCTGTATCAGTCATCCCAATCTAATTTTAAACTGGTTAAGAAAAAGGAGAGTTAGTTCTCTCATTCTGATTTTTGCTCACATTAGCTAAAGACATAATTTTAGGGCCACAAAATGTTTTGCTTTTCTATAGCTATATTTTTAATGTGTAATATGAAACAGATGCTACATTGCTGATAACTAATTGCTTTTTATCCTCTTTTGATGACAAGCCAACTACTGGGGACAAATCTCAAGGTTACTGAAGTGATATAGGTGAAGGGTATCTTATTGAAACATTATAAGCTGTGATTTTCAAAGGGGCCTAAGAAACAGGAGCCCAACTCCCATTGAAATTCAGTGAGAGTAGTCTATATTGTCAGAAACTTGTATTATGGTCTGTTTTGTGAATGCATTTTTGTGCTGGCACTGAATTGCAGACATAAATATTTATAGTTAAGGCTCTGATCCTGAAAATGCTTATGGATGTCCTTAACTTTATACATGTGAGTATTCCCTTTGGCTTCAATAGGACTATTCGCATGCATAAAACTAAGCAGTGCTTAGTTTCAGTGCTAATAATTCCAGTTGCATTAAACTGTGGATGCTGTTTTGAGTGTGAAACATTGCATCACTCAGAAGAAGCTGTTTTGATGCCCACTGAAAATTTGGTACTATATCATCTCATTATCATGACTTTCAATTTTATATGCAGCCTGTACACATATAAAAGGATATATAGTTTTCTCCTGATTCTGCTGCAAGATTGTGGACATCCTGACATCTATTTGTTCACTCTGTATAAATTTTTCAGTGATGGTACCTTTGTAAAATAAAAAAGAGAGAGACAGATGCAAAGTTGCCCATCAGTTTTTCTAATGGAGTGAAAGCATAATTAATCAGAAATAACACCTAAAAATAACTGGTGCAGAAGGGTAATTCCCAGGGAAGTAATATAGTCTCTGCAGGTTGTAGAGTTAGCTTGTATTAATCACATAATAAAATTAGTGCCATTTCATCTTTGCAACTTCTAAATTTGTTAGCTGGCAACTTTCTAGCTTACTATTCAAGTTTGTGCTTTTAAATAAGGATGAGTGGAATATTAGGCCTAAGATCAGAAATCACATAGTCAAACAGAGACACTTGAAAACAATTCCATTGGTGATGAATGACAAATTATTCACATGGAGACTGGGACAAAGTGTCATCAGAACAACAAGCACAATGCCCTCTTGACAGTTATGACAGGATTATTAATGTGGTGCAAGCAAGCAGTAATGTGAAGTGTGTATGGAAACTGTCATGTTAGTGTCTTTAGTGTGTGCACATGAGTTCACTCCTAACTTTTAATTTGGACTCTTAGAAAATTACTTTTTCAAACAACATAATATCTTTTGCAAGCTAATTACAATGTGAGTAGAAACATGAGAAAATTTGGAATCCCCAAAAATTGATTTGGGTTTCTTGCTTGTGGTAGTGTAATAAACACAAAAATATACTAGTGCATTTAGATTTGGCTTTGGTAAGAAGTAAGTATCATAAATAATTCTTTGCCTGTTTGTATTATTCATTGTTCATTTCTGTGTATTTCTAGTTCAGATACAGTATAAAAAAATACATCATACAATATGCTTTTTTGGACCCTAATTTAAGAAACACTTGGGATCATGTTGCATGTTACACTTAAAATGTGTTAAATGCACTTAAAATTCGAGTGACCACATGTTCAAGCAGTAAAACACATGGTGAGTGCTTTTGTATCTTAGCAAAGTAACGACTTTCCACACAAGGAGTATCTCCAGATCCTATTAAGTAATGTGTTCAGCTATCATCAGACTGCTTCACGAAGATAACATGAGCGATTTCTGGTTCTCACGAAGCCATGGCATCAGCCAGAGACCCCTCTGATGTTCCAAGTCTCCAGGTGGGATAAGGAAAGCCACACATGTCAGGAGGAAGGATCCTAGATCTTTCACTTGTCAGGTTCCTCCAGGATTAGGTTGAAAGGTGGGTGCTGAAAGCCCTTGAGGGTACCAGTTCAAGACTCCAGCGTGGTGCCAGGGCTGGGACCAACAGTCAATGAGCTGTGCATGCTAGTGATTTCAATAAGCATCCTAACTTTAATGCTACATAGTTTTAATTAAGGGCATTTTTACATGTGCTCTAGGAACCGTAGGGGGAGGTGGCACTTTAATTAGTGATCTGCACTACACTAAAGCTCCCAATCATGTGTATCAGCATCCCCATCCTGAAAAAATGGTGGTGGGGCACTTTGAACTAAAGCTTGTTCAATCAGCTTTATTTCAAAGCACCCAGCCACCATTTTTCAGAGCAGGCATGCTGATATGTGCGATGCCAGAGTCTACTAGAGCACATTCCCTTCTGCGCTCCAGCACACGTGATTAATTGAGTCTGCTCCAATGCACTGGATTTCCACTGTATCAAGCAGGCTCCCTGCACATGTGTAGGAGCCCTAAGATATTAAGTGTCCCAGGCAACAAGACCCTTAGTCATGTGCTTTGTTCCAGCTGATATCCATAGTATGTTTAAAATATTTCCCCCAATAGGGATGGAGTTTAGCACATGCTTAAATGTTTTCCTGTATCTGGGCCTAAAGCAGATTTAATTTGAAAAAAAAGCTGTATTGGATGTTTATAATTATTATGCTATTTTCCTATAATTAACACCAAGCCAAAATATTTAGCCATGAGCATTGCCCAGTGCGGTGTATTTCCAGATGGCTTCCCTTTTGAGACAGCAGATTTCACCTACAAATTTTATACTAGCAATCTGGACCTGAAGTTGAATTGTGGGTTCAAATCTAGTTCTTGTGTTTGTAACCAGCCAATTGTGAGCGCTGATAATGTAGCTAAGCATCCAGTAGAGAGACCATGGCAAGTTTCAGAAATGGTGAGCTGCAGAGGGAACATGTGACGAGTCCACATGGTTTTTACCCCACATTGACTATATTTTGATGTGACAGCTGTGAGTGAGAGGTCTGGGGGTCTAGGTAGGAAGGAAGCAAAAAGCTGGTTGCTTATCTATGTCTGGATTGATGGTCATGGGTGTAATGATTTCATGATTCTCTGGGTATCTTTTAGAGTCTTCCATTTCTTTCTTGCAATGCTTGCATTGCCTTCCCCCCATCTCTGTATGATCAATGTGGTATGGAGCTGATGCCTTCCTCTCACCATGACTATACTTGGGAGTTTCTGCGTAGGTTTACAACAACTTATTAGGTTGTAGCTTGTACATAGCTTCTGTGCTGTTTCTTTTTTGCACTGATGGAGGAGCGCGGCCATTTTATTTAGTGACTTGAGAATATCCAAGAGGATGCATTCATTGCTTATGCAGATAAGTAACTGGACCCCTTCCCATCCTTCTAAGATGGGTTTGTTCCTACTGCTCCTTACCATGGTGAATATAAATGTCTAGACAGACACTTGCTTATGCATTTGTAGTGACCTGGGTTCTTTATAAAAGGTATAGGGAGATCTGAACCATGAAATACTGAAAACTTGCAGGCCTGGCCTCAACAATTAGATAAATTTTGTATCTAGCACTTACTTATATGAAACCTGTTGTCAAATCCCCGAAGAATTTATCTTTGTCCTATTTCTCAGATTTTTGCTTTCTTCTCTCATTCTTATTTCCCTGCTCTCCCTCCCCCACCTTTTTTCCTCCTGTCCTGGATTTTCTCTCAAACTGTTCAGTTTTCAGTAATCTAATTAATTTTATCTGTATGCCTTAGGTGTTTCTCAGGACTATTTTTCTCTCTCTCACCATTTGTCTCTGGCCAAATCTATGCTATATATGTTTGATAGCAAAATTTTGTTGGTTAAGAGATAGGAGCCCTGAAAAATTTCAGATTTGCTAAATTTTCCATTCTGCTTTTGGGAAGCCACTAGAAATGAAGGCTAAGAAGTGACTCCTTGAATCAGAATTAGAGAGTTACAATTACTTTTCATTCACAGATTTTTAACAGACTTTTTATTCAAGCAACTTTTCTGAGGACTGAAGAGTTCTTTTGGAATACGAAATGTAGGCAGATTGTTGAAATTAGGAACCAAGGAATGGGAACTATTAGTAAAGTTTTTATAGCTATGTTATAAAAACATAACCACATGGAATAAACGTAAGGAAAATCAAACAGTTTTCCAAACAATGTAACTCTTTGCGGGTGGATTGTTTTTGTGCTTTCTGGAAATCTAATAAGCTTGTAACCTATTGTCCGTTAAGTGCTGCACACATTCAAGAGACAAATTGTATTAACATTTTCCTAGCTTCAGGAGCAGCCCAGAAGACCTTAGAGAAAGAAAGCCAGTTAATGTTAATGATTTAGGGTCAGAGGCAGTTTGAAAAGGAAATAAATATGGTGGGGCTATTTTCACTTCTTTCCAATGCACAAAGTAGGACATGAGAGATTGCTTTTATTTAATTATTTTTATTCATAAAATAAATGTTAGCAATATCTGTTCTTCTCTGGTTTCATAGGAGATTATCTTGGGTGGCTCAAATATGGATCAAGACACATGCTTATATTTATCTGAAGGCCAAAGAGTGCTGAATACTTACCAAAGTGTTTGCCCCAAAATGTTTGAGCTAAATATGCATTAGCAAAGATATTGAAATAGTTTGAGTAAAAGTATCAGAACTCGATAAAGCTCCTGTTATGTTCATATTATAATGTAATAATTCAGCTCATTCCCCAAATAACCACAGGGTAGGGTACTGATGTGTACAACAACTGTTTTTCCAAATCTAAAACCCAGTTCCTCCAACTTTCTTAATACATCATAGGGAGACAAAAGTTTTACTGGCTCTGTTCTTGCTTAGATAGATCACATTTACTGTTTAGAACAGGAAGAATTCCTTTTTGAAGGTATACCACAGAATGTTCCTTTGGGTTTACATGTTCTTTTGAAAGATTTTACAGTGCGTTAGCTTGTTGGTCTGGTCAGAACTATGTTGACTTACATCAGGGGAAGACAAGGCCCCCTGTCTTATCCTCCATTTTTCTTGTTTAATTGGAGCTCAATTTAACTGTCCTGATTCTTTACATTTGAACAAATCCAATATTCTCAGGCATTCTGTTCTATTCTCTCACTGTCTCTGCCTCCACTTTTTTCTCTGAAATAAACTGTTGATGAACTGGGTGCAATAAACATACAGATGTTGTCTCAGCATGCATACTGCATCTATGATTTTCCTCTCTACAGTTGTATATCTTGTATTTTTTCTTATACATGGACTTAATGGTAGCTGTCTAATCAGATTTTATGCAGGAAAATTCTAAATGTATAAGCAGCAGCTTACACCTCATCCAAGGGCTTTTGTTCTGTGGGGTTCATGAGTAGCCCTCTCATACAGACTTTTCTCTAAATGTATAAAATCATACCTCAGTGTAAATTATTTACAGCACAATGGACATTAGCAGAATGGAAAGGCTAAGCTTTTTATTTTTTTTTTTTATCTGCCCCCACCTTTATTGTTCATGAAGGCAGACAATTTCTTGACTCCAGTTTTTGAACTTTCTTGAAAGACTGGGAAAAAGTCTCCTGGGTCGTCTTATCTTTGTATCTATCACCTCCCTATGCCTTCTTTAAAATGGAAGGAAATGCTTTCATGTCATTTATTGTTTTCCTTCAGTGGCATATGCAAGATTCTCATTTAGAGGTGTCCACACCAAACTAGATAAAAGTTGACGGGATGCAGCTGTATTGCTTTCATTTGGGAGGCAGTATGCATATGAAATATTCAAGGCATGATATACATTATGTTTTTTGCATTCCCTTATTTCTTGAACATGCATATAACGTATACATGCACTGAGGGAAATATTTGCTACACCTATATACATTTTCATAATTATCTTTGAGGCTTGTTTGTAGAAAAAATATCAGTCAATTTTCCCTGCAAAACACTTGTCAGATTCATCAGTTGGTCAACAATTTAATTTCTTATTTTTAAACTGTTCCACAGTTTCTCTGTCTATTATGTTTTTATATTGTAGGAAGTAGTCCAGGAATGTGTATAAAACTATATGATAGCATTTGTAATTGTTCATATCTTTACAGAGACCTAACAGTGTCATTCAGTGCACCATCTGACTATCAAGTACAGTGCCTGAGAATCCTATGCTTTCACACGCGTGCACACCAGCCTGAGGATTGCCTGAGCTGCCCCTGAAAGATGTTTGGTTAACAGGCTCTTGGAAACCTCCAGTTTTTTACCACCATAATTTTTTTAAGGATTTTCCTTAATATTAGACATAAATCTTTTCTTTTTTCTTCCTTTTCTTTTTTTTCTTTTTTTCTTTGCAGTGGTTATCCCAAACAACTGTTCAGTGTCCTATTTTTAACAACCTTTTGCAAACTGGAAGACAATTCTCACCTACCAGCCATTCTATCTGTCTTGTCTTGTCCGGAATAAACAAATTCAATGCCATCAACCTTTCCTTATAGATCATTTTGTAAACCTCTTATAATTCTTTTGTTCTCCTCAGGACTCTCTCTAGTTTGCCTACAACTTCTTTAAAGTATGGTGACCAGTACTGGACAAAATATT
>NW_005841995.1:840312-854809 GCF_000455745.1 Alligator sinensis
TGCTGAGGCCCAGGATGAGTGAAATAATTACCTCCTGGATCTTGCATAAAACACTTTCTGTTAATATACCTCAGAATGAGATTTGCCTTCTGTGCAACAGTGTCACATTTTTCATATATACTTTGCGATTTATGTCCGCACCCCATGTCACTCTTCCCTCCTGAATCTTTGTTTGTTGTGGTGCTACCTAGCCAGGTATTCTCCATTATGTTTGTGGATTTGATTTCTCTTCTTTCAGCGTAGTGGTTTGCATTTCTCTCTCTCTTTTTTTTAATTTCATCTTGCTGATTTCAGACCATATCTCCATTTTCTTGAGGTCATTTTTAATTCTGATCTTGTCCTCCAAAGCAGTTGCAGCCCTCCTTTAGCTTGATGTTGACTACAGATTTTATAAGTATATTCTATATTCCATCCAAGTTCTTAATAAAAATATTGACCAGAACTGGGCCCAGCTTATGCCCCTGAAAGGCCCCACTTGAGACGCCCTCCTGCTTTGACAAGGAACTACTGATAACTTCTCTGAGAATGACTTTGATTGGTTGTGCACCCACCTGATAGCGATCACCTCTATACCATACATCCTTAGCTTGTTTGTGAGAGAGACTTTGACACAATCCAAAATGCCTTAGGAAAGTCAAAACAGATCACATCTGCTGCTTCTCTCTTCTATTAGCTGCCAAACCAGTTACCCTGTCAAAGAAAGCATCAGATTGGTTTGACAGAATCTGTTCTTGCTGCACCCATGTTGGCTTTGTTTCATCACCCTATTATCTTCTGGTTACTTGCAAACTGATTGTTTTAATCATTATTCAAAACCTTTCCCAAGTTCTTTTATGAATTTATTCATGTGTTTTGTTTAGAAGAAGCAGCAGCATTGATTAGCAAGTTCTTGACTACTTCCATTGACACTTTCTAAATGATGCTGATGCTCTTGGTTGCTGCCAGGTAGGGCTACATGATTCCCAGGTTTGGCAGTGAAAAACATTTGGAGGTAAAATGAGGACAAACACATTGGATAGAAATGTATGGGGAAATGCCCTGGTTAAAAAGGCTGAATGGATGCAAAAGTGAAAGATTAATTCCCTTAAAGAAAGAAACAAACAAGGAAATCAAAGTTAATGGAAATACAGTGGCATCCTTGATATGAGGATGACAGTCTTCCAGTAAATAGGGAAGTCATTGGTGAGTCCTTGGATAACTGAGGAGGCTGATTGTGTAGCAGAAAGCCCCCTTTTCCTCTTGCCTGCATTTGCTCTCCCCTCTTTGGATATGTTTCTCTTTTTCTACCTTTTCTTCCTTCCTCTCTCTTTCACTTTAAGATAAGGAATTGTGTTTTAAAATTTGTATGTGTGCATTTTGTATCTCCCCTTGTAGTTTGGTATTTTTATCTATTTGTGTGCCATGGCATTTGTAGCTTATATTTTATACTCCTCACCTTTCAACTTTCAACTAAATGTGTTTAGTTTCATAAGTAAGTTATACATTGTAACAATGTTAACAAGGGCAGGAATCAAACTGCCCTTCCTTGTATCAGGCTGGCCCCTGAAAGAGCGAGTGAATCAGTGATTGAATGTGTAACATAGTAGCAGACAGAAATTATCACCTGGAAGCTGCAGATCAACCAACGGAAGAACTCAATAGAAGACAATGTAACAACCGGGAAATCTCTAAACGTCACTGATCAAGGGCTAGAAGCCCTGGCCTGAGTTAATCAACGCCAGGGACCAACTTTTGGGCTGAATATCTCCAGATCAAACACTCCCAGAGCCCTATTCTAAATTCATCAACGGACTCCCAAACCTGCACGTTCATGCGGACAACCCCTGGGGCTGACAGATGCCATCCAGTAGCCACCGAGGGGGGGGAAGTCCCACGAGGGTCAACAACCCCTGGACTGGGCAAACCTGAAAACTGGGGAGTCACCAAAGTCTGCCAAGGACAGATAAAAGGCAGTGAAAAGTGACTCTCAGGGGCACCCTCTTGATCTCCAACTCGACTAGACCTGTCCAGCCAGAAGGACCAGCCAGCGACCCCCTTCTGGAGGATAACACCACGCTGAAAGAAGCCTCGACTGGCCATCGACGGCAGACTCCAGCGCTTGTAGGATACGTATACCTGACTCTGTAGCTTGCTACAGTGTGTGTGTGTATGTGTGTGCATGTGTATGTGTGTGTGTGGGGACCAACCCCAAGGTTTATGATTTAACTCATTACAGTGTTTCAATCCGCCTAATAAACTAGAATTTTAAGGATCCCGAGTTGGACATTTGTAGCCAACAGTTGGAATTCACATGTTCAATTGCAGATGTGGCAAATAGTTCTGGGAGGGAGGAGTAGATCCTAGTGATGTGACCTCGAGAACAATACTGTTTGTAGCTTTGTACTCCTGGCCCTGACGGCAAGGTCTGAGAGCAAGGTTTCCAGATTAATAGTGCTCCAATAAGAAAAAGAAAAAAGTCCTCAATGGCAGAGCAGAAGGATGAAACAGGAACGTGATGGAAACGCATGATATTCAGCACCTGACATATTCAGGATGCTTGTTGGAAAGCCAACTCTTTCCACTGCTTTTGGTCCTTTCTCTTATCATTTTATTGGTCCAGAAGACTGATGAGAGAGAAAGAAAGAGATTCTTTTATTAGTCTTCATGTTAGATCTCTTTGAACGGAATATTGCCAGGCTGCATTATTTGAAACATCTTGCTAAAAACATTTTTTAAGGGCTTGGTATCATTACATTATTATTACATGGGGAAAACATGATTATGCAGCAGAAATATTGGCATCTTAATGCCAATGATGGAAGGGAGTAACTTTTAAGCTAAAAATCTGTTCCTTAGAACGCCTTAAATTAATAATGAAAAATTAAAATCCACTTCACTTTTCTCTGTCTATTATATGATACTGGCTATATTGCTTTGTGTGTTTCATTTTGGAGTCACTTTTACTCTTGCGTAGAACGAGTTCAGCTTTTAGGTTCTCAGTGCTGTGATCCTCAAGATGCAAATGCTGCCCATCTGTCTATTTGTTCAAAAACAGCTTTTTCCATTGAAATTTTTATTTTAAAGTAACAGAAGTGTCTTTGCTTGTCCTGGATCATTTAATTTTTTTTTCTCGAAAATCTACATTTTCAGCCAAATCTGAGTTGACAGTGCCCAATGGTGAAGCTGTGACAAAAATGACAGAAACCAGACAATTAAAAGTACAGGCTGACAATCTATCCTTTTTTAAAACTGGTATGGAAAAAACTGCATAGTTAAATGACCCGGCACAAAGTAATGTCAAGTAGGTGTACTAAACATGTGGTGTTGGTACCAAATTCCAATATTGTCAATTCTTATTGGGACCTTGCAATAATTTCTGTTTTCCTGGAGCCATGGGATAACATTGATAATCTTATCTTTCATTTAAAAGGTAAGTTATTAACTCATGCTTATGGAGAAAAGGCTGAAAATGTGGCCCATGAAGGCTCAAAAACAACAGGATATGGTGAGAATTCTTCCTATCTCAAAATTTAAATTGCAGGATTTTTAAGCAAACCTCATAATGGTTGTTGACCATTTAGAGTTGGCAGTACTGGGATTTATACTACAATATCTTCTGTTTTATTGAAAGATGCCTATTTGCAAACAAATACCGTCCCTTTTTGCCTCTAAGTTTCTCCATTTTTGGGAAAAGCCCTTCCTTCCCCACTGAGAATTAAATGCATATTTTTCTCCTCTCATACACCCACTATCAGTAGGATAAGTAAGAGAGAAAACTCTCTCATATTCATTCAAATATGGGGCATCAAAGCACTTATGCTTTCTCTTAGGCAAAAATATAGAATACAGAAGCCTATTAGAGCTGTTATTGGACTCTACCTCTAGTGCAAAATAATCCAAAATGGCACAGCCAGCCCCTAGAGGATCACTCTAGCATAGGGAAATCCTCTGCCCATGTTAAAGATTCAGTATCACTCCCATACTCTACCTTCATCCACACCTTGAGATTTCTCCCAATCAGTTTTTGGGGTACAGAAGACTGAGATGCACAGGGCTTTTCTGTAGGACATCATCCTGGTGCTAATGCCATCATAAGACACCCCTTACAGTCCCTCTATATTCCTTCACTGTCAAAGGGAGAGGAATAGCTAGTTAGTTTGTTTTGGTTCCTTACGTATTAAAGTAATCAGTTTCTACTTAGTGTTAGGATCCCCTGGTAGCAACTGTGGATCTTACTGTGATAAAAAATGGGAAGGTACTATAGGCTCTTCCCCCAAATTTTCCTTTGTTGAGGTGGAAGTACCATAGATCTAGCCCACATTGTGTCAGATAAGGTCTCACTTTTCAGTAGCTAAGTGAATGACAAAGACCTCATACTCTGCAGTAGATGTATACAAAATTATCAGTGTTTTACTGAAATAAGGATGTATTCTATTAGAAGGAAACATTTTTAATCATAACTAGGGAGTCATCTCAAATGACAGGCTTTTCAGCAGCAGAGTTATTCATGAGACAGTGATTGACAAGGCTGAATTGTGTCCCCAGGACTTTCCTACTGAAAAAAAAAAAGAAATTTGGGTTAAGCATGTCTAATTTTCCCATCAAAGTTAGACACATAAATTTGTATTTAGACACGTAAATGTGCATGAACTATCAAGGATTCCCAAACAATAAAGATGTAGATGCTTAAATTTAAGGCTCAAAATTAAGTTGTAAAGACCAGATTTTCCAAAAATCAAAGCTGGATTTTCAAGTGCTCTTGCCACTGATATTCGTCTATAGTACTCACACCCACCCTTTGTGCTCTATAGGGCCAAACTTTCAAAAGCACTCTGCAGTCAGGGCTTATTTTGATACCTTCATGGGAGAGGTGTTATTTGTGAAGTCTGGGCCCAGTACCTAAAATACTGTGGTCAGTAATATCAATAGAGTTTGGGAATAGAGGTTGTTAGTAGGTCTGTGCGAAGCGGCTAGTATTCGCTTTGGATTTGGATTTGGCCGATTCGGTGATTCGAATCACTGACCTGAATCGATTTGGCCGAATCTAATTTGGACATTGGCTGCTACCGAATCAACCACATCTCTGAATTACACAGACCCCATCCCCCGCTCACTGTCAATGGCTGCCTCACCCGACCTCAGCTCCTGGCTGTTTGGGAAAAAAAAAACCTGGTCTCACCGGCTCCTGCCTGGCCTGGGGGGAGGGCGGGGAGCGATCCCCACTGCTCCCTGCTGCCCCATGCCATGTGGGGAGCTCTGCCACAAGCCCCCTGATCCCCACTTGCCCCAGCTCCCAGCCCTTTAAAAAACAACAACAACCCCCCCTCCTGACTCACCAGGTGCTATCAGGCAGGGGGGGGTAATCCCCACTACCCCCACTTCCCCACGCTGTGTCAGGGACTTGGCAATGAGCCCCAGAAGCCCTGAGCCTGCTGCAGCATCCAGTGAGTGGGGGCTTTTTTTCTTTTTTTAAGGGCTGGGAACTGAGCCATGGGGGAGGCTGGGACAGAGGGTGGGGGTCAGGGGGCTCATGGAAGAGCCCCCCATGCAGTGTAGGGCAGTGGGGAGCAGCAGGGATTTCCCCCCCACCTGGCAGCACCCAGTGAGAAGGGGCTTTTTTTTAAAGAGCCAAGAGCTGGGGTCGGTGGGAC
Organism: Alligator sinensis; assembly: GCF_000455745.1. Lineage (NCBI taxonomy): Eukaryota > Metazoa > Chordata > Crocodylia > Alligatoridae > Alligator > Alligator sinensis. The sequence goes on from NW_005841995.1 coordinate 845,943, forward strand.
AGCCATGGGGGGCAGGGCTGGGAGAGTGGGCAGGGGTCAGGGGGTGCTCAGAGGGGCTGGGGGAGCAGGCAGGGGATGGGGCCTGTCAGGGGGTCCCCCCATGTTCCCCTCCCCCAGCCCTCCCTCCCCTGCACCCTACTTACGAGCATGGAATCTGGGTCCAGCTCCCTGTTGCAGCCACCGGGGACTGCCTGAATCCCTGAAGCTCTCTGAATCTTTTCCAAATTGATTCAGAGAGCTTTGAATCAATTTGGACCTTTTAATTGGTCTCCTGATTCGATTTGGATTTGGAGATTCTGCCACCGAATCGAGCCGAATCTCCTCCAAATCGAATCAGCACCCAAAGCTTTGCACAGCCCTAGATGTTAGTTCATTTCTGCACCTCTTGTAGCTACAGCAACAAGACACAAAGTGTTGAAGGGTATATCCCATAGAAAGTGATGTCATGCAGTTTAGAAGTTCTCAGCAGAACAGGAGTGGCATTATAACCATTTGTATTTTGATTCTGCAAGACTCCTGTCCAGCAGGTTAGTGTTTTAAGTTAGGGCATATTTGGTGCTTAAAGTTCTTCATAACATCCCTTTCAGTGTAACTAGTTTTTCACCATGCATGAGCTTACTGCTGTGTAATTTGTTTGTGGGTGTTTAGCAGTGATGTGTCACTCCTTCATAAACGAAAGTATATTATGTCCTGGTGCTCTTGGGCAAGTGCCAGGGAAATCCATTATTCAATAGGAAAAGAAAAAAATTACCCAGGAATTTTGTGTCTTGGGATTTTCTGGGGATTTTGCTTTATTTAGCAGTGTCTAAGCTCTCACTTGAAAAATTAAATTCCTAACCTTTGCTGTTGCAAACACCCACTCTTTATAGCATATAATGGCTGTGTTAAAGCAGGATCATACTGACCTGTCTGCAGGCAACCAGCCAGAAATTATAACCGAAGAACAGAAGTGAATGCTGTTTCACACACAGACATGAACATACAGCACAGGCACACAGATCCTTTCTCTTTTCTCACTGCTTGGGGGCACTAATTTAATTGTTACATCAATTTTTCAAGATGTTAACTGGGTATCTTTCTAGAAAAAAACAATTACTTAGGATCAATGATGGGTCATGTTGTATTTCATTTGCATCTACTTTTTGAATAGATTCATATGTTGATCATATATCAACTTTCAGTATTCCCATGAAAATCATACAATTGTATTTCATATTATTGTATTTTTGATATACAGATGAAGTGATATCAACCACTTATTCCTCCTTGGAGAAAAAAACTGTGGTACATATACTTCTTTCTAGATGTTTTGCTGTTACTGAAGAATTTATAGTCTGTGGACATTGTCAGAAGGACTCCCTTTATAATGTACTGAGACTTACAACTCATTTCGTTTGGAGACCTACCGAGAAATAATATGCACCATAAAAAACCATGGTCACTGAAAATATCTTGTGATTACTTTGCAAATTAATGTTCTAAGTAACCCAGACCATTTCCTTTAAAAGTGCCTAAAAATAATAATAAAAGATAAACGCTGGGCTGATGACCATAGTGGAAAAACAACTGTTTTCTCTCCTTTGTTATTGTAAACATTTTTGGGGAAGAGTTTTAAGTTGATATGGCAGCGTTGTTTTGGGTTCCAACATACTGCCTACAGTAGTCACACATGGCTGGGTGCAAAATAAGAACTGCCTGTGGAGTTGGAACATGCTTGAATACAAAGCATTGATAGTAGTATCAATTAGACAGTGACCCATAAATTCTTGGAAGAATGATTTTTCAGCTTTATCCTATCTCTAGGGCTTATAACCCGACCAGTAGCAACTCGCTGACTCCTATGTTGAAAGCTAGAACAACTGGGGGATGAGCCAGGGGAAGATCTGGGAGAAAAACATTTAACTACTGCTCCTAAGAGAAACAAATAGTTCAGGCAAATGAATAATCAAAGCTCTTCGACAAATAAAGAAGCAGAAATTCCAATTATAACTGTGACCAGGTTTATATCCAATGCTGGGCCAAAGTGTCATCTAGACAGATGTACTAGCAGTTTGGTTTCCATAATAAATGTTGTACTTGTGAAAATATTTTAACGACATCCAGTCACATTACTAGGCCTCAAGTTCTTGATGACTTTCCAGGTCATGAGAGCACCATTTGCATCATCTGATCCACCAACCTCTTTCATTCTTCCTAAGTCTTATGAAGAGCATTAAACTTGCAGATGCAATTATTGTATAATAAAGTATTGATTTCCTAAGAAACCCTCTACCATTTTCTTTCATAATTAGCATTTACAAGGAATCTAGACTTAACTATCTTTAGTCTTATAAATGAATTACAAGGCCCTTTTAGTGCTGAAATAAATATTAGCTCCCGCTTACTAAAAAAAAGGGAGAAAGAAAAAGGAAAAATACAACCCAAATGCCTTGTATAATTTCAAGGAATTCTAAAAGGTTGGTCCAATAAAAGCTATCACCCAAAGAAATCCTTGCTTCTTGCATAATTCTTGGACCATCATGGCTACAACATTGCTTTAACACTACCAGAAAATTCTAAAGCAGGAAACTCTTATAGATAAGACTACTGTAAAATCAAGGTTATAATATGTGGTTTTTCTGTCTTTTAATATCACATTTGATAATGGTCATTATTTACCTGTTACATTTGGCTAGTTGAAATGGGCTTCCTATGTATCTCAGTATTCTAGTTTCTCCAGTGATTTTTATTTTCCGCAGTGATGACTCTTGGTGAGATTGGATCTGGTCATTTTCAGGTATCAGAACAAATGAGGCATTTGTTGCTCCATTAGATGTTTTTGATTTTGGCAGTGTAAATATAAAAGGGAAGGTATGATTTAGATATAGTCCCTTCAAGGAGCAAGCTGCTCCCACCCCAGATACTGTGTAATCTAAAGATGCTCCTAGTTTCCTCTTGTTAGTTAACTCTAATAAGCATCAGGGTAGCACTTTCAAGAGCACCATCAGTAATATTTAAGTAAGGAGTAACATGACTGAATCCTGATTTAATGCAACTATATTAGTGACCAGTTTAACTACTCCCAGGTCCCTACGGGCATACATACTCCCCATCAGAAAGCTTCAATAAGGGGAAACAGTGAGGAGCGGTTCCCCTACAAAGGCATAAAAGTAAATAATAATACCATAGGGGTTGTCTTCCTCCACCCCGTAAGACTCTGAAACCATTCACATGTAAGCTCTCAAATGGAAGGTCACTTCTGATACTTTGTTGGTCCAGTTAGTCTCCCTGGTTTTGACTTGCTGGAGCACACATTCTCTCAGTTGGGATGGAGTCACAGGTCCTTGACCTCTGTTTTCTTGTGTACTCCTCTTAGTGCAAAGTGTTACTAGATCGGCATAATAGTGTTTTGTACCTCTTTTGCACTGGTATGAATAGTTACACAATAGGGCTGTGCAAAGCTTTGCTGGCTGTTTTGTTTTCACTCTGTTTCAACTCCAAGCTCAAAACAGCAACATCAAAATGAAATGGAGGGATTCGAAACAGCCTTGAAATGAAATGAAACCAGTCAAAATATTTTGAAAGTTTCAAAACGTTTCTAATTTTGAAGCAGCCAGCCAGGTGGTGGGAGACAGGGGAGAGCCAGGGCTGTGCTCCCACAGGCTCCACATCTCCTTGTAGCTCAGGCTGGTGAGAAGTGCAGCCCTGGCTCTTTCCTCCTCCCACCGCCAGGCTGCACTCTGATTGGCTCTGCCAGCCCCATGGAGCTCAGCCCGGTGGCGGAAGGTGGGCAGAGCCGGCGCCTCCTGCCACTGGGCTGAGTTCCACGGGGTTGCGACCCACTGGGAGCTGAGCCCGGCTGGGGGAAGCGTCTCTTCCAGCCCACCTGAGTTCCCAGCCCCAGGCAGCACTGGGGAACTCAGCGCAGCTGGTGGAAGTACTTTCTCCAGCGTTGCGAGGGGCTGGGAAATTAGCTGGGCTGGAGGAGGCACTTTCCCCAGACAGGCTCAGTTGCCCAGCGCTGTATCCCAGGTAGCAGGAGCAGCATCCTGTGATCCAGCAGGCAGATTGGGGGCCCACCTGCACCCCCAGGAGGGCTGTGGGGGCTCTCCTCCTGGGGGTTTGGGCCCCTGATCTGCCTGCTGGATCACAGGATGCTGTTCCTGCTCCCCAGTTCCTGCTTGTCAGCAGCCTGAGGTGCAGTTTCCTAGAAATCCCTGCACCAGTCTCCTTGAAATGTGGCAGACTTCATTTCCCCCAGAAGGGGCTACCATCCCTGCAAGTTTCATCGAAATCAGGCAAGAAATGACAAAGTTACAGGTTGTTTTGTGCTTCCCCATTATAGCCTATGGGCAAAACGTCAAAACAGCTAAACCATTTTGACGAAACAGAACAGGAAAGTGCATTAGAAATGAAACAAAACTCTAAATGAAACGCTGTTCCATCAAAATGTTGAAACGGAAATCGAAGCGGAACGCTGCTGTTTCACACAGCCCTATTGTACAACGTGCAGTGCCCATAAGCTTCACCAAAGATGGGAAGGACAAAGAGCCAACAGTGCATGAGCACCATATCTGGTGGGGGAGATGGACGTTCTAAGAATATTCTCAGGCTTTTGTATGGCAGAAGCAGACAAGGCAAGTTTGCTTTGTCTGAAAAATCAGATGAAAATGTATGTAACGGGATTCTCAGTCTAAAGGCGGGTGTGGTACCTCCTGGTGTACACTATAATCCTGTTTTTTCTCTCTGCTTAATCTGACTACCTCCCTATGCTCACTTGCCATGCCTTTAATGTTATTTTAAAACTGCCCCAGTCTACCAGAATGATTCCTTCGCCCCTCAGCTCCATCCATCTCTTTGAGCCCTTGGCCCTTTAGGGCTCCATTCAGTTCACTGGACTCTCGCAGTTCAGGCAGAGCCCCCAACCTTTAACAGTCTTTTGTCGATTGCAGCACCTTCCCCAGGTGCCCTCAGCAGCCTCCTTCTGCTGCTTTAGCCGCTCCCATGCCTCATGGCAATAACAGCAACAGAAATGCATCCCAAAACAATTGCAGCTGGGGTGTCTTTCTCCAGGCCTCTCCCCCAGCTCATATCCAGTCATGCAGGTTTCTGCCAGCTCAGGCCTTCCTGCGCCTGCTCACAGTTCTTTGTCACCAATGTGACTTCTTCACTCAGTGCAGGGAGCTCCTTTAATGATCACAGCATGGACCAGTCTACAATTCCCAGTGCTGGTTCCCTCGATGCCCAGCAGGGAGCTCCAGCCCTGTCCAGAGGAGACTGCCTTCTGCCTCTGGTACAGACAGGGCTAGACTGACACATAGGCAAACTAGGCAGATGCCTAGGGCCCTAAGTGAAGAAGAGACCCCGTTGTGGTTATTTTACATATTATAATTATTGAGTGAAAAAGTAATATAAATACACAGCATCAAGTAGGGGCCCATGAGTTTGTTTGCCCAGGGCCCACTAAAGGGTGAATCCAGCATTGGGTGCAGGGCTTATATAGCCCCTAGCTCCTCCTGACCTGAAGTCACCTCAGCAGGACATTCTGTAATGAGCTTCCAGCTGTTTATTATCTAGGGCTCTGCAGCTTTCTAACTCTACTGCCTAGCCCTACTCTCAGAATCAGCCCTTGGCCCCTATGACAGTGTGGTATGAAGTGATTAACTTTCATCTTAGATAAGCTTAACAAAGAGATAGTTCCAATAGCGGACACAGGGCCCTGGAGCAGGGCTCGGGGCACTCAATTCTGTACAAGTCCTAAACTACAATCCAAAAAATACCACTCATCTGCTGCCTACCCCCAAAGATCACTTGAAGGTTGATATGAAACCTCTCTGGATGCCTAGAGCTCCTGTGTGTATGCCCAGAAATGCTTCACTCCAAGCAGCATGATGCCTAGTTCTCATCTAAGTGTGATTGAGCTCCAGAAGTTGAAAGTCCCACCACAGTCCCTGGATTCCTGTTTAAGCCTTTCCAAAGCATGCCTAATGCACAATGACAGCAGGCCTCTTGCAAAATGTGATTGTGCCCAATGGCTGGAGGAGGAGGTGAGGATGGGGTACAGCACTCACCTGGGAAGTAGTAGACACTTTGGAAGACAGGACTAGAATCCAGAATATTCTGGAGAGACTGGGAAAATAGTCCTGAATCAACCAGATGAGATTCAAGAAGGCTATTTGCAAAGTTCTGTACTTGGGACAGAATAACTACATGGACAGAAACAGATTGGGAAATGATTGTTTAGGCCTCAGTAATGCAGAGAAGGACCTAAGGGTTATAGTGGATCATAACCTGAATATGAGTCAACAGCGTGCTCTTGTTGTAAAAGAGACCAACAGCATAATGGATTGTATTAACAGAAGTGTCACTTGCAAATCAAGGGAAGTGATTCTTCCTCTCAATTCAGCACTGGTGAAGCCAGTTTTGGACCCCACACACTTCAAGAAGGATGTGGACAGATTGGAAAGAGTCCAATGGAGAGCAACAAAAATGATTAGAGGCCTGGGAAGCATGACTTAAAAGGAAAGGCTGAAAGAGTTATGATTATTTAGTCTGAAGAAGAGAAGACTGAGGTGGGATTGAATAACAGTTTTCAAAGACCTGAAGGACTATAGAGAGGATGGAGATACTTTTCTCTGTGGCTACAGGGGACAAGACTAGGTACAATGGACTCAACCTGTAGTAGAGGAATTTTAGGTTTGATATTAGGATTCACTTTCTGATTATGTGGGTGGTCAAGCATTAAAATGTGTTGCCCAGAGAAGTTGTAGAATCTCCATCCCTGGACATTTTTGAGAGTTTAGTCAGGGATGATCCTGCCTTGAGCAGGAGGCTAGACTAGATGAACTTGTGAGGTCTTTTCCATCTTCCTCACTTCCCCCCCCCCAATCCCATCTTAATTTCTTCTTGGTGTCATGAACCCCCATTGCTAGGCAAAACAGGAACAGCTCTACAGTCACCATCTTCATGAATGAGCATAAAAATAATAGCAATACCTTGCACACATAGAGTAACTTCCACAGTCTCAAATTGCTTTAAATGGATGTTCATAGGGTTTAATGGAACAAGGGGAGAGGGATTCTCTGGCCACAGGAGCTTACAATGTAAATAAAGACAAACTCAATAATAGGAAATAAAATGACAGAGCCAGGCAGAAGGAGAAAAGGGTAGGAGGGAGGTCAGAACAGTAAGCTCAGGGATTGCATTGGAGCCTTCTATGCTTTTTTGGGTATATAAGGTGGGTCTTTGCTGTTTCCAATTTACTAGTAATTGCTTTGACTAGAGCTGCAGTTATGGGATGAGGCATGGTGGATAGGGTCAGAGGGGAAAATTAAGGGGATTAAATGAAATAAGTTTTGGAATTCTCCTGGGAGGCAGGGTAATATTATTTATACTCTGACAGATGGAAAAAATGTCATGCAAAAGTATCTTAGTTAGCACTTGACCCTGGGGAGCCCATGGAAGGGCTGGGAGCAGAACCTAGATAACCCAGTCTTTAGTCTTGTTCAAATTCTAAGTAGGATTTGTTATACTCATGCAGCAGGATCCAGATATTCAATTATTTCTGTGCAAGATAAAGTGAAGCCTTTGACTTTTGTGTTTCTTGGCTTCCTTTGGTTCAGCTAGCAATGTACACTGCCTTCATTTACAAGCGTTATTTTTTCAGCATGCTGATAGCAGATGAAAAATCAGTCCAAGAAAGAGATACAGACATCAAACTTCACCTGACAGCAGACAAAATGCAGAATTTAGATAGCAGGTATTGATTTTTGACTAACATCATGCCAATTGCTGCCATAAAATTGAAGCCCTGTTGACATTTTAGTCAATGCCCAGCTCATATCCATCATGCTGGCGTCTCCAGCCCTGTGCTATGCTCATCTGCTTTGCAGCTCAGCTATGTTCTTATTCCTGTCTTCCAAACTCTGTTTCCCAACAGCTACTCTAGTAATGTCTTTTTGGAAAATGTCTGGCCTTTAGGTAAATGATTTTTCTGTTCTCTTGTAAAAAGTACTGAACTCTTCTATACTCTTTGTTGGCTGACTGGCATTAGAGTCAAGTATTTTACTCCATTCCGTCCTCCATGATTTCCTCATTTTTCAAGGGAGTGAAGGTGCAACACTGCCTATTAAATGTTTGTTATTGGTTTAGTCTTAGCTAAAGTCATTGTGGAAAGGAAACATTAATATTTGGGATTTAACTTTTCAGATCAAAAAGTTCATTCTCAGGGAGCAGGGTGTACTATTCTTAGGGTCACCATACATCTCAGTTTGCCTTGGACATTCCCGGATTTTGAAGGGCTTTCCAGCAGAGAGGCAGAGCAGCATGGTGCACCAGGCAGCTCTGCCTCCTCACTGGACTGCGCCTGTACTCCTACCTGCTGGTTTCTTCCACTGATGTGCAGGGTTGGAGGGGAGGTAGAGAATTAATGCCCTGGATGTCCCAGTTGTTCCAGATTTCCTCATGGTCACCCTAAATATGCTGTACTTACCCTGTGAATTGTGTTTCTTTAAAGCTCATGTTCATCAGAGATTTGAAAGGACCTACCAGTATTCTAAAGACTCAGAAACCTGAAACGTTGAGGATTTCAGTGCACCTGAAAATGTAGTTCATTTAATTGGTTTGGCTTAAGCCTAGCACAGTTGTTGAATACGGCTCCAAAGCACATTTTTCCTTTATGTAATGGCTTCTGTCAAATGTACATTTTGAGGGACAAAGAGATGTACAAGGTTGCTAATTCCTGTGATCTATGGTGGGACTGCTCCCACTGCATCTGTTTTGCCAAGGCCTCCACACTTAACTCAGGATCCCCTACAGGCCTCCGAGCATAAACCAAAAGTCCATGATTCACTGTGATTCTCCCCAATGCCCAAAGAGTATTTTCCTGC
>NW_005841995.1:854819-860580 GCF_000455745.1 Alligator sinensis
TGATCTGATGTATGAAGTGGCTTTTCCTTGGTGAGACCACCTCACTTACTGCTACTCTTTTATTTTACCTGAAATCTCTGACAGGATAGTAGTTCATAGATACTTTTAGACCCTAATCTTAGTTTTTGGCTAAGATGTGTTGATAAATGTGATTGTTCCATATCACTGTCAGGATTCACTTTGTGTTCCTTCACCTTTTTTAAATTTTAATCCATAATTTTAAACTACAACTTAAATAAAGTTTGTTCCTTCCTCAAGGAGCTGGTAAGTTCCACACAAAGTGGTACATTTGAATTAATGCATTCAGTTCTGGCATAGGGACACTGCATGCTTTATACTTTTTTGGTTTGTTTTTAGTTTAACTTGGAAATTGTCAGGATTTCTTTTTTCTTTGTGAATGGGCCTTTTGTCTGAAAGAGACCAGAAAGGACGAGCCTTTTGAGCTACTTGTCTTCGTGGTCAAGCAGAAAGAAAGCAATGCTCCTATTACCTAGGGCCATTCAAGATGGCAAGTATAATAATTAGTCAGTAGATAATTAAGCTGTGCATAATCAGAATGCTAGAAACAAATCACCTTTAGCCCACAGCTGCAACAAGGGTGGGTGAGGCATTTCTTTTAGAAATTGTGAGGGAGAGAAAGCTGCTTGACTACCACTGTACATATCTTTCAGCTGAAAGCATCCTTGGCAAGTAGAGGCATTCTTCTGAACTGCACATACTTTGCATTCAGCCCTTACATGTGGGCATGGTACCATGGAAGGCAAACAGGCCAACCCTTGACATCCTTACTTAGTTCTTTCTCATGCAAAGATCTCGTTGAAGAAAAACACTGTGTAAGGATGTCAGAAGTTAGTCAGTGGGTCTCTTCTCATGAAAGTAAAGGTTGAAGGACTAGGTCATTAAACATAATTTCCTTCATCTTCGTAGGGAATGGGGATTGTATGGGGCAGAGGTGATGTTACCATCCTGTTCTGCTCCTTGTGGCTGGAAGAGTACCATATGAGCTGCTTGCCATGATCTCTGGAGTACTCTGATCCCCTGCTGCCCCTGGGCCTGAGGCTTGGAAGTGGGTTGGAGAGTTGAAAAAGCTCCTTGAAGCTGAGGGAATCTTCAGCTGCTTGCTTAAGGCCCCTTTTTGTACTGCTGGGTCTGCAGAAAGAGGCTTATGGAAACACATACTTCACTTACCCTTAAAAAATGTATAATGAATGCTTAGTTGATTTTTATAATGTAACATCAACACTCAGATATGGGTTCAATCCAGACACACATAAGCAGGCCTTACTTAAACATGTACTTAACTCTAGATTATTTTCTTTTCTGCTTAGCCTCCAAGCAAGATTCTCTGTACACCCTCTGCCCAGAAAAATGTCAAACGTCTCTAAATGTAAATCCAGTGCTGGCCTTGTGTTTAGTATTTTTTTCAAGAAGCATGACTAGTATTTATCATAATGTAAAGAGTGTTTCTGTTCCAAAACTGTTAGTTCCTTTGTTTATCTTTGCCTCTTCAGGAACATGGAGTGTGCCCTCTGGCTTGTCAAACTTTAAAGGCTGTGTCGCATTTTGCTACCAATACAAGTGATCTTGAATGGAATTGGAATTCATCACTGCTGCTGACACCAAGTTCTACACCAGTGTAAATATGAAATTTGGTTTCTGTTCATGGCATTTCTTAGATGTACATATATTGTAACTAAAAGCAGAGTATCTGCCTCTTAAGTGTAGGCGTTGCTTCCTTGTCTTTGGCTGGACAGGCTGGGGTTCCATGAAGCTTTGTTGAAACACTGTGCTTTACTCAGTCAAGCTCTGTGTAACAAAAGGAACTCAAATAATGAATCAGCACCAGGCTTCATATCAGATGGGAACGTTTTGTTTGGAAAAGTCTCTGTACCATGAACTCTGCATTCCAAAATCTACATTTTGCTTTTAGCAGACTCGGCACATGCCTGGCCTTGGTCTCCAAGATCCCAGGAAGAACAAAGTAATCTTAAAAACTAACTCTCTAGTCTTGGACACTAATCAGTGTGCTAGACTGTTACCCAGCATGGACAAACCTGAAAGACTGCGGCCCAGATCACTAGATATCTGGGATCTGATACAAAACACATTGAATTCAGTGGAGAGAGTCACTTAATTTTAATGGGCTTTGGTTCAGGGCCTTAGAGAGTATTGTGCATCTATTTTAAATTGAAAGCTTTACATTTAAAAATAGATGACTTGTGTAAAAGGAAACAGGATCCCAATAGTGAAATAACTTAAAATACATGGAACAAAAAAACTTTAATTTTTCTGGGCAAGGGGTATATGAGGACAAGTGAGAGGTGGGGGGTGGAGAAAGGGTAACTGCTCAAGGGAAAGAAGTGATGGAAAACTTAAGGGAAAGATTTAGTGGACACAAGCTGAGGAAAGAAGGATGAAAATGTTGGTGAGGGGAAAGAAGAAAATGAATAGTTACATCAGAGAGAAAAGAAAATAGACTGAAAAAGACTAAAGGATAAGAAGATACACAATGGAGGAAGATTAAAAACAGAATGAAAAGAAGAGGAAATTGAATAAGTACATCAGAGTCAGAGTTCTGAATACTCTTGCCTGTAGATGCAGCTAAAATCTGTATCCCTGAAACATGCATGATATCGCAATTAGCCGCTTTGAAATAAAAACTTCATAATTTTTACAAAAAAGAAGCAAAAATCCAATACCCAGAGACCTGGATATTTTCACCCCTGCTCCAGGTTTTTTGTCTGAGCTGAATACACATACCTGGAGAACAATCTCTATACAACAGAACTGCCTCAGCCATGAGATGCATTCCATCAACCCTTTCTCCTGTACAATAGAAAGCATCTTACCAAGAAGGAAGAAGAATTCAACACCCTGTTTGCCATCAGACACCTTGGAGGTAAACAGACTGTTCCAACTTTTATTTGAGCCTAATTTGCATAAAATGAACTTTTCCACCTAGGGGACCCTATAACATCTTTCTATTCTCCTGTGCAATATGAAGTTTCATTTCTACGTGGGAGAAATTTTACAATCTGTGCATTCTCCTTTGCCTGAGGGAGGGTGTGAGAGCCTGAAAGCTTGAAAATAAAGATTTTTTTTTGCAACTATTTAGTTGGTCTAGTAAAAGATATCACCTCTGCCAAGAGTTCTGAATATTCAAGAGGCAGAGTAACATTTTAAAAGCTCCTAAATGTTTTAGAAGTCCATATCCAGCTGGAAGTCAATGGGACTTAAGCTCCTAAATTACTTTAATTTTGGATTATTTTTTCCTCTAAGCAAAGTTTTTAATGTTCTACTTCATTGAAAAAAATCAATTCAAATTTATACTATAAATACCAAATGTAAAAGTAATTTTTTTTTCTAAAGGAAGGAGCTAAAATGTTTTCAGAGGTGAGATGAAAAGGCCACCAATGACCATCTGGGTTCAATACTTTCTTAGTGAATAAAATTTTAATTCCCAGTCCTTCTTCAACAGATTTTTTTTTTGTGGTGATACCTATAATAACATTTCCCTTTATACTCACTAAGGAATTCAGACAGTTTGTACCAGTGCTGTGTGCATTGCAGTGTAGCGCTTATATAGGATTTGCCAAAATGAATAAAAATGTATAGTATTTCACATGGGATATATGATTTAATTTATTTATTGTTCAAATAAATTAACAATAATATAACTTCACAGATAGAGCATGTGCAGACTGCTTAAAAATGGCTGATTGGGTGAAAATATGATCCCTTGTTGCATAAGGGGTCAGATGAAGATGTTTCAAAATAGAGTGTCTTCTGTAACTTCTGTCTGCGCTGCCTGCCAGCCTGTTGCCATTTTCAGAATGGGAGAGGGGAAAGGGAGTAGAGGGAGTTTGGTTTGGGGTTTTTTTCAGCTCCTGTTGGAGGGTGGGGCAGGTGTATTGGAGCCCCCCTGAGGTGGGGGGGGTGCTCCAGTTCACCCTCCCCATGCTCTAGTGCCAGCTGGGGAACCCCTAGAATAAACTCCCTCTACTTCCTTTCCCTCCTCCCATTCTGAAAGAGGGACAGGATGTGAGAGAGGAGGGGCGATTGCTAGGGGAAACTGGTGGCAAGCTAAAGCCAGCAGCTAGATTTCCCTCCTCCCTGGAACCAACAGTGAACTTCTGTTTGGTCCGGGGGATCGCTGTAACTCAGAACGTTTCCTGCAAAGCCTTCTTAATTACAGCAGGGAGCTGCACTTCTGTCTGCACCCTGTGGGTTCCTATACATGAGCCAGGAGGCTGCTCCAATGCACTGTAATTAATCAAGTTTACTGGAGCATGGTAATTACCATGCTTCAGCCAGCCTCCATGTCTCATTTGACAGGCTTTAGATAGAGTGCCCCCACTGCCATTTTGAAGCACAGGGCCACTGATACACAAGATGCTCTGGGCACTTTAATTAGAGGGGCTCTCAGTGCCACTCTAATTAAAGCTCCCCCCTATCCCCCGCCGGAGCATGTGTAAAAATGTCCACTATGACCAATGGAGCACTAAATTCGATACAAGAATAAAATATCCTTCTGGATTTGTTCTGCTTTTAGCCAGTCACATGTCTGAGGTCTGTTAGTGCACAGTTCCTGTATGTTTTTCCACTGCTAACTTATTGATGGAAGATAGTAATGGATGATACAACTTTGAGTTGATCAAGAAGAAACGATAGTTTGAGATCCAGGAGCCAAGTGCAACTTACTCCTACCTTCAAACACAAGAATTCTCATGCATATTCTTTATAGTTTAACAGTTAAAAGGACTTATCTTAGTCATTTAATGTTAATAGCCCCTTTTTGTAAGAAAGCTCTAGTCATGAACCTGGACCGAGCTGTGCTAAGTGCTGTAAAAACACTAAACAAAAATGTGGTTCTTGCTGTAAAAGCTTGCAATCTTATGCATCTCAGTAGTGGAAAATGGTAAGATAAGTACATTACTAATAAGTTGTAAAAAAACCCAAGCAAGCAAACTATGGTATCCAGTATCCAGTTAAATGCAAGGCCTATATGGTAAATTTTAAAATTAAAATTAATGATGGACATATTGAATCAGTCCACATTAACTTGCTTATATGGTAGAAAAAATCTGTACATGTGAAATTTGTTATATTAAAAGAGGAAGAGGTATTAAGTATGTAATAGAATCCCATGGCCATCTAGTCTAGTTTGTTTTCAACACCTCTAAATCCTTATCTTGAGAAAAAAATATAGAGAGAGTGTCTTTGATGTGTATTTTAGGAACTGCGACTCTTTATTTGAAAACAAGTTGGTAGAATTTTTTTTAAGGACAAGATCATAGTTTTGCAGATTCAGGATGAAATCATGGATCCACTGAAATCGATTAGAATTTTGCCATTGATTTCAATGCGACTAGGATCCCAAATTCAGTATTTGGGAATTGAAGTCTGTAGTTCATCCCATATTTAAAACATACCCATTCAGTTGTGCCCCCAACCAGTAGTGTAGCTATTGGTGGGTGAGGTGCGCACAAACTGATTAGGCAGGGGCAGGGCGAATGGTTCTGGAACCAAGGCTGAAGGGTGCTGGAATTGAAGCAGCTCTGTTGCTAGACTAGCAGCTATAGGCCTAGACTCTATGGAGAGGAGCTGATAATTGAGCAATGATGTCAAGGAGGCTCTCAACTCCTGGCAGATAAGTGATATGGCAGGGAAAAGCAGGGGGTGAATACAGGGGAGCACCTCCAGTGCTGCCAAATTAAGAGTTTTATTTCTTCATTCAACATGGCATTCAGCAGCATTTTGG
>NW_005841995.1:860590-872156 GCF_000455745.1 Alligator sinensis
GGGGGTCTGGGAGAGTAAGTGTGGGTAGGCAGAGGTTTAACTTCTTAGCTGGGGGATGCTTTCCTTCATAGCTCTCAGAAGACCAAAATTACCCTGTCTCCATCCTGATCTCCCTCCCTTCTCTATGAAGCTGGAGCCCCATAGCTATTGGGACCTGGGAGCCCCTTGCTTTCACCCCTGGGTCTTGGATACCACCAAGAACCTCAGGTACGGCCCTTGGTACCATCTCCCCAACTTTGCTCAGGACAACAAAGGAGCCTGTTCCACATCTGCTCTCAGCTGTTTCAATACTAGTATCACTGAACTATTTGTTTTGAATAGTCAGTGTACACTTAGTTGAATCAAGCATGACTTTCAAAAGATAAGTAACATACAATGGCTTCTGTCCCTTCATGGAAAAGCCAATGGTGGGGAAAAGGAGGACCTGGGGAACAATACCTGGGAAGTTATTGGAGAAAATTATAAAGCAGGTAAACACCTGAAGGAAGGAGGGGTAATCTCTAGCAGCCAACGTGACATTTCTAAGAATAAATCTTGTCAAATAAACCTGATTTCCTTTGATATGGTGAACTAATTTGGTGAATGAGGTATACACCCCTGACAGACATTACACTTAAGATGCGATTACTGGTTAATCATGTCTTAAGGAATGACCTGGCCACATGTTCAATCAATTAATGGCATGATAAAATGAGGAATAAGCCACTAAGTTATTATGCAATATATGTGTAATAACTTTGTGGCTGGTTCTTTTCAGGCTTTTAATTGTATAGATAGCCAATGCCCAGCCTCTGGAGCACACACCAGGTGTTCCCATGGCTAGAAGCCTCCTCAGATGATTTGGGGCATGCTGCCTCCACTGGGAACTCTGGTCAGCTGATGGGGGGCCCCAGCTGCGGGAGCACCTGATGCACTTCCCTGTCTGCGAACCAAACTTGCTATCTGCTTGTAGGTTGCTATTTGTTCCCCCTGCACTGGCAAAATGGTGTGGTGGGATCTGATGTGGGATCCCACAGTTGTGCTTCTGATGTGGGATCCCACAATTGTTGGCATCCTGCATCCTCCACTGTGCCTTTACTTTAACATCTGTCAGGGGCCATAGTATATTGTATATACATTATATATTATATTTGTAGTGGATGAAGTGGAGATAATACATTTGGGCTATAGTAAGGCTTTTGACATTTCAATAACTAGAGTCTCACATGACATTTCAGTAACTAGAGAAATTTGGGGTTGATAGAATTATTGTTAGATGGATGCATTGCCTGATTGACTGAATTGCCACAAGCAGAAAGTAAATATAAATGGAACTATTTCAGACTGACAGGAGGCTTCAGCTGGGTTTCATAGGGTTTGTTCTGCATTATGGCAGAAATAGACCCCGTCCTAAATGTAGGATCATAGGAAAGTAGAGCTGGAAAGAACCAAATGAAATTATCCAGTTCAGCCCCCTTCTTAGGGAAGGATTGTTCCTGACTAGACCATCCCAGCCAAGTGTCTATCTAACCTGCTCTTGAAAATTTCAAAGGATGGAGATTCCACAACTTTTCTAGGTAGCCTGGTCCAATGCTTGACCACCCTCATCGTCAGAAAGTTCCTACTAATCTCCAACCTGAATTTCCCCTGCTGAAGCCATTGCTCCTAATTGTGTCCCCTTTGGCCACAGAGAGAAGACCATTTCTATCCTCTCTGTAATCACCCGCCAGGTATTTGAGGACTGTTATCAAATCCCCACTTCAGGCTTCCCTTCTCCAGACTAAATAATCCTGGATTTTTCAGCCTTTCCTCAGAAATCATGCTTCCCAGGCCTCTGGTTTTTTATTGCTGTCTACTGGACTCTTTCCAACCTGTCCACATCCTTCTTGAAGTGTGGGGCCCAAACTGGACACAGTACTCCAGATGAGGCCTCGTCAGTGCTAAATAGATCAAAGAATTACTTCCTCTGATTTGCAAGTAACATTCTTGCTAATAAAACTCAGGATGCTGTTGGCTTTTTTGCAACAAGAGCACACTGTTGGCCCATATTCAGTTTATGGTCCACCATAATCCCCAGATCCATCTCTGCGGTAGTCTAGCCTTGTCAGTCATTCTTCAGTCTGCATTTGTGAATGCAAGTATTTTGTCCCAAGTACAAGACTTTGCACTTGTACTTGCTGAATTTCATCTGGTTGATTGGAAACCATTGTTCCAGTCTGCCCAGGTCATTCTGGATTCTAGTTCTGTCTTCCAAAGTGTCTGCAGGTCCACCCAACTTAGTGTCAACTACAAAATTGTTAAGCATTTACTCAATCCCAAATTATTAATGAAGATATTGAACAATACTGGACCCAGAACAGACCCCTATTTGATACGTCCTCCCAGCTAGATATTGAGCCATTCATGACTATTCACTGAGCACAATGATCAAAGCATTTGTATCCACCTTACAGTACTTTCATTTAGTCTGTATTTCCATCACTTTATCATAGAAGGAAATCAGGTTTGTCAGGCATGATTTACTCTTGGTGAAACTGTGCTGGCTGGCCTGATCATCTTGTTTTCCTTTGGGCACTTCACAATGGATTCCTTGAGGACCTGCTCCATGATCTTTTCAGGTATCAAGGTCAGTCTGAATGGCCTGTAATTCCTGAGATCCTCCTCCTTTTTGATCAAGAACCATTTGCAGATGGGTAGAAAAATAGGATTACAATGCAAAAGCATCTTGATACATTGGAGCAGTGGGCACAAGATGAGAAAATGAAATTCAAGAAATGTAAGGTGCCACACCCAGGGAAGAAAAACCAGATGTACACGTACACTATATAAAAAAGTTGACCAGGCAGTAACATGGCAGAGAAGAATCTGGGTGTTTTGGTATCACAGACTCAACGTTAGCCAGCAATGTGATTCAGCTGCCAAAAAAGCAAACTCAATTCTGGCCTCCATTAATAGGTGCATAGCATGAGAGATAGAGGAGACCATGTTACCTCTCTATTCAGCTCTGGTAATTCAGCTGGAGTTTTGTGTGTAATTCTGGACTCTGCAATTTAAGAAGGATGTGGAGGACCTGGAGATGATCCAGAAGTGAGCAAGATGATAAAGGGATTAGAATGCAAATTGTACAAGGAAGGGTTGAGAGGAGTATGTTTAGTTTGGCCAAAAGACAAATTAAGGGGAGGAGGGGGAGAGGGGCATAATAACATTTTTAAAATATTTTGAAAAGCTGCCATAAAGAGGAAGAACAACTGCCCTTCCTTGCTGCAGAGTGCAAGACATGGAGCAATGGCTTTAAATTGCAGCAAATAAGATTTAGATTAGATCTCAGAGAAAACTTCCTGAGTGACAGACCAGTAGGACAAAGGAACAGACTGCCCAGAGACATTGTGGAATCTCTTCATTGAAGGGTTTTACAAAAAGGCTGGATAGAGATTTGTCTGGGAGTGAACGGAAGTAACACACGCTCTACACTTGTGCAGGGAATTGGACTATATAACTCCTGAGATCCCTTCCAACCTTTTGACTCCATGATTCAAATGCTTGGAATGTGGGGGAGAATTCAAATCTGGTGTGACTTGGTGTCACTCTGCTGCATTTGCACCCATTGATAACAGTTATGAACTTGGTCCTTTGGTCTTCTAGTTTAAATCTATGTTTTAATGTGAAGGTAGTGCTGATGAAGGCCATAATTATGTCTTTAAGACATTGGCCCATTGTTGGTCCCTACGAAGGCATACTGTCTCTAGGAGTTATCACATGTGAAGAAAAATATGCCTGCTGTCCAACCAGCATGCTCTCCTGTCAGCCACTAGCTAATGCATAGATAGGGGTCATGACCTTTTTTCTTGCCTATCCCTCTTTTGTGCTCCTTAGGCTGCCTGGCCTCCCAAGAGTGTCGCAGCAGGTAGCACTCACCAAAGCACTGAGACTGTAATCATGTCTTGACCTTATGTAGGTGGAGGGTAGGGGGATTCTTTTATCTTCCCCATTTCTTCCCCATCCCTTTTACCCACATTCAGCTGAAGAGTGTTGAGATTCCATGTGGACCAGGGCTGTCAGCACGGTATTCAACAAGCAGATTGAGATTCAGTGCCAGCCACATCACACTGGGGTCTTCAGCCCTGAAAGTGATTGTGTGGGACAGGAGGATTGTCATGGCCTTTAATGAAGGGATCTTTAAATTATTTCCTTCTGTTTTCCAAACAGTTGAATTCTCTTACTTTCCCTTTCAAGATAACTATGAGTGACACACACAACAAAGCTTCTGGAGAAATCATTGAGAAGTAAGGCTGGAAGGGACCTCCAGAGGTCATCTAGTCCAGGCCCCTGCCTACGACAGGATTATTCCTATCCAAACCATCCTATACAATCCATAATCTAAACTCTTCATAAAACTGCCG
This sequence comes from Alligator sinensis, assembly GCF_000455745.1. Classification (NCBI taxonomy): domain Eukaryota; kingdom Metazoa; phylum Chordata; order Crocodylia; family Alligatoridae; genus Alligator; species Alligator sinensis. The sequence continues at coordinate 864,970 of NW_005841995.1, forward strand.
TCAACCCCAATGCAACAAAAGACATCATGCTCTAACCCACCGCAGATAAAGCAGAGGAACCATGGCAGCCAATGCCCTGCTTCTATAAAAAAGGTTAGTAATATATGCTTAACAGAGCATTTGTGTAACTGTTACCTTTTCTTCCCTTGAACTGTGGCATAGACAGAATATTTGATGTAATTCAGCTTGATATCTGGGTGTGACTACATTAACTCTGTGACTACTTATACAGATGAGTATATTTCTGCAGTGAGGTTTTTTTAATATGAATCTATTGAAACTCACCTTATGGCTAAGAACTTCTTAGTCTGTGCCTTTGGACTGAAGATGTCAAGAAGAGTAGATCGCAGACATACTTCCATCACTCTGTTGCTTTGGAGTTCGAAGATTTTTCTTCATCTTCCTGGGATAATTTGCCTGACATTCCCAAACACTCAGTTGCCTTACTGTTCAGTTAATATGAGTGCAATGATTTTTCTCTCCTATGATCTTCCTAGCCATCCAGCTTGTCTGACACAAAGTGTTTCAGATGCATACCTTAGGTTCATATCTTTTGGGTCATCTCTTTTGTGTACTTTCTAGTCCATGGCTATTTTTGGTGTTAAAGGAGTAACCAAATTCATTTTCATCTCTGTCATGACTGTCAACGTTAGCATGTCAGCAACGTCATATACAACCAGGTGTGCCATCTGTGAGGCTAGGGCGTGTAAGAGTTTCTGTTCCTCATACAAAGGCCATTATCCCTCATATCATCTAGCCTCCCTACTAGCTCTGGAGGTATTTCCCAATTTCCTGTCTCAAAGCCTAACATTTCAAGTGCTCCTTTGTCTTTGACTTTATCTGTACCTTATCCAGCCTTAAGGGTAAAGGTGACTATCTTAGTTTTCATGCCACTTGTCTCTGACCCTAGATGGTAGTTAGATTCAAACTTAATTTGTCCTTAAAGCAATGGAATATGAATTTATATGCAGTTTCTATTATCACTGTTTCTGTTCTGTATCAAATATAAATTATGGACAGGCTAATGTCCATTTGTCACAGTGTTGAATTATACACAGATATGAATTGATTTTATATGAATATGACACCAGTTTCAGGTTGGTTGTATCATGGCCTGTCTAAAAAACATCTCTTGAAGTAGTGTTAGAGTGTGTCTGTCACATTAAATATATTAGGCTAGATTCTGATCCTAAAGATGCTGGCCTAAATATGAAATAACTTCTTCAGATTTATACTAATATAGGTGAGATGAGAGTCTTGCCTCTTATTTCTAGCATTGGCCTTTACTCTGTTCCTTCATAAAATCTTACTGTGATTTGCATGAGAGCTTTCTGTAGCTCCTGCAGTCTGAAAAAAGCCTTCTTGTATTTCTCTGCTTCACTGACTCCCCTTCTTATTTCAAATCTCATTTGAAAACATATCTTTTCTCCCATCTCTGTACCTCTTAATTTCTCTCTCCTACTGCACTTATCTATTATTCAACTCTAACTGTATTATTTAATACTGTAAAGCATTTTGGGATAGAGTTACAAAGTTAATGTATGTTACATCTTAGAAATAGACCCAGACCCCTACTCCGAATCTGAACATTACCTGTCTTGGGGGCATTTTGATCCAGTGACACAGAACTGAACAGATCCAGTTTGGATGCAGATTACCAGGAAGCCTACACAAAGCCAGGAGAGAAAACAATAGATTAACCCTTCTGGATAATGCCAGTTGGCCATCTAGTCTACAGTTTTCTAATGTTCTAGGTAGGAGGAGCTGGCAGAGCCTGAATGGAAGGGAAATTTGAAATCAAGTACCCCCCCCACCAGATGGAGGGGAACAGGGGGCCATACCTGCACACCCCACCCCCCGCCCCCCAATTTGGCTCAGGGCTGGTGCCCCTCCCTAGTTATGATACAGTTTGAAACAGTGTCTTAACGAATCTGCAAATCATATGAGGCTCTCCTTTCACTATAAAATTTATCTACTTTATGCTATGTTAGGGCCAGTTACCTGCCTGCTCTGCAATACAACTTTGCTATTAATTTAGCAAAAGTGCACACAGTCTGGCCTGGTTTAGTCCCATGCTTTTGTATACTTTTTACTTTAACTTTTTCATTTTTTTTTGCTGTTGAGGTTAATTTCCTGGATCTTCCCAATAGATTTCATAGATGTTAGGGGCTGGAACAGACCTCATAAGATCATCAAGTCCACCCCCCCCTGCCAGAGGCAGAAAGTCTGCAGGGATCAAATGATTCTAGCAAGATAAACATCCAAACACCTTTTGAATGAGTCCAGAGTAGGTGCTTGTACCACCTCTGGGGGGGAGTCTGTTCCAGACCTTGGACACTCAGATTGTAAAGAAGTTTTTCCTTATATCAAGTTTAAATTGGCCTTCTAGAAGTTTGTGGCCATTAGACCTAGTTATCCCTTGGGGAGCCCTGGTGAACAACTGTCCTCCCAGTTCTTGATGCACACCCCTTATGTACTTATAGGCAGCCACCAAGTCCCCCGAGCCTTCTATTCACCATGTCCCTCAGCCTCTCCTCGTAAGGTCTGTTCTCTTGGCCTTTGATCATACAGGTGGCTCTCCTCTGGACTCTCTTGAGCTTATCCATATCCCTCCTGAACTGGGGGGCCCCAAACTGGATGCAGTACTCCAGCTGCGGCCTCACTAGCTGAGTAAAGCAGGGAGATGATGTCCCCGGTTTTGCTTGAGATACTTTGGTGGATGCATGCCAGAGTTTGGTATAGCCCACACTCCCCTCCCTCTCCCCCGCAACCCCTGGCTGCATGCCTCATTCCCTTCCAAGTGATCCATGCTGGGGCAGGTGGCAGCTCAGCTCTGGCTTTGGCCCTGAGGCCAGGGCCAAAGCTGGAGCTAAGCCACCACCTGCCCCAGTCTGATACTTCAATCCAAGATGAAGACTTTTTCCCCATGGTGACTGGGGGGAGGGGATGATCTCATCTTGGATTAGAGTTAATATGGTGTCTTTCATGTTGTTGTTCTAATATACAGGTAGAGACTGCCTCGGACCTAGCACTAATATCAGAGATCATAGTCAAAGACTAATATCCTTGCTGCAGTAAACTTTAACACCTTGTGCACAATTTGCAAAAAAAAAAAAAAAAAAAAAAAGAAAAAGAAAAAAATCATCCTGTAAGTCATAAAAATATAAAAATCAGCTTTCTACAGTCAATAATATAAATATCAGGGACACTTACCATCCCTCATGTAGGTCTGATTCAAAGCCAGTTGGAGCTTTTCCATTGATGATAATGTGCTTTAGATTAGACCTATATATTAGTAGGTAGATTTCTCCTATACAGCCTTAGGTGTATATGTTTTCCTCCTTCCCCTTGCTCCAAGTCCTAACAGTAAGGAACAGTTAAAGGGGTAAATCGATGAAGGGCCATACCTTCAGTTGATATAAGATGTTAATACTGCCATTCACTTTATAGGATATTTGTCAGTGGTGTAGGGCTGTATCTTGTCCATAGTCTTCTGTAGGTACATATTTTGCAAAAAATTCTGTTTTTGGTGGGGAAAAAGGAAGAAATCTTTCTGTCAGCCCAATTATTTTAAAAATTATTAGCTGTTTGAAGGTTTAAGTAGATTGGAAGGTTCAAATAAGCTCCTAAAATGTTTGTTTAGAGGCTAGAGGGCAAAAAAAATGATATACATTTATTGTACAGCTTTGAGTGTTATCATACGGACACCTCCTCCACATAGCGGGTACTCAAAAACAATATGGTATTCTATAGCCATCCCATAATAGTATTCCACTGAAAGGGGCAGTACGGCAGACAAAGCTACAAAACAACTGGCTTTTGGCTTAGGACATCTGTTTAGATGCCAAATCCAAACTACAATAAAAGAAAATGGCACTAATGTTTAAATAGAAGCACAAGACTGTGATCATTGGGCCTCACTGACCATCCAGGCTAAATGTGGGGTACTTTCTTTGCTGCATTTCTCTTTTTTGGTTTTTAATTCAAATACAAAATACAAATAAAGATGAGCTTTTTCAAAGTTTTTTTTAAATATATTAATAGCAAAGATAATAGTTGCACTTGAATAGAAATTAAGACTTAAGCTGGCACAATTTAAAGCTGACACCAGCAGGATTTAACAAATGGCCACATTCCCAGACTGCTTAGGACATTATGTCTAGTGGCATATGTAGATGAAGGACTGGAAACTACTAAAATATCTGACCAAAATCCATTGGGCAATGAGAACATGGTGCATGAACCTTGCACTCCAGAGGGACTAAGGGTTCATTCTTTCCTTAAAAGAACAGAGAAGGAATGTCTCAAGGACAGAAGGTTCACTTCGGACAAGGCTGCACAAGAATTTCTCTTTGCTCTCATTACAGTAAAGGTTCATAATTGTTGTTCGTAGAAAATTATAGTTTCACCCCATGAATTACAAAAGGCCCCCTTTTCTGCTGAAGAAGAAAATTAAAAGGATATATACAGAGAAAACATAAATTCAGTTAACCCTACTTGCTGTTTCTGGCATAGAAATGTAAGAGGGAGATTATAACTGGTTGCATCCTCATACTCCATTTTTTGGACTGGAAGAGTGAAGAGTGAGGCCTTGTCCCCGATGAAGCTAATGGCAGAACTCCTATTGGCTTTACTGAAGTCCAGATTTCACCCCTAGAAACTAGTCATGGACTTCTTGTCCAACAAAAATAAAAAAGGAGATGGCACCTGAGCAGCAGATTCAATCAGTGATTATTATTTTCTATGTATTCAGAAAAAAATCTATATATCAATTTAGCATCTGAAATGAGGCAAATGTGGTGAGCCTGTAGCTATAAAGGAAGCTATGGGACCTACAGTGATAATGACCAAATCATTCTCCATCTATGAAGGGTATTAATGCACTTACCTTTTTAAATTATATAACACTTAAGCGAGCCTTACTTTATTTTGGTTTCCTAAATAAAGTCTCTTTAGGTGAGTCACAGTTGAAAAAACCTTTCACAGGATAATTTTTTTTAAATAAAAAAGCTCCTGTTTGACACAGTTACGCATTCAGCTTTTTTTTTTTTGTTTGAAATCCTGAAATCTCAGTGGTGCCAACTTCAGGCTTCCAAAACTCATGAGTCAGGCCCCAAAAATCATGATACTGGCTTAAAGGTCATGAAGCTTTTCCTCTCTAAGTCTGTTTCTTTTTATTTATCTCTAGTTTTTTAATCTTTAGGTCATACTTGGGTCTCATTTCAAGCTCTTTTTCACAACAATAAGGAGTGGAAACTTGTTTTCATTTTTAAATGAAAACTGAGATTCTCATGTAATCACATGAATCCAGGAAATTGTATTTTATGAAAAATACCAGGCCCACAAAAAGTACGAGCTGGCAACAGTGAAAGCCTTAATGAAGTAAAACCCTTTTTGAAGTCAATAGAAGTGTTGCCTCAGATGAAAAAATAAGGAAGGACTTCAGGATTTGATGACACATTATTATCTGGAATAGGACCACTTGATGAAAACGATTCTGATTTATTCATTGGATAGTAAATTCCCCAGGCACAGCACATTTGTTTCACAGTGTAGTAAATACACAGTGCAATGTACAGGGATTTAACTTAATGGGAACTGCACAGTTAAAAGTTCCTGTGGGGAAAGTTACACACATGGATTTGTAGTAGGTATCTTCCTAAATCATGTTCCCTTTTTAAATTTGAGTGGTTAACTGTCTGATAGTGAATGGTTTGTCTCTGATTCTTTCTCATTGTATCATTTTATATGCTCATATATAAAACAAATGCAACTTGAAAGCAAGCCTTTCCCATTCTGTTCAGCGCAACATTCTCAAAGCCTGCATAAGGGTGAGACATACTCCTCATGTACATATTAAGTACTACCATCTGCCTGGATCATTCTGTAGTTTTAGACCAAAGCCTGCCTTTTCAAGGAGCCAGGAGTTTAACACACAAGCCTCAACAGATCCTTAAATGTGGCAGAGACAGAAGAAATCCTTTGTTTTATATCGCTAGACTATGCCTTATATTTTAGCTACAGTAATTCAAAATGCATCAGAACAACAACACCAATGCACCAAGAAAACAAAATAACACAAAACAATCAAGGGCTTAACATGAAGACTTGGATCCATACTCTACACAAGAAGTCTCTTGGATTTCAGTGGCACATCTCCCCATGAAATCTAGTACTGTACTCATCACCATGCTTGTAGTGTGGTATTTAGGGTAGAAGAAAAAAAGAAAAAGAGAGTGCCTTTCATTGCTCCTTTATTATGTATAGATTCTCTCAAATCATAGAATCATAGAGCATTGGGTTTGGAAGGGACCTCAGGAGGTCATCTAGTCCAACATCCTGATCAAAGCAGGACCTACCCCAGCTTTATTAAAATTATTTAATTTTTTTTAATAAAAAATATATATTTCTTTGTTTATCGGTTTGTTTACACTAGAAATGCTTTGGCAATCTTGACAGATTCAATCTGACATTGTCAAAGGTTCATCACTGGGAAACCTGAGCTTCAGCTGTCCTGGTGGTAGCCTTCAGTGGCCAAATTGAGAGGTGATGTAAACAACGATGTGAATTGCATATTGTATCGGGGGGGAGGGGGGAGAAGGTATGGAAGTTGGAAATTAAATCAACCAAGAAGTTAGGAGTAAATATAAGTAATTCAAGTTTATTTTACTGCTTCTTCCTGTTTGTTGTTTTCTCTACTATAATCCTGTCCTGCTGCTCCCTCATCATATTTGTTTTACATAACAAACCTCACTGCTTATATCATCTCTGAGTGCACCTCCATATCAGCTAGAATGAAGCATGAGCAGAGGCATGTCTTTTAGGTTGTGTGCTTGTAGCCCACATTTGGAAAACAAGGTTTGTTTCAATAAACCCTAAACACTATTCTGGATCCCCACTGGAGAAAAGTTGTTTAAAAAAAAAAAAAAAAGCAAAAAGCTAGAGAAAATGGGGGGAGGGGAGTGTCTTTTAACATGGAATTGGACCAAAAAAGGTTAACAACATTTTTTAGTAAAAGAGTTGTTAGCAAATCCTTATGTTTGATGGATAACTTCTGACCTGCTCTAGTGCTAGGCTCTCTCAAATTCTGCTGAAGTCAGTAGAAACAAAGAATGCTAAGTACCACCCAAGAGGTCAGCATTTCTAGAGTTGGGTCACATATAGCACAAAGATTCACATTTTTAAAA
>NW_005841995.1:872166-873763 GCF_000455745.1 Alligator sinensis
CCCCCCCCCCCCCGATCACATTGTTTTTGAAAGTGTAGAATCCATCATTACAAATTAAATGAAATTTCCTATTCAGATGAGATCACTATGCCTCATTCTAACTGGGATTTATTTTTTTGTTATGGAGGAAAGGAGAGGAGAGTGCCCAAAGTTGTATTAATCACATCACTAACAGAGACAGTTAGGAGGAGGAAGCTTTACTGAGAATTAAAAAACTGGAAGCAGCAGTGAGGCCTTCTTGAAGGGCCAGATTCTGATCCCAGTTGAATTGGGGTAATAAAACTGTGCTTGATGTCAGTGGAGTTAGTGAGGGCTTTTACCTGTGTACCTGTATTATAGTTAGCCAGTACCCCACACAAAATCTTTTCTGGGTCTATCTGAGACCAGGCCCTTCAGAGGTATGTCAAATTGTATAAAAGAACCAGAAAAAAATTACTTTTAAAAATGTCTGTCTTGAGTTAAAAACTGCCTGAGGTTATGACCCTAATGAAGGCAGAGAATATAGTTTATGAAACTCACCTCTTTCTGCATTTAGGGTTGAACTTTGGGGATCACCTCCCTGAGCTGCACTTCATTTTTCAGTGTTCTCAGTGGTGGCAGATGACAGAACAAGAAGCAGTGGTCTCAAGTTGCAGCAAGGGAAGGTTAGGTTGATATTCAGAAAAACATTTTCATTTGAAGAAAGGGAGATGGAACAGGTTACCCACAGAGGTGGTGGAATCGCCATCCTTGAGGTTTTTAAGGCCTGGCTTGACAAAGCCCTGGGATGATCTAGTTGGGGAAGGTCCTGCTTTGAGCAGGGGACTCAAATGGACTACATGAACTCCTGAGGTCCCTTCCCACCCCAATTTTCTAGATTCTATTATTTTAACCCTAGATTTATCTCCAGATTACACAAATATAGGACCCAATCATTTAAGGTGTTGAGCACCTCCAATATATGCCCCCAAGTTCTATGTAGGATGAGGTCTTTAATATCACCCCACTATTGCTGTTATAAATAATGGGAAAGACTCCTTGATGAAACTGAAATGATAGATGATCTTAGTTATTCTTAGAATCCCAGCTCCAAATAAATTTTACAGCATTCTAAATTCCCTGAGCTGATAATTTTCTGGTGTTTCCTACTTGGGCAACCTTCTGCTGTTAGCTGCCCTGGCAGAAATCCAGAGGTGTTTTTTTTATTTTTTTTGGTGGGGGGGAGGGGTTGTTGGTTTTTTGTTTGTTGTGTTTTTTTTGCAAAAAGATACATTCCTATATATATTATATGTCAATGACAATGATGGGCAAGGGTGATGCACACATGGGAGCGTGGACACACAGGAACACAGTGCAGATATTGTGACAGAATAATCTCAAGGATGTGCTTTGGACTGTCAACTGAGCCATAGCAGCCACAGGACAAGTTGGTAGAAGTGTTGTGTGTGTGTGTGTGTGCATATATATATGTGTGTGTGTGTACAGTACTTCTGCCAACCTGTTCCGTGGCCACTATAGCTCATTTGACAGTCCACATCCCTGCGAATATCCAATCACAATATCTGCAGTGTGCTCCCACATATCCACACTCCTGCATGTCTGTGCACCTGCCTGCCCA
>NW_005841995.1:873784-882680 GCF_000455745.1 Alligator sinensis
TCAAAATTATGCAACCTCAGTCGTAAACCTCCCTCCCTGTCTATTTCCTAGTTATTTCAATCATCACTGTCATTGTCCTCCTCTTCTCCCGTCAGCTCCACCACCATCATCGTCATAGTCTTTGTCATTGCTCTCTTTAGGGGTCCTACCTGTGAAAAGTCTGTGCCAGTCCATCCTCTTCCATATGATCCCCACCATATCCTCCCTGACATTTTCCACTGTTTTCTTATAGTACCTTTGCATCTCGCTTAGTCCCATTTTGACACAGGCCTCTATTGAGAGGTTTATAATCCTGTACACGAGCGAGTGAGATACTCTCGATTTACACTGAGAGTAGAATTTATCTCATAGTATTTTTTTGATATAGTTAATGCTGAAACTGTGGTAAGCATCTCATCAATTCAGAGATCAGAATGAGATCAGAATCTTTCCTTCTGTTTTTAATTTTCAGCTTCTGTTTAAACATTGCAGCTAATATTGCTCCTCATTAACAGATCACCCAGCACAGAGATAACAGTGGAGTTACCTAAATTCTGTTACTTTAAAAGCAAAGCCTTTGTTTGGCTGTAGCAGTATTTTCAGGAGTCATGAGGAATTAAGAGTGAATATCTATAGCAGAATGAGCAGCATATGAGCACATTACCGTACTTACTTGAATATAAGACGACCCTCAATATAAGACCCCCCAATACTTATATTTTGTTTATGGAGAAGTTATAAATTGGCTATAATTTTCTATGTATGGAATCTAAGTATTGGAGTTTTGACTTGAATTTGTCCCTCTGCCACTGCTACCAAGGGAAAATAAATCTGGGGGGTCAGGTAGCCCCTTGTACTCTGTCCCCCACTCAACTTCTTCTCCCTGTAGCTCCTTCCCCCCAACTTACTTCTCCCTGAGCACATGGAAGTGAGAGGCATATTTAAAAATGCTGACTTTGAAATATACATAGCTGTAGTAATTTGCATATAAGCAAATTATTATGGATATTCATAGACTTAGTTCATCCAGAATTGATGCATTTTAACTTTTTTTGGAACTGCTGCAAGCTTTAGCATAGGCACTCCATTGTGGCAGGGCACCGTTGGTGCCTGCCACTTTAAGGGCCAGAACAGGTAGCAGAGCAGCCTGCAGGTGACTGCACTCCCAATCAGGAGTGTCACATGGCCAGCAGGAGGCCACCTGATTGGGAAGAGGGCCCAGTTGCTAGAGATAAGAGCAGACCCTGTGGGTACCTCATGGAGGGGAAAGGCTAGGGGAGCACAGCCTGACAGAAAAGCACAGGGCCCCAGGCCCATTGCATGGGGCCTGGAGAAGGGTCCAGGTATGTCTACAGACACCTGAGGCCTGAGTGGGCTGTAGGGCAAGAGTCAGGTGCAGGCACATCTATGGGCACCTGAGGCCTGTGGGGTGTAAGGCCCTGTAGCCTCAGTGAGGAGGCACAGTAGTGACCAGTGGCTGTGTAGAGTGGGGCCTGAAGGACTGCACATGGGCTGACCAGAGTAGCTGGAGTTGAGGCCCTAGTGAAGGGGCATGAGTTGAGGCCCCAGTGAGAGGGTAGGAGGCCCAGGCATGTCTGAGGACACCTGAGGCCAATTTGGGTGTCAAAGGGCACTAAGGTGCCTGCTCCTTTAAGAGCAGAAACTACCTAGGGAGAGTGCCTTAAGAGTCGGACAGAAACCCCACAGGTGCAGGTTACCATGGCAGCAGGGTAACAAGGGAATTAGCCTGCACCTGCACCTGGTCAGCTGACTGGAAGAAGGCAGGGCCCTGAGCATATATAAAACCTACGGCTGAGACCAGGAGGGGTTAGTTCTCTGGCAGCAGCCAGGGGAAGGAGCCTCCAGGGAGGAATCGCCCAGAGATGCTGCAGCTACCTGATATGCTGCACTTAAGGCTAATGGGGCTTCAGGAACTCACCAGGTACCCTGGCCTGCAAGGCATTTAGTGCTGAGGGGAAGTTTGATTTGTTTAAAGGGACAGAGCACACCCTGAACTGCTTGTGTTACATTATAGCCCAGGGGCTCATATTTTAGTTGCTGTTTATAGACCGGTGGATTGGGCTGAGGCTATTGGGGAAGGAGAAGGCCTCATTGAGGGGGCTCACTACAGTGCGGGGACCCCAGCACCAGGGGGTTTGGTGACAAAGGGGGTGAGCAGACCCTAGTGCTAGGGGTAACAAAGGTGGTGAACAGAGCCCAACACCAGGGGATGCAAAGACAGGGCTGCAGAAACCCCAGTGCCAGGGGTGCAGTGACAAAGGGAGTGAACAGACCCAGCACCAGGGGGGTGCAGAGACAGGGCTGTGGGGAGCCCAGTGCCAGGGATGCAGAGACTAAGGGGGTGAACAGACCCCAGCACTGGGGGTGCAGAGACAGGGCTGTGGAGAGCCCAGTGATGACTGGAGGCCAAGCTAATGAAGGCCTCAGAGGGACAATGTGTAAATGCCATCTGTGAGGCTTGGGGCATGGTAAAGGGGCAGTTTTGGAGCCATGCATCTAGCCCATAAGGCTGAGGGTGCCCTGTGAGGCAACCATTTTGTGCAGGACCCAAAAAGGGTCCAAGAACCAACGGGGTTCAGTAGGGTCCATCAGGACTGTGTCCAAACAATCTCGAGGGCAGCCTCCTTATTCATAATAATTACCAACAAGATGTGGCAGGCAAGAAAGAGGATGCCTGTTGGGCAGGATTGGCACGGTCAAGGAGCCCTAGAGGTATCATGGCTGTCCCTGGGGACCCCATCCTGTGACATTGGGCCAGAGGCCGAGTGCAGCTCAGCAATGGAGCCAGTGGACTAACAGTGGAATTAGATGCTATCTGCAAGGTAGGCACCACGATATAAGGGAAGGTTCAGAGCCATGTATCACGCCTTAGGCATTCGGGCATAAAATGGGCAGCCACCCACAATTTCCCATCTTCTTTTATACATAAAGGTGTGGCAGATGAGACAGGACAGACTGCCTTAGACAGGTGAGCAGGTCAACAGTGTGGCCAGCTTTTGAGACTTTCCCTCATCACATCCACAAACACACTTTTAAGCAGCACTTCTATACTGACTTATATATAGTACAAACAATGCATGATATTAGTCCAAAGCTGAAAGGCTCATGATTTACCATATAGTTCATTGGACTGGGCTCCAGTAGAGTCTATAGCATTTCAAACCATGGTGATACCATAGCTCAGCACTGCTCAGTATGTCTGTGTACTCCAGTTACCTCCCACAAAGAATCCATGTGCTATTTAGCCCCCACTTATGACTGGAACCAAGCATTTTTGTCACATCCTGGGATACTCTTAAAAAAATTATATGCAGCTGAGGCACAGAGCAACCTGGTCTGGCTCTACCTTATGTAGGGCAGGGCCACACTAATCATGCAACAGGCTGAGATGGGGTATCAGATGGGTTCTGGGTGACCAGTTTGGGCCCCATTTGTTGATGTTTGCCAGGCATTTAAAGTTGGTGAAGAAACAGGAATCATTGGAAATGGGAAAGAAAGGCACGGCTCAGCTGTGGGAGTAAAGAAGTCACCAAAATTTACTCAATGTAGTGGATTACCATGACTTGAAGAAGAGTTGATGGAGAGGGGGACCACATGTAGTAGGCACTACCATATACCTTATTCAGATGGGCTGCACTCAGCTACACAATTTATGGTGATGGGGGATGCTTTTGAGTTTTCCCCTACATTGCTCCTTTGGCCTATTGGCTAGGGGCATGTGAGGCTAGGGAGCATCTGAACTTCAAGGCCTCTGGGCTTGCATGTAGGAAGTTTGACATGGATTGGGGAGTAAGAGAAGCCCCAGATTGAAACTGGGAGGTAGGATACTCGGTGGTAGCACCACCCAGACTTGATTTATTGGGTTTTGCTCCGTCAAAATTTGGGACTTAAATCAGAACTGATTTGGACCTGGAAACAAAATTTTATTTAAAAAAAATGTGGTAGGTTCCCATCAGCATTTTTGGTACTAGAGCAGTGTGTCAGAGATTACTCCAGCTTCTCTGAGTGGTAAAGTGATATTGCAGTACCTCAAGTTCTGGTGTTCATTCCCTCAAGGGAGAGCAACTTGCCTGGCTGTTTTAAGGGCTACACCCACCCTCCCACCCCCCACTAATATGCTTGCCCAATGTGGGCTATGTGTTTTATAGTCATACTCAGTGTTGGCTGCATTTAATCAACTTCATAGTTGGTTCCCATTACTGAGCACATGCTTCTTTTAGCAGCAGTTTAATGATAGACAATGTATTTAATGAGGTTCCTTTGTATGTAGATTTAAGATGATGAACATTTCCCCCCATGCTGATTGGGTGTGGGGGTGGGAAATTGACCTCATCTTATATTTGAGTAAATGTGGTACTAAAAATATTAATATTTATTATTTGCTATTGAATCCTAAAATAAGTAGAAATGTAACTCTCTCTTTTTTTTTTTTTTTTTTTTTTAAAGAAATCAGACCTTGTTATATAAATCATTGGCTCACAATAATCAAGTAATTCTCTCTCCAGCCAGGGAGATACAATTCACTAGAAACCCTACATACTTAATTTTGTTGAGCAGATATAGCAACACTTTGCCTTACTCTGATTTGGAATTTTGACGCGCTGAAACCTTGAACAGCTTTTTCTGCCAACAGAAAGCTGCATCAGTGGACGTATTACCAAGTTCAGTTCTTACTTCACTACCATGGGTCAACATGGAGACATTTCTCACTGGAACACCTTATTTGAAATATTAGATTTCAGCCTTTGAGTGTATGTTGTGAGTTTACTATTGCTCTAGCTTTAGAACATCTGCCTTTTCATAGCAAAAGAAAGCAAGCAACCAAGCACTTCAGGAAAATTAAAAATTTCAAATGATAGACTTGGCATTACTTGTTTGTTACAGTGGTAACAAGTTACATGGTATAGAGGGGTCCATCTATAAACACTTTAATATTATTTAATAAATTATAGTGTACTTTACTGCATACTTTATAATAAAATTGAATGTTTCTGCCTTTAACAGGCACACACATTGTTTTAACAATATCTTCATGTTATATGCTTTGTAATAGCTTGTTATAGCATCATCTGTTAGGAATTTACTATGTTTCCCTGTTGAAAAAAATGCTTTCTAATACAATACTTAGCAATGTAGCTGCATCTAATGACCATGTAACAAATATGATAAAGTATTTTTATGTAGGGAGCTTTCATTTAAAGTGCCATTTAAACATTGACCTAACTCGTGAGGAACCAAGGATTGTGTATTGTTGTCTGTTGCAAAAACATCCTAGAAAGGACCTTAATACGGTTCCTTCCTCCTTGCCCCCTCAGTTATTATCAGCTGTGTTATGAGGTGAATGCAGTTTAGTTTGCTGTGTTGGGCTGGGCTCTTGTTGGGAATATGGTGTAATCAGCTAGTTTTAATGAAGCTTTCATGCAGAGGAATGGAAATGCCATGTTGTGATGGAGATGTGCTAAATCAGGGGTCTGTTAAATTTGGCAAGTAGTAGCCCTTCCAAATCCTATTGGAGAATTAGCTGCCTTTGATTTCACTATGACCATCCAGATATAATGTTAAAAAAGCAGCCCTCTAATCTTGGCAGAGGCTGGAAAAATTGTAACAAATGCTGCATCCTGGGCCAATCTCACAAGGATTGGGATATTTCCCTGTAGGGTACTGAATGCCATTAACTGCCACTCACCTCATTCATGGGGAGTTGAGGGAGTCAAGCCACGTTCAGAATTGGGGCATCTGTTACCAAGTGGTAGGCCTGCTTGGTTTACTAGTGCCCAAGCCAAATTTCTACATGGTTTTAAAAATAAATGCCACAAGATAAAACAGTGCATCAGAAAAGCCTGTGCACACTTATATGCAGTGCGGTGGGGGTGATCTATTTTGTTTAATGAGAAATTCAAGTAAGTGGTTTTAGATCTCCTGTTATTAATTCCAGGAAAAATATACTGATGTCTTGAAGAAAGAAAATAATGATTTTAGGAGAAAAATAATACAATTGTGGGTTAAAGGAGTCTTTTCTTTATGAATTGGATATATTAGAGCTCCAGTTACAAAATGCATGGTGTTAGCTCTGATGATTGAATATGGAGCAGACTAGCATTACCCTAGCTTGGACTAGGGAGACCTGTTTTGTCTGTGAGGCGTCCCAGGGAAATCAGTGCAGTTCCCCATGAGTGAGATGCTCTTTTGCCTAAATCAGGGTATTGTAAGCCAGCTCTACCAGAACCCCGTCAACTTCTGTGACATCTTCCACTTGAAATTATCAAAGCTTCTTATGAACTAACTCTGACACCTGGGAGGCAGATGGTTTTTACTGACTCCAATTTACAGATGGAAAACTTTAGACACAGTAGTGCTAGAGCCAGAATTTTTAACTGTGGGTTTGTGAAGTCTAAATAGCAGGCCACATATGCAGGTGCCTAAGTTTTGGTACTTGAGGCTGCAAATGTTGGCGTTGGTTATTTGCCAGGAGTAGAATTTAAATCTCATGATTCCAGGCTTGTGCTTTAACTGCTGCACTATGTTACCCCCTGCTCAGTATGTTGTACTGTGCTTATTCATACAGAAAGGGCAAACAGTGTTTTTAGAGGGAAACATTTATTTTAATGGTGCTTCTGAAGTAGTCTGTAGATTTTTACAGTTAATCTCCTGAGTGGCTTGTGCTCTTTTAGGGATAGCCCTGAAGAAGAGCAAGTTTTGCTGCATATAATAGATAACAGTATGACCCAAAGATCCCAGCACGATGTGCTATGCTGGAAACAGAAGAGAGCCTCTCCACTCAGGAGCACAGGGGAAGTGCATGCTCTCTGCCAGAAGGATATAGATGTTGCCACCTTCCTATCCCTTATTATCCAGCATCGTACACTTCTGGGGATGCAAAGTAGAAGCAGTTTCTGTGCTCCCTGTTGTGGGATTATGATGGTGTAGTAGGAGACAGAAAAGCTCCTGACACTTTTGCTCTTCCTGTCTACTCACAGTCACCAGTTACTCCGTTCTGCTTTTCCTTCCCCTCTTCCTCCCTCCCTCACAAAAATTAACTAGAGAAAATAAGAAAACAAGTTAATTAGATCTAGGGAATGGATGTTGTACCTAAAATAGAGGTGTGGCCCTGATGGATGACAGGGGCAGAATCCAGTACGTGTATGGGAGCTGTGATTGGCTGGAGCATACTCAGTGAGCTTTGCACTGAAATGGCTGCAACAACTTTTAACCTGGGAAAATTTTTCCCCTCCCCCCCACCTTTGCAATCCACCTTTAGTTTGAGAAATAGCTGAAATTTTTAGCTGAAATTTTCCTAAAAATATTCAGCCTGAGACAGCTACTTGGCATAGAAAACTTAAGCCTAAACATTTAAAATCTGGCAAAGTTTTAAGCCACTGAAAGCAAGGTTTAATACTGAGAAATATCAGCCTGCCCTAACTATGAGTAGTGCTACAGCTCTGCTGGTAATTATGCAAATGAGCCAGGCACATTGCTGCCAACTGGGCACGTTTCATGAGCATTACAGTTCCTTTAAAAAATCTTGGAAAGTTGAATCAAAGATTTAACTAGATGTTTATGAAAACCCACTTTTCAAATGTGGCTAACCTACTGTCTATCTTGAACAACTGACCATTCAACATTAAAGGGTAAAGAGTCAAATTCAGCCCCACTGAGCTGAATTGCACTTGGGATACATTTGGCCTCATTGCGGTACAGCTTTCTGATTGTCTTGCCCCTGGTACTGTTAGTAGAGATTGGTATATCTTGTATTTGATAGTTTTCACAGGAGAAAGAAGCTAATGTTAGCTAATCGACAAACCTCACTTAAACAGGGCATTACACACTTAATATTTTAAACCTCCGTGGTGTCTTAAATGCTGCTGCTGTTAGTGTTGTTGCCTTGGTGCTTCATTTCCTCTCTGTGCTAAGTCATTCTCCTGTTTCTTGGTAGAGAATAGGGAGATGAAGCAGGGTTTTATATTGTGCAGGGGGCATAGTAGAAATGAAGTATCACAGTGGCAGACACTGGTTAACATTTAGATCTCAATTCTGTTATGTGAAGCATCACTTTGGATGTTTCAGTGTTTGTATGATGGTTTCCACCTTCTTAATCCCCAGACAGAATATTTGACAAAGAAAGGCAGAAATGTTCTGATGGTCTCAGTTTTGGATTTAGCAGCTAGAATTTGCTGTGTAACATGGCTATAGCAGAAAGCAGGGGATTGGAATCCCACCAAAATCTTCAGGCGGGAGGGAGGAGAGGAGCTCACATCACAGCTCCATGCCCTCATCTTAAGAATTTGGATGCTGAGGAAATCCCAGATGACCTTAGGAATGCCATGATTGTAACGATCTTTAAGAAAGAAGACAACTCTGACTGGAAATTACAGAGGGATCACCTTGCTGTCCACCACAGGAAAGATCATTGTGAGAACCCTCTTGAACTGTCTCCTTCCACTTCCTGAAGAGCTCCTCCTGGAATCTCATTGTGGGTTTAGGGCATCAAGAGGCACTACTGACACGATCTTTACAGCTCATCAGCTGCAGGAAAATTGCCTGTCTACATGGCTGCTTTTGACCTCATGAATGCTTTCAACTCTTTCAGCTGAGAAGCTCTGTGGAGGATCCTCCTGAAGTATGGATGTCTGCCAAAATTCATCACCATTCTTTGCCTGTTCCATGATGGTATGTGAGTGGGGGTTCTCAGTAATACATCTATCACAACCGTTTGAGGTTAAGCCAGGAGTAAAGCAAGGCTGTGTTATCGCTCCAACACTTTTCTTGATATTACTTACCGTGATGCTACATCTGATGACCAAAAAGCTTCCAGTTGGAGTGGAGTTGAACTACTGAATGGAAGGGAATCTCAGCCAACTCCAGCTCATAACGAAGACTAACTTCATTAACTAACCCC
>NW_005841995.1:882711-903453 GCF_000455745.1 Alligator sinensis
CCCCCCCCAACGTAAATCACCAAGCACCAGTACACTGATGATGCTGTAGTCTGTACTCACTCAGAAGCAGACCTTCAGGCAATCATCAGTGTCTTTACCAAGGCATACAAGAAAATGGGACTGATGCTTAACTTTCAGAAGACTAAGATCCTCCATCAACAAGCTCTTAATAAGCAGTCCAGAGTTCCAGTAATTCAGATTCACAGTGAAACTCTGGAGAAGGTTGAATATTTCCTGTACCTCAGAAGCCATCTCTCTCAGAAAGCTGACATCAGTGAAGAAATCCAACATTGCCTCAAATGTGCAAGTGCAGCCTTTGGATGCTTGAGGAAACAGGTGTTCAAAGATTTACATCAGATACAGAACCAGCTCATGATTTATCAAGCAGTTGTGATCCTCACCTTATGGTCAGAGCTGAGACATGGACAATGCACTGGAGAAACCTCCTCAAGTTGTTGCAGAAGTCTATCAATGCCACCTGCAGAAGATCCTTCAAATCCAGTAGGAAGATAAGTGCTGGGCAGGCCACATCATCTAGATGTCTGACTCCAGACTCCTGAAACAAGTCTTATTCTCACAGCTCAGTCAAGGCGTATGCTAAAGAGGAGGGCAGAGGAAGCGCTTCAAGGATATCCTCAAGGTCAACTTGAAAAAATGCAATATTGACAAGAACTCATGGGGGACTATTGCCCAGGACCATCCTAAAAGGAAGAAGAGTCTGCTGCAAGAATCTCAGTACTTTGAAACTTACAATGACAACAGGAGATGAAAAAGTGAGAGTGGCAGAAACAGCATGTCACAGACTGAATCAAAAGTCCAAAGCCACACACCCATCATGGAAACATATGCTCCAGTTGCAACAGTCTTGTTAATCCTGGATCAGCCTTGTCAGCTACCTTCAGACCCACAGATAAAACAATCACGGAAGACAATCATCCTTGACTGCAAGGGACTGCCAAAGAAGAAGAGCAGAAAGCAGAACCACTTCTGAAGCAAGGCCAGACAAAATCATTTGTGAACGGACATCTTCAGGTAAATATCCCTGAATAAGCGGTGTTATGACTAGCGATTTCTGCTAAGGTCTCCCAGTAGTATTGGAGGACAGGAAACAATTGAGAGCATAAAGGAATCCATCACTTTAATTTCTAGACCTGCTAAACAGAAATTATTATACAATGCTATTATAAAATGCAGTAATTCATAACAAATGAAATGACCTTTTAATGATTTTTCAGTAGATGTTAATGTCTTAGGCCAGATCCGCCACTGCCATAAACCATGTTGCTTCAGTAAAATCTATTCTGATTTACACCCGCTATGCATTTGGCCTGAGCTTGCTTGATTTAAAACAAATATATAGATTTTCTATGGTTGTAACATAATGTCAACAAAGTTTTGCATTAGTAAAGCTTTGAGTGTATCTGACATTCCACATGGTGCCTACAACAGATGTCTGGGGGAGGGCCCTTATAAGGTGAAGGTCAGGCATATGCACAGTAATATGTACTCTTATTTTCTATTTGTATGGTCATCTGTTTAAAAACCACACCAAAATCTCAAACTACTCACAACAAGTTTTCCCCACTCAGTATTTTTTTTGTTGAAAAAGAGATAGTTAAAGAACTTCTTTGCAGATGCACTGGGCCAGATTCCTCCATGGTGCAACCCACTGACTTCAGGCTGTTACACCAAGCATGAACTTGAATCATCATTCCTGGAATTTGTCAGCTCTTTGAGGCAATCCTTTAATTAAGCTGGGATTTTCAGCTTAGCCGAAGGAGACCATTTTACAGATCCTTCCCAAATTATTCCATGAGTTAGCCTGCTCTGCAGAGCATGGATGGGGCACTCCTTGTATCCTCTGGCTGGAGGAGTTGTTTGACAGTCCCCTCTTTATTCCAGAGGGAGCTGAAAGGTCTAGCCATTGTTTGTATAGATTGTCTGGGTGTCAGCATCCCCAAGAGCAACATTTAGTAGGTATGCTCCACTGGGGGATACTTTTGACATTCCTGTAAAGCATCTGATTTACATTTGCTCAAGGGAGGAGGTGAATAGGAATCCTGCTGTGGCTCTTAAACTGAACCAAGTTTCCTCCAAGGCACAGCAAAATACTGGGGTCATGTGATGTGTCTGAGATAGTTCAACCCTTTCTTTTTTTTCCTAAAGAAAAAACAATACATTGCATACTTACATAGAATTCCCTTAAGAGCATCTGTCATGCTGGAGATTAAACTGAATGTCTCTCCCCAGTTTAATGTTATGCCTTCAGGCAGTCTAAGCCCAGTAGATTTGGTTACTCTGCTCCAGATCCTAGATTACTAACACAGGCAGTTTTTTTTATTCTTGCCCTTATTTTCCAGAAGCATAGAGCCATTACTTGTAAATTATTGTCTTTGTGTGGGTTTTCTATGCTACTTCCACTTTCTTTTTGGAGCCTAGCCTTGTGTTGAATTTGTGGTTTATGTTTTTTACATTAGACTCTAGTAGCAGCACTGTTCTCACTTCTGTGTATGGTGCAGCAGGCTAACACTAATTTTCTTCCTTTGGTTGGGAAACATGCTATAGAAGCCAGGTGAGTACCCAGCACCTTGTATTCAGGAGAAGTACTGTCTTCTGAATTAGGAGAGCTGGAAGAAAAGCAGGATGGAATAAAAATTATTGGTGTGCATTTGTTGATTTCTAACTAAAATTTTGCATGATCTAATTATGGAGCCATTTAATTGTGCTAGGCACAAAAGATCTCAATATAGATTTCACAGACTTCATAGACATTAGGGCTGGAAGGGACCTCGGAAGATCATTGAGTCTAGCCGCCTGCCCCAGGTGCAGGAAGTCAGCTGGGGTCAAAGTATCCCAGCAAGATAAATGTCCAAATCTCTCTTAAAGGAGTCCAGAGTAGGTGCTTGCACCACCTCTGGAGGCAGTCTGTTCTAAGCCTTGAGGGCTTGGACAGCAAAGAAGTTCTTCCTTATGTCCAGCCTGAAACAGTCTTGGAGGAGTTTGTGACTATTTGACTTTGTCATCCCTTGGGGTGCTCAGGTGAACAGGTGCTCCCCCAGATCCTGATGTACACCCCTTATATACTTGTAGGCAGCCACCAGGTCCCCCCTGAGCCTGTGCTTTTCCAGGCTGAAGAGTCCCATGGCTCTCAGCCTCTCATCATAAGGCCTGTTTTCCTGCCCTCTGATCATGTGTGTGGCTCTCCTCTGCACTCTCTCAAGCTTCTCCACATCCTTCTTGAATTGTGGAGCCCAGAATTGGATGCAGTATTCCAGCTGCGGCCTCAGCTAGACCGAGTACAGCAGGAGGATGACATCCTGGGATTTGCTTGACAAGCATCTATGGATGCAAGCCAGAGTTTTGCTCATTTACCAGCTGTGACATCGCATTGGTGGCTCATATTCATCTTGTGGTCAGTCATGACCCCCAAGACCCTTTCGGCCGTGGTGCTAGCAAGTGTAGCACTGCCGAGCCTATAAGCGTGCTGTGGGGGTTTTTTCCCTGAAGTGGAGTACCTTACATTTTTTGCTGTTGAACGCCATCAGGTTCTCATCTGCCCATTTTCTGAGTTTGTCAAGGTCAGCATGGATCACCATCCTGTCCTCAGGTGTGGATGCTTTACCTCAAAGTTTGGTGTCATTGGCGAACTTAGCCAGTCTGCTTCTGATACCAATGTCCACATCATTAATAAAAATGTTAAAGAGGATAGGCCCAAGGACGGAGCCTTGGGGGACACCACTGGTCACAGTGCACCACAATGATTTACTTCCATCTATTATCACTCTCTGGGTCCGACCTCAGAGCCAATTTCCCAGCCATCAGACTGTGGTGTAGTCAAGGCAGCAGCTGGCCAATTTTTCCATGAGATGATCATGGGACACCAGATCATCTTTTTTAAAATCAAGATATATGATGTCAATCTATTCTTCCTTGTCCAGGTGATATGTCACCTGGTTGCAGAAGAAGATAAGATTGGCCAGGCAAGACCTACCCACAACATTCCTCAGGATGTTGCCATCAGCCAGTTTGTCAAGAATGGTCTCTTTGATAATTTTTTCCAAGACTTCCCTAGGATATAGAGTTCAGGCTGTTAGGCCTGTAGTTCCAGGCCCAGATCTACTTTCCTCCCTTTCTTGAAGATAGGCACCACACTGGCCTTCTTTCAATCTTCGGGCACTTCACATGAGCACCACGAGTTCTCGAAGATCCCTGCCAGTGACTGAGCTATGATGCCTACCAGCTCCTTTAGTACCCTGGGTTGTAAACTGTCTGGACCAGCTGACTTGGAGGTGTCCAGCCTCTCAAAGTGATCCTTCACATGGTCTACATTGATGAAGGGTAACAATTCTCCCTCACCCTGGCCGTCCCGTGCTGTATTGAGCAGGGCCGTCCCTTGGGGTTTTTGAAAAACTGATGCAAAATGCCCATTAAGTAGGTTGCTTTTTTACTGGGCGTCAGTTGTCAGTTGTCCCATATGGTTTACCAAGGGTCCAATGTTGCTCTGACTCCCCGCATATCTAAAAAGGACTTTTTATTGTCTTTGATATGTATAGCCAGTTGGAGTTCAGTCACAGTCTTGGTTTTCCTGGTTTACTTCCTACAGGTCCAGACCAGTGCAGAATACTCCTCCTTTGGGGTGGATCCAGTCTT
This sequence comes from Alligator sinensis, assembly GCF_000455745.1. Lineage (NCBI taxonomy): Eukaryota > Metazoa > Chordata > Crocodylia > Alligatoridae > Alligator > Alligator sinensis. The sequence goes on from NW_005841995.1 coordinate 887,362, forward strand.
CCATCCTTTATAGGTCTTTCTTTTTAGATGCAGGAGGTCCACAAGTTCCCTGCAGAGCCAAGGGGGCTGCTGTGCCCTTTTGCTGCCTTTCCTCCAAGATGGGATAGACATTTCTTGTGCTTCCTGGATTGCTCCCTTGCGGAGCAACCACTCATTCTGAACTCCCCTCCCCTTCAGGTCATGGTCCCTTAGGGCCTCGCCAGCAAGTCTCCTGAGCTTGTCAAAGTCAGCTTTCCTGAAGTGGACGACTTCTGCATTGCTGACTGATTTGCCAGCTTTACGGTGGATAGTGAAGGTGATCAGCTCATGGTCACTCTCCCAGCTTCCCTTCCATCATTAGGTTGCTGAGTACCAGGTTGAGCAGTGCTTTTCCTCTCGTTGGTTCATAGACGTCTTGAGATGGCAAGCTCTCTATGTCAAAGACTGCCTTAAAGCTGTTTGCTTGCTCAGTAGGGTTCTGAATGATATGTCGGTGTCCCTAGACACTATGAGCTAGATTCTGGTCTACTTGTAGGTGCCTAAATGGCCCTGAGGTATCTTTGTGATCCTATTCCAATTTTCTTAGGTTCCTGGAATACTGTTGACATGCCTACTTTTGCCACACACCTATATCTTAGCCTTGACACTTTTTTTTTTAAAGCAGCAAGACGGACGAGGAGCCACTTACCTTTTGCATTAATGGTCTTTCAGTGGACTCGAGCAAAGTGGAATAGACTCACACTTAGACACCTAAATATGAATTGGATGCCTCATAGATGGAATAAGATCTGACACTACTGCAATAAAAATATAATAATACATTAGAAAATGAAATTAAGTTCAGAAAGAAGAGAAAGTAAGTCAACATTCTAGTCAGGCAGTAGAAACATCCTTTGTGCAGTTGACTTTGCAACCAAGCATGAAGCTCTATTATTTAGTCAAAAGAATGCCAGCAGTGAACATTTCCCAGAGCTTCCATTGGATGAAATACATTCATGCTACATTTCCCTGTGTTCCCATGTTTTCCATGTTGCCTAAAGTTGCCAACTCCTGGATCAGTTTTGAACAAATTGACCAGACTCTTACTGGCAAATCCTGACTTCACTGAAGTCAAACAGAAGCAAAAATTGTGAGGACTTCAGTGGGACCCAGATTTCACCACTAGGCTACTTGCAGATATTTCTCAAACAGGACAAAGGAATGAATTAACAAATTATCTGCAGATCAGCTTTAGTTAATGGATTCAAAGTTCAGTATACCATATTTTCTTGTATACAACACACACCTTTCCCCCCCAAAAAATCAACCCTCTGCCCAACATTTGGGTTGGAGCCTGCTGGAGCAAAGGCTCTGTTAGCACTGGATTTATGGACCAGATACCTTGTTCTGTGCAGACCTAAACCCTCAGACTGACCAGGACCTCTCCATTTGATAATAGGCAAATGTTATTGATACACAGTGATAGACAATAAGAATAATGCAAACAATTCTATATCTACCAGTCCCAGGGTTCATAGAGTGAAGGTATGTTTGACCAGGATGTGAGTTTCACCCTGAGGTTCTTTCTTGAATGTCAGATGTCAGCAACCTGGGGGTTGGAGGTCAGGTCCGTGCACCTTTCCCCCCCCCCCCCCTCAGTGGGGTGGGTGAGACAGGCTAGTGGTGTGCCCTCTGTCCATAGTGGCCTCAGGTCCTCTTTTGGGGGACCCTTTGCTGCTTTGGAATCACTCTTTTTGTATTCTTTCTCTACTTCATTGACTCTTCATCTTCAGGCATCATTGATTAATCTCCCTGTGGTTGTCATACTATCCACGTTCTGCCTTGTCAGCATATTCCTTGTTTCACAAACCCATCACATGCACACAATCTCCTTATTTGGTCCATTTACCAAAACCGTAAATCCCTAGGGCTCTGCACTTGGGCACTGTGACCTGGTGCCAATGCTGCAGAGTCCCTTATCTCTGTTACGGAACAGTGTGGTACATGTCTTCAATTTCCCAGGCTGTGTCTGCTTGCTGCTTGCCTTTGTCAGACACAGTGGGACTTGAAGGAGACTTGTCTCAAACAGGCTTTTAGAAATCAGTTAACCCTTGCTGTTGCCCTGGACCATTGTTCTAATGCATATCTACTTTACCTACAAGCCAATTACCAAAAAGCAAACCTCTAGAGGCGGGAGGACAGATGTGGGGACAAAGGCTGCAAGGAGTTGGGGGGTAAGTAGCACCTGTGGCTCTGGCCCCAAACCTGGGGCCAGAACTTGGGTTGGAGCCAGAACTGGAGCTGCAGCAGTTGCTTTGCTTGCTCTCCCCCCCCCCCACCCTTCATACTTAAATCCAAGACATGGGGCTATTTTCTCCATGATAAATGGGGAAAATAACCTCATCCTAGATTTGAATGAATATAGTATATTCCAGGGAGCATCATATGCAAGAAAATATGGTATATAATTCTGCATTTTTCCATATTTGAGCCAAATGTCCCATCTTGTGGCAACTATTGCATTTTACAGCGCTAACTTTGCATCCGCTGTGACTAGAGCAGAGTACAAGAATGATCTCCTCTCTGTTTATCTTTGATGGTTTTTAAGAGCATGTTTGGTTGCAAATCCCCCAGATTATTTTGTAGTTTCCATTAATGTTGCCAACTCCACAAGTCTTAGATCAGGCTCACCCTGTTAATCCTTTGACTTCAGCCATTTACAATGACAGATGAACATGCCTCATAACATATCATCCAAGACATTTCCAAATGAGCAGCTTGTGGTCAATGTTACCAGCACTGCCACATATACTGTCATTCTTTCCCCTTGCTGTCTGGCTATCCTATGAAACTTGAACCTCATCAAGCAAGTGTAGAATTTGCTTGGGGACTTAAAACACCTCATTAGCTATATAAGGGCTTTCAGAGCTCTTAACAGATTTCTCCATTAAACTAATAAATTTCTCCATAAATTCCATTTTATATTTGAATCTTAGTCAGTACCACCAACTGTGTCATCATCAAGGAATAAATTCAAGCAGTTAGGAAGTTCTTCTTGCCAATGCTTTCTGTTAAAATCAGTTGGATTAGCTTGCCCTATTTAGGTAATATTGGAATGATGTTATAGCCATGATGGTCCAGGAAAAATGCAAGAGGCAAGGATATTTTGCGGGGGTGATATATTTTATAGTACCAACTGCATGGCTGTGAGAGATTTGAGTCAAGGTTTCATGGCCAAAATGTTAGCTATACTCAAAGCTTTGCTAATGCAGAACTTTGTTGACTTTACACTACAACCCCAGGAATTCAATATATTTGTTTTGAATCAAGTACACTCCAGCCAAATCCACAGGTGGTGTAAATCGGCCTAGATTTCCCTGAAGCAATAGGATTTATAGCTGTGGAGGATCTGGCCTAAGGTATTAGTATGTACTGAAAAAATCATTGAAAAGTCATTTTATTTGTTATGAATTACTACGTTTGAAGCTCAAAAGCTTGTCTAAAACCTTTCCCAATCATGTGGTTGGTCCAGTAAAAGATATCAACCCCTCCTCTTCCCACACCCCAACATATCCTTGCCCTACTTAGGTATCTGTGCATTTGGTGGGTTCCCAGTAGTAACTCCTAATGCTGTAACCCATGTTCTGGACTCGTTCCAGTGTGGTCTGTTGGCTTCCTTTCTTAGCTCTCCACGGAACTTTCCATTTCATATATTTGCAACTTCACTTGCTTCCCTTAGTTAAGGCATGGTGTTCCTGAGCATGGCATTGTCCAACGATGTCTTGTTCTCACCTCAAAAGAGTTAAACTGGCTCGACATATTTTGGGGGCAGATGGGTCTCTGCCTGCTAGATGAGCAGTGCATTATCCACCCACAGATTTCCCACACCATATTGATCTAGCTGCTCACCTCACACTGGGTGCATCTACATGTGCAATTAAGGTAGAGTGATTAAACTCTGTGCAGTTCATGCCAGAGTCGACTGCTCTTGGGTGTAGCATCTACACGTGCACCAGGGACAGCAACACTTTGAGCCAGGGCAGAACAGCCCCAGGGTGGCAGGGAGCCTGGAGGGTCAGACTCAGGCTCCAGGTGTGGTGCCCATTGGTGAAGTGGCTGGCTGGGGCCTGAGGATGCTAAAGCGCAGAGCTCGGGGGCAGGCAGCCCCTGCACTCCAATGACAGAGTGAATTAATTTACTGTGCTCTAATACCAGCATATGTATAGATTGTGATGCATTACTGTGGAGCTAATTAGTCAACTCTATAGTAAAGCAAGCATGCAGATGCACCCACTATGTAGTAAGTTGGGCTCTATGCCCACTTAAAGCAGCAGAAGCAAGCACTCTGCATATCCTCATACACAGTTTGCCTAGGCTTGGGGTCAGGGGTCAAGCACTAAGTGGATACTCTGTTCATATTGACTCTCCATATAGCAGACAGACAGGAAGTAGAGGTAGGCATGGGTAGCTCCTTCACGCATCCCCCTGCTAACTGATTGCACAGCTAAATTGTTGAAGATGGTGTCATAATCTGAAACAGCAAATTATTACCCCTGAGCTTCTTGTAACAAGCTGGGTAGAGAATAAGTGTAGCTATGCCTCTGTCCCCATTATGTGAACCAGACAGCATAGCTGGCTAGTGTATGAGGGGTGTAGCAGGTTGTGTGTTGTCCCATGCAGCTGGTAGTCCTGGGGGAACTCCCTTCCTCTTTGGAACAGTGCTGCAGTGCACTGGGCCCCTCAACATATGGTTGTCTAATAGCCACAGCCAAGCTCTTGTAGTGTCTGAGAACAACAGCTCTCTCATTTCTAACTAAGTTCTGTTGAAAGTACAAGCAGCTTCCCTCCAAGTCTACCCTAAAACACAGAATCCTTAACAAGTTGTCTGTTGCCTACACCAGTATGAATCAAGAGGAACTACCGTCAGCATGGTGTGAGATCAGAATTAGGCTCCTGGCAAACTGAAAAACCCTCATTTCCTGAAGCTCGGTACATTTTATTCTTCAAGAAGCGGGCACACTAAGCATTTCAGATAGAAAAAATAAAAATCTGAGCATATGTTCAGGGCTGCTTACATCACAGAAGTTAATTTTGTAACCATTTTGTGACCGTACAATTAAAGAAAACCTGGGAGCTCTTAACGGAACTAATCTAAATAGAACTAGTGCACAGCTATAATATATCTTATGGAAATATCCTATGGAACAGGAGTGGCAAACTTCCTATATGTCCTGGGCCAGATCCAGACCATGGGGCTCCTTGCTGGCCAGATCCACGGGGCCAGGAGCTGTGGTGGGACCAGTGGGAGAGAAAGTGGGTCAAGCAGCCATGGGCCAAAGAGCTGCTTGTTGCTGCTGAGGCTGTGCAAGTGGTGGTGGCAGCAGATCAAGCAGCCACAGGGCAAGTGGGGTTGTGTTGTCACTGCCCTCGCTTGACACCTGCCACCAAGGGCTATGTCTAATGGGGTCCCAAGGCCTCACATTCCATGGCAGGGCGTGGCTCCCCTCCATCTACACTTACCATGGCCTCAAATTCAGTAGCCCAGGAGGCTGGATGGAATGGCCATATGTTTGATAGCCCTGCTCAGCGTATGTAGGAAATGTAATTGCTCTGCATTTCTTTCCCATTCTATAGTGCAGTGTAGTGTAATACACTAATAACATGTAGAAATGATCTGATTTTATATTAATTATATTGTTTTTTAGGTGGCTATTGAACTCCATTTGTTTCATTCTTCTTAAGCTCTAGAGTACTTTTTTCCCCTAAGGGGTAGAAACTCCTAAGCGTTATTAAAGCTCTGCTTTCTAATTACAAAGATATAGTAGAATCGTGATAAAAAACAGTGGGTCTGGTCATCATTTGCTGTATATTGATGTTTTTTCACTGATTTCAAGGGAGTTATGCAGATTTACACCAGCTGGGAATATGGCCCTACATTTCTACCAGAACATATGTTAGCTCTGGCAGAGAACTGAAGCTCAGATTGTGAACTGGTTTACTCACTATGTTGAACAGTTACTAATGAGTGGTTACATTGACTTCATTGGGTCTGTTTGGGTGAGGAACTGCACCCCAATGTGAGTACCAGGCTCACAGTCTGGCCCTTAATTTTATCATCTAAATAGCTGCTGTTGGATTTTTTTTTTCAGCATTCCTGAATGCTTGTAATCATTTTACAATAGATAATCAGAATGGACTGATTAGCCATTGCAGTCCAAGATTAAAGGGAACAAACACTCTAAAGCAAAGCAAAGAAAATCCCTTCTGCCTCTAATGCAATACATGCCTCTGAACAGACATCCCTTTAACTTCTCAGTGGTACGAAGCGGCAGAATCAGAGATGTGATTTCAGTTTCAACAAGTCATCAAACATTATAAAAGTCAATCATATAAACATTTGAATTCAGTGACATCTGATTCCAGGGCAGCCTGAGTTCACAATGGAGGTTTCTGAACAGGCATTGCAGTTTTCCAGGTAATTAAAAATGTTTGTATAGGCTAGTAGATTTATCTTTTGAAACCATTTTAGCACTAGTGCTCTCTAGAGTGGTATCAGTTGACACAGTGCATAATCTAGAACAGACTAATTGCTGCATGATTTCTAATTTTTTTGCAGTCATGTAAATGAGCTGAAGTCTACACAGGTGGAGCCTATTAGAGTGAATGATTTTGCTCTCATGTTGTTATCTTCATTTGCCGTTGTCTTATCAACTCAAAGTAGGAAATCTGCTGTCATGAAAAGCAGGCAAGGGAACAATGTCTGACTGAAAAGTCTTGTTTCATTATTTTTTAATTCATACAGGACTACCTGCCTAATGCAGTTTTCTGATTATCATGCTAGGCAGCCAGTAATGCAGTTTTATTCAAATAAGGAAGCAGTGCTTTAATTTAAGCTAAGAAATCATCCACATTTCTTACCAGGCAACAAGGATTGTGATTCAATAATACATGAATTTAATAATGCATAATGGTAGACTTTGCAGGTACTAAATAGCAATATCAGAATGAATTAGTATGCTGTGTTATTCTATGGGAGTCCATCTCTCTCTCTCTCTCTCTCTCTCTCTCTCTCTCTCTCTCTCTCTCGTGTCTTGGTTCTCTTTTCCTTGATCTATTAGACTCCTTAAGAGGTGGAATAAACAAATTAAGTTTTCATTCCAAAAACAAACTGTCACAGATTTCCTAAAAAAACGTTTTTGGCTGCTACTCAGTATTTAATAACAGTGGGTTGTGAGAAAGAGAAGAATCACTGTTCCCCACTGTTGACTTCATTAGGAACATATGACTGGAAGGAACCTCCTGGGTTCTCAAGCCCAGTGCCCCACTATCATAAGCAAGAGCTTTATATAACACCATTCATCACTTCCACCTTAGAACGATCAGGATTTTTGCTCCCATATTCCTATTGGAAGGTTGTTGCAGAATAGTTTTGCCGATGGTTAGGAACTTTTGTCTGATTTCCAATCTACATTTATTCTTGGCCAGCTTATACCTATTGATTCCTGTGACATTGTTGTCCTTTAACATAAATAGCTCTCCTGCATCCCTTGTGCTTGGCCATGAACATAGAGAAAGAGAGCAATTATATTACCTCCCAACCTTTGTTTTGCTAGGTTAAGCAAGCCAAGTTCCTCTAGGAAGTGTCAGTGCCATGCATGTCAAAATACCCAAGCTAACTTTCATTTAACTAACTTGGGGACTCAAAACAGTGAAGGTGTGGTTGCACAAGCTGTCCATGGACCCTGGGTACACACTGGCTGAAGGCCATGCTGCTGCAGCTCCATGGCTAGCAGTGTCCAAGTGACATTGGTTAAAGCTAGGTCAGATCTGTCCGTACACACTGCAGTCACACCTTTGACAGTGACATAGCGACCTTTGTCTCTGTTCATATGTTATGCTCTCCATTTCCCTGATCATCCCCACAACCCTTCTTTGGGGCTATTCCAGTTAGCATTTTTGAACCAGGGAGACCAGTATTCCACACAATATTCAAGATGAGGGGTTGTTTTCTTTTTCAGGTAATTCTCCATATTGATCCACCCTCACTCTTTTGCATCTCAGTGCTCTGGTCAGAGGCATAACTGGGCAGCTGCATATGGGGCAGTTCTGCTACCAGCTGCAGTGGTGACTGTTTTTTTTGTTTCCCTGCCCCCTTCAAAGACAGCTCCTGGGCTTGCTGCCCTGGGCCCCGCTCCCCTTAGTTATGATGCTGGTTCTAGCCCTCACTTTTATACCTCCAACTGCCGCTATCCTTTGTTCACCTTCTGTTGGAAGGATTTAGGTTTGTACTGTGTGGACTCTGCTTGTTTTCTTCTTTGATTTGGTGAGTCAACCAGCAAGTTGGCAAGGGTGACAGCTAGTCTCCTTGCTTTAGGATAAAGAAGCATTCTGACTTGAAAACTAAAGCTGGAGGTATAGCTGCTAAAGAAGAGGGTTGTTACATAAAAGCATTATGAGAGCTGCCAGCAAACTGCAGATCAGGGTGGAAAACAAAACAGAAATCACAGGCCTGAATCTCCTCTCACTGAGCGTATATCTGCTCTAGTTTCCACACCCGTCTCCCCAAATGTTCCATAAGTGTAATCCCGTTGGTTTCAGGGGAATTGCCTCTGATTCACACTATCCTCATATGTTTATAATAAAAATTCTTACCAGTGCCATTAATCCGCTGCCAGTTATTCAAAACGAAAAGTTTTCAACAGCTAATTCACTTTATACTCTTTGTTCACTTCTTTTATTTCATTCATCATTAGCAATAAACAAACAACCCCCCCTATCAGTGTTACTCTTGTTTACAATCTAATTAATTTCCTGGCACAATGTCATAGTATTTAGGGTCATGATGCTGGAGACAATTTTTTTCCTTAAATAAAAAAGCCTATTTTCATTGCATTTTTAAAAAGAAGTTGATAATGTCCCTTTATTGGCAGTTTAGGAAATAAAACATTTGTATTCATTAATAGAGTTCCTCCTAATTCTAAAATGCCTCTGGGAAAGCTCTGATTAACTGTACTACATTCAAAAGTAGAAATATCTAATACTGTATGTGTACTGAGAATTTTCAGGAGACAAGATTCTGTGATTTTTTTTTCTGTCATCTTTATATTTTGAGTGTGTTTATATATAATATATAGGCTTGCATACATAACATAGATGCCTATATGCACATAGAAATGCATGCATACATACTAACATATATGCGTACGTGTACATACACACATACAAATGTAGCTACTCTTTTTTTATTTTAGTTCTCCATTCAGTAAAAATTGTGTACCCCTACCTTGTTGTCTCTAGCCCTAAGCTCACTTAAGGTTATAAAATAGATTTCCTCCCACATTGTCCTATTCAATAAACCTCTGTTCCATTATGGAATCAAGTTTTTTGCCCAGTCTGTGGGAGTCTTCTCTAGGGGACAAAAGCAGAATGTGGAATTCATTATCATACCTCTGGGCACCCCATGTGGAATACTAATCTGGATCCTTTGGACACAAAAATGTGCTTCATGCTATTACAGGAGCTTTTTTAGATTTTGACGTTGATCCAGCTCTGAGCTGGTGTCCTGATGGCAAATCCTCTCAGCCACAGTTCTGGAATATCAGGATGATATTTCACCATTCACACCTGCAGTTTATGCACACATGTATTTGGCCAGTGGCTCAGAGGACCTGTTTGATAGCTTATCCTAAAGGCAAATTCACCTCCTATTTATAGCAATTCATTTTCATGGATTTCCATGGTTTGATATCTCCAGTAGCATAACCATCCTAGTGCCAAGTGGGAACATTTCCATCAGCTTAGCCATCAGCACTGCATCCTGTTAACACCTGAGGTTCCCTGACATATTCTCATTTGAGTTCCAGTGGGAGACACTGCTACTTAGTGCTTAGCAAGTTACTGGATCAAGCTAGTATGTGCAGACCATTTCTCTAGTGAGTCCTGCCTCTGGGACATCATTGGCCAAGGGGACTATGAGGAAAGTTTTAAACAACCCAGCAGTAGGTCATATTAGCACAGGCAATTTCTGCAGTGAGAACAATGTGTGCCGTATTTTGTAGTAAATTATCACACGTGACTGCATAAGCAAATAGTGTCTTATCTTGCAATTGTGACAGTCAGACATAGATAGGCAGTTATGGTAGATTTGACAAAGCTCATTTACATATGATTCAGTGAGGGAATATGTATGTTAATAAGAATAAGCACTCAGGGCCAGTGTAGAACATTTATGTTAATAGCACTGTTAGGTACACTTGGTGATTGTGGGTGATGTCAATCAGCTTTACATTATTTTCCCTTTTCTTTATGAATGACAATATAGGTTGTGGTACTATAAGATTTCCCAGTGTGGAGGCCCCACACCAGTCCAGGAGGTCACGTGGCACAGGAGCAGTGAAACCAGGAAATGTTGCATAATGTATTAGATGGTGCCTGAAGAGTTAATACTGTAGTTCTTACTTTACTCAGAGGTTGTAATAAATACAAAGTACATTTTTTATAAGAGTAGAAGAAGAGATGATGCTGACATGAGGTCTTAACACCAGATTGGGAGAACGCCTGTGGTGCGCTAATTGACGTATATTTCACTGTAAAAAATAAAAAATAAAATAAAAAGTGAGCAACCCCCACATTCTCAAGGGAGATAGAACATGAGATACAAATTTCAATGTAATAAGGTTTAACCAAAAAACTAAAAAAGGAACACAAAGAAGCAGCCCTGAACAACTTAAATAGAAGACAAGGAGAAAAAAGAGCTAAAAAGAAACTGTGTACCTGGAAACTGTCCCCAGTCTGAGAAACTGAATGTCATAAATGCCAGAAAGAGATATGCTACCTAGCATGACGTAACTCTTCCAAGGTAATAGTAGGAATACAAAGACAAAAAAGAACGAGGGGGGGTTTTTTCTTTGCCAAAAGGGTCACAAGAAGAATTGACAGTGCCTGGTAATGGCCATGCTAAGAATGATTGACTCCGCTTTCCCTCCTGCTGCAGCTCCATGGCTGAGTGTGAAGGTGTTTTTTTGAAGATTGAGACTGTAGCTCAGCAGTGGATTCAGCATCACATTTAAAAGATTACCACTTTTAATCTTAAAATCTTTAACACCAGTCAAGCAGTCCGCATAAATTAATCTGAAAGCCCCAAAAGAGCGTGAAACTTGTGGCAAATGCAAACATATTTAACTCACTGGCAGGATAGAAATTCAGTTCCCCCATTACACATTTTGACCTCGCTCTGGGTTTTGAAAGGTCCAGGTCACTGAAGAATTTGCAGACTGCTGTTGCAGAAGATAGAAGGAAGAAGCTTGCCTTCACAGGCCCAAGCGTCTTACAATAGACAGTGAAGACTTAATGAGATCTGCAGATTGGGTTTTCTATATGGTTACTACAGAGGTAAATGACCTATAAGTAAGAAGTAGTAGTGTTGGCTGTTTCTAAGAAGCCAGACATGACTGAGAGGAATAAATACTGTCTGGTGCAGGGACATCTACATTATTAAGTGTTTCATAGAACTTTTTTTGGCTTCAGAAATGCTTAAATCTGACCATTTCTCATTTTAAAAAAGCAAACAAATACTACTTACTGCATATAGAATATTTATAGTTAACTGTGTGTCTTTTTTACATTTTAACTAGGTGACACGGAAGACCATTTCACCCACCAAGTCTACTGAGGAAATTGTTCCACTTTAAGTCAGCAAGCTTTCTAATAAAACTTAACTCTTTCATTGTTGTCAGGGCCCATAATTTTATTGTGATTCTTGTATTCTTTCTTTCATATCCCAGTTTCCAGAATCCTGTGATTATACGCAAAACTCAGCATTTATTTAAAGAGAGAGGCTTCTAGCTTTCATGAATGTGGAGACAATTTTGAGACTATGACCTCTAAAGCTTCAAATAGCATAAAGAACAGAATCTAAATATAACATTTATGATTGTTCCTGTCTCACTTTTTAATATAATCTCATGATTCCTGCATGACTAACATGATTTTGGAATACTTGGGATTAGCTGTACTGTTCTATTCTCTCTCTGAGTTTTTCTTTTTTCTTTCATTTGGGGCTTGACCATTTTTTATTCTCGTCTTTGGCTCTGCACTTGCCTCCTTCCTTCTCTTTGGCTTACTCTTGTTTGCATGTCTTTGCCTAGCTGTTCCCATCCTCTAGCTCAGGGTAGCTTCAAGGTGCCTGCTCACAGTTAGGAGTTTCCTTAGTGACAAGGCAAAAAAGCTTCTTCTGTATCCTCTGTTTTGTTGATGGCATCAGTGCCTTCATTACCACACAATGCCAGAAACCCAATCTGCCAGCTCACCTCCCTGCCACAGATTTGTAGGCAGGGCTACGATTAAAGCCGCAGGAAGCCCTCTAATGTTGTCTACTCTCTGCTCAAGGTCCTGCTGTGCCTCAGTGCACTGGGCAATATGACTCCATTGATTGTCTACTGTTTAAATGATATGATGCCTTCCTGTAATTTATTTCTGTTGTGTGATATGAGCATTGGAAGACAGTGGTTGCTCCTAATCTGGGATCCGTAAATTCATTAAGGCTCCAAGAACACGTGCTTTTTTCCCAAATTGCAAACAATTTTGATATGAATGTACACCTTGGGAAACAGATAAGCATTTTCCTGGTAAAGCTGCAGGTTGTTGTTAGTCCTGTTCAAAGAAGGTTTCCATTTCCCAAGTTAACCCATTCCTCCGAGGCAGAACTATCTTCTTTTATGTTTGTCAGCTCTGCCTTTTTGAAGTTACTTTGTACTGCTAACGGCTGAGTATGTGAGTGTGAGGGACTTACTGACATTATTCAGAACATCAACCGGGGAAAACCCTGCAGGGAGGGGCTGTCCTGCAGAGACTTATAGAACTCGCAGGAAGGGAGGCTCCATGGCACCATATAAGAGATGGCAGCATTTGTGCGGCAGTGCAAAGGAAACAAGGGAAGAGCCATAAATACTGCTTCTCTGAGACACGCACGCCTGTACTGAGTTTCTCAGCTCTAGCTGACAGAGTTTCTTCTCCAGCTGGGACCCAAGGGAGAGGCAAGTGCCAAATGAAGGCTGCTTGCTTCAGCCAGGAAGGGAGGGTGGGAGGTAGTGAGAGAGAGAAAAAGACATAAATAATCTTAACATTAGTCTCCCTCTCTTGTGGAAATAAAATAGCTGATTTTCCAACTCCATGTTTCTTGGTTGGGCCTTGATTTTGGTGCCTTATGGCTCTATTCCTTGGGCTGAGGTGGAAGTGGAGAGAGGAAGAGAGCATGTTTCCTTTTTTTCTGGCAGCTACCAGTTCTGCCTTTCCTCTCCTTGATTCTCTCATTGCTTTAATGAGCCCTGTTGGGACCCTCCTCTTCTACTCTTCAGTTTCTTGGGTATGAGGCAACACCAATGCCTGCTGCTTTTTTTCAGATACTTATTCCATCTCTGTGTGCTTTGATGTGGTTTACATAGATCCCATTGATCTCTTCCATCCTCAGAACAAGGCCTTGAATCTGATGCACCTTTCTGTGTTACACTCTGTGCCAGATTTAGGCTTAAGCTACTTAAGCTACAGTATAGAGCCTCACAATATAAGGAGCCTCTAAATAAGAAAAAAAATCTGACTCAATATCAAGTTTTATAATAATGAGCTGGTAGATAAAGGCGATATGGGAAAATGATTCTCTAAATATGGACATTTTCATTCTAAGATGACAAAAATATACATACATTGAATTATTTTTATTGTTTTGTGGGCAAAATATGTAAAATCCTCTGGCTTCATTGGCCAGAGGAAGCAGAAGATTCTTCAGGCAGATTGAGTAAGAAAGAAAGTTTGGAGTGTGGCACTCCCTCATTGGACAAGGTTCAGGTGATGTCACACCAGGTATATAAGAACACCTCAATTAAGGTTTTTTCCAGTGTTGGCAAGCGTACAATAATTATCACATTTGTACCATTATTTCAACCCTTGTACAATTTATGATCAATAATAATAAGTGTTCAAAACATACAATAATTTTTGAGGCAGCTAATTGGTGCAGCATATGCAAAACCCAAGTCACTCTCAGGGGATCTTAACTGACTTTTGTGTTTGCTGTCAGCATTTTCTTCTGACTGCTTACCTCAAAATAAAGAAATGCTTCAACTGTGATGGCCCAGTTCTTACTGGCAACTTATAGTACGAAATGTAAAGTAAATAAGAAGAAGACTTATTTGCATGCTTATTTGCATATTGTTTCAACGTATGATAGTTTTTCAGTAAATACAATAATTTTGAGCTTCCAGGACAATAATGTCGTATTTAATGTCATATTTAAGAAAGCCCTGGCAAAGCTGTTTTTTTCTCTCTTTCTCCTGGGGCTGCTAACATCTACACAGCTGAATTGGGAGCCAGAAAAAACTGCTCCCCGTGGGGTGATCTCCCCCGCTCGTCACTGGAGAGTCACTGGCCAGGGCTGTGCTCAGAGCCAGGGCTGCACTCCAAGCAGCTCTGCCATTGGCTTTCTACCACTGCCAAGCTCAGCCCCTCAGCTCTGTGGGGCTGTGAAGCCCCCAGCCGCCAGGCTATGCTCACCAGGGCTGTGCTCGGAGCCAGGGCTGTGCTCCAAGTGGCTCTGCCAGACCCATGGAGCTCAGCCTGGTGATGAGGCAGTGGGAGAACCAGTGGTAGAGCCGCTTGGAGCACAGCTCAGTGGCGGGAGGCTCTGCAGCCCCATGGAGCTGAGTCTGGCAGCAGGAGGTGGCAGAGCGCCAGTGGCAGAACCACTCGGAGTGCAGCCTTGGCCAGTGGCTCTCCCCCGCCTCTCACCACTGGGCTGAGATCCATGGGGCTGGCGGAGACACTTGGAGTGCAGCCCAGTGGCAGGAGGCAGGGGAGAGCCAGGGCTGTGCTCTAAGTAACCCCGCCAGCCCCACAGAGCTCAACCTGTCCTCTCAGTGCTGCTAGACTCCTTCCGGGGGTGCAGCCCCCCAGATCTGCATGTGGGATGACAGGAGGCTGCCGCTGCTGCCTGGGGCCGGTGGCAGCAGCAGCCTTCCCGGTGCTGGGTGTGGGCTGTGCCCAGTGCTGGTCCCAGGTGGCAGCAGCAGCTTCCTGTCATCCCATACATAGATCTGGGGGCTCACACCCCCAGGAGGAGTCTGGCACAGCCCTACAGCCCTCCTAGTGGTGCGGTTCCCCAGATCTGCATGCGGGATGAGAGGAGGCTGCCGTTGCTGGCAAATGATACAAGGTTTGCTTTTAGCAGTTTGAGGTGCAGTTTCTCAGAAACCCCTGTGCCTATCTCCTTGAAACCTGACAGAAATAATGCCCTGAGAATGGGCTACCATCCTTGCAATTTTCATCTGAATTAGGCAATAAATTCCAAAGTTATAGGCATTTTCATGATTCCCCATTATAACCTATGGGTAAAACATAGAAACACATTGAAACAGCGAAACAGTTTTGATGAAACAAAATGGAACAGTGCTTTGAAACAAAACAAAATGACAAAATGAAACACTGTCCCTTTGAAATGGTGAAACAGAAGTCGAAACAAAACTGTGCTGTTTCGCACAGCCCTACTGGGCATGGGTGAAGCCTGTGGCAGAATGTCACCTCTGTCTCTCCTGAAAAACTGCTCTGTGACAATTTGGTTAACGTGGGCCCTATAGAGGGAAGACATCCCATCTCTTTAGGTAACTTGAGCTGGATACATTCCTGAGGGAGGGGGGAAATCTGCTTCCTCTGCCTACGTGACTGGCATCACATACCTGGGTGAAGGGCTTATGCTCCCTATTGTTCTAAGCAATGCCAACCTGACTGGAAGGGGGCTAGAGACCCTGCCAGTCTACCCAGCAACCAGTGATGCATTTCAAATTGACTGGCTAGCAGCCAATAGGTGGTGGTCTCCATTGGACCAGGTAAATGAGGTCATAAGGTCTATATAAGTTAAGGACTGCCTAGGAGGAGGCGTAGTAGCCATGATGAAAACTGAGAGAGAGGAGCTGGACCATCTGAAACTTGCTCTCTCTCTTGAAACTCATGATCAAGGAACTGCCTGCCTCTAGAGGGAATTTCCACCTGCCTCTGGATGATACCTGTGAGTAAGCTACCTGAGATCTAACTAGATATATAGTTTGTAGTAACTCAGATGCGTGATCAAAGGCTACCCAGCCACGC